>NW_024412400.1:15410015-15620389 GCF_014898765.1 Herpailurus yagouaroundi
AAGAGAAAAGAACCCTTACCTCACACCACACTCAGAAATCCATTCTAGGTAGATTAGAAGGTGAAACAATAAAGATAACCCAGGAGAAAACTTCACTACCTGGGAGAGGCAAACATTTCTTAAACAGGACCCACAAAGCACTGACCATGAAGGAAACTTGATAAATTGTGCACTAACTTTTCGTTTTCAGAGACAGAAATTTTGTTTCTGATCGTTCTTCCATCGGCAGCCTGTCGAGTGCAAATGCGGCAGGCAGGATCCAGCAGCTTCATTTGTCAGAAGACCTAAGCCCTCGGGAAATACAAGAAAATACTTTTTCTCTTCAAGCAGGTACTTATATAATACTATTATCTTATACTACTTGATACTGGTTAGCATATTGTTTTATTATTCTGTTATAAAATTAGTGTGATAATATTAATTAGGCACAATCCATGTAGAAGTCTGAAACTTCCTGGTACTTGTGTTGGGCTTGCAGGTTAGTGATGCCACAAACTTTTCTCTCCCTTCCACATTCTGAACACATTGAGAAGTCAGCATAGAAGTCAGTTATAAAGAGAGCAGAATATTAGCTTTATTATCGGTAAAGCTGGAGTAAAGAATTCAGCTTGCTATGTGGCCAGAATCATGGTTCCTATACTTTCTAGATCTCAGAGCACCCTCCTTAAGGGAGACTGTACAATGCACATACTCGTTCCCTGGGGGCAAGGGAATGCCTTCCTTATTCCACGTGAGCTCCTAAGGAGAGGACAGAGCCTCTCTTGTCACACAAAAGCAGAAGCAAGAATGTATGCGCACACATACACCTGGCAGGCAGGTCCCAAGAGGAGAACAGATGTGTCATGGGGAGGATGAGAGGGGGTAGGAGAAAGGCAGGTGTTCTATGCTCCCTAGTATTTCCTCCTGAGGACTGGGGAAGTTTCTTCACAGGCATATGAAGTCAGGGAAATAGGATCTGCTCCTCGAATTGCCGTTTCTGCTTATTCTGAAGGACTCCATCTCAGTATAAGGGCACTTGCTGGGGGTTTCCTGTTTGAAGTCTCCCCAGGAAATGTAATCGAGCGGACATCAGAGTTCCTGGGATTTCTAGGCCTCTCTCAAAAAGTGGATGAGATCCATGGTGCTGGAAGTCAGAGGGGCAGTTACCCCCATGTTTGGTGGTAGGCAGATTATTACCTGGGAAGGGGCACGGGGGGCCCTTGGGAGCTGGAAGTATCCTATCCTATTTATTCATCATAACGGCAGTAGTTACAAGGCACGTAGATATGCAGTATCTCACCAGACTGTACACTTAAGATATAGCTACTTCATACGGCTTGTTTTATACTCCAATAAAAGGGAAAAAATTTTAAAGTTAAAAACATAAGTGCTTAGAAGTAGGCTCTGAGTTTTTGCTCGACCCACTTTGATGGCCACGTGGCCTTGGACAAGTGCCTTCACCTCTGCAGACTTCAGTTTTGCTCATGTGAAAGAGTGGCGGTCACCATGATATCAGTGTTAGAGGGTTATCGTAGAATGATACGAGGATGTACAGAATGCCTGTCGCCCAGTGCAGGGCTAGCACGAGGGTCGCATAAATGGTGCTGTAGGGTCAGCATATTTTTGGTAGACAAGAAGCAGTTCAGTACAGAACGTCTCGGAAGGCTGCCATGGTGGCTGTAAGGAGGCGGGAGGGGTAGTGCTCAGGGTGTGGGATTTAACATCTGACACACCGCACTTCGACTTCTGGCCCCTGGCACTTACCGAGTTCTGTGGCCTGGTCTGTCAATCTTTGTGAGCCTCTGTTTTCTCATCAATCAAAACGGTAATCATAGTACATACTCGGATTCTAAGGGTTAATTTGGATAATGTATTTAAAGTTCGTATTTAGTCAACCATTGCAGAGGTATTTATTGAGCACCTGCTATGCGCCAGGCACACGCTGGGCACTGGGGATCATAATGGAGCCGCCTCCTGGTACACAGTAAGTGCTCAGTAAAAGGCGGCTGTGGCGTGTACATGCACATGAATTACATGGAGAGCAGAGTTAGGCACCCCTGAAAGTCAGCTGCCCTTCCCCCAGGGCCGTGCCTGAGGGAAAGGTACTGTTTTCTGAGGAGTGACTCCGCTAACAGAATTCCCCGCGGCGGTAGAATATCGAAGTAACAGTGTCCGGTGCAGCCAGTGAGGACGGACGCGATCATTTGGTGGTTTTCCTTCCAGCCTGCTGTGCCGCCCTCACCGAGCTGGTGCTGAACGACACCAACGCCCATCAGGTGGTCCAGGTGAGAACGCTGCTCTCCAGGGTACGGCTGCAGGCCCCACCCGGCACCGCTCCCGTACCACACCTCAGGGCAAACTCTGTATCCCCAGAACACAGCTTTTGGGATCCCATGCTGTGGTTTTCAAGTATTTTGATATGTCTTGTTTAAGTTCTAGCACTCCATTTTATATTCCTTTTAATTTTTTATTTGCTATTTCTTTTTTAAGATTTTGTTTTTGAGTCATCTCCACACCCATCATGGGGCTCAAACTCACAACCCTGAGATCAAGGCCCACGCTCCGCCGACGGAGCCAGCCAGGCGCCCCAAAAATTCCACTTTATATTCTTATCCTTCCTCCTTTAACTCACTTGGGTTTGAAAGAACTGCTCTGTATTTCATCTCTCATGCTTATTCCCTACATTGTGTGCGATCTTTTTCATTTTCTTTATCTTTTTTTTTTAAAGCTATTTTAGGGGCGCCCAGGTGGCTCAGTCGGTTAAGCGTCCGACTTCAGCTCAGGTCATGATCTCACGGTCCATGAGTTCGAGCCCAGCGTCAGGCTCTGTGCTGACAGCTCAGAGCCTGGAGCCTGTTTCGGATTCTGTGTCTCCCTCTCTCTGACTCTCCCCCGTTCATGCTCTGTCTCTCTCTGTCTCAAAAATAAATAAAGGTTAAAAAAAAAATAAAAAAAAAAATAAAAGCTATTTTAAACCGCTTTAATTCTGGGTATATAGGATGATATGAGTTGACGATGGTGGTCACTTGAACTAAGAGTACGTCAGGTTGTTCAGCTAGAGGTGACTGAAACACACGCCAACAAAATGTTTATTGCCCAGAAACCAGTTTCACAAAGCTTGATTCATTAATCAGTCCACTACATATACAGTAGTATACACTACCTGACTTCATCTTCAAAATACATGAGAGGTAGTAAGAGATCAGATCACCGATGCTCAGAGTCCCGAGGGGAAACTCAGCAAACCAGGAGGCCGCAGGGGAGCAGGGCATATGGACTTGGTCACATTGAGGTTCAGTTCCTAATATCGTTACCTGGTGGCTTGGCCACTGAAAAAAAATGACTCAGCCTCTCTAATAGTTGGTTTTGTCATATATAAAGCAGGGAAATTATAGACAAATTCACAGAATAGCTATAAAGACCAAATGCATTAAGGCAGGTAAAGCTCTTCACAGTTATAATGTAAGTGCCCCCATATAACAGAGTTCAGTAAATTAAATATTTAATAGATAATCGAAAGGTAGCAGTAAGCTAGCACTTTTTGTTCATTCTGCCATGTGTATATTTGCATTAGAGTATAGAAGGATCACTTTCTATACTTTAGGCTTTTCATGCATAACCTTCATTTTTTAAATCTATTACTCTTGTTTCTTTTATTTTTTCCATTTTCTTTTCTACAATGATTTATCTATGTGTATTGTTTAACTACCAAACTATAAAGGGAGAAATTGTATTTCATAATCAGATATTTAAAATGCAAAGTATAAAGATATTTGTATCCCTTTACTGTGTGCCTTTTTATCCCCTATTCTTTGTTTTTAAAATATTTAAGGGGAGCCTGGATGGCTCAGTTGGTTAAGCGTCCAACTCTTGGTTTTGGCTCAGGTCATGATCTCGTGGTTCATGGGACTGAACCCTGTGTTGGGCTCTATGCTAACAGTGTGGACCCCGCTTGGGATGCTCTCCTTTTCTCTGCCTCTCCCTTGCTCACTCTCTATCCCTCTCTCTCTCAAAATAAATAAATAAACATTAAAAAATGAAGTATGTAAATTACTTTAAATTGACATGCTTTATTATTTATGACTTTAAAGACAGCTGAAATTTTAAGATGGTGGCTCCAGTGTTTGGTGCTACATTGACATATTTAATATTCCCCTATAAGTTTACACAAAGTTCCAAAATTATACTAATATTTCTTCTCTAATATTAATTTTTGAGATTGTTTAGTTGCTTCTTTGTGCTTGTGTTTCTTTATGGCATTGTCACTGTCACTGATAACATGGCCCTTTTATTCTTCCAGGAAAATGGTATATATACAATAGCAAAGTTAATTTTACCAAACAAACAAAAGAATGCAGCAAAAACTAATCTGTTACAGGTAATAAGCATGTCCATTGTTCTTTAATATCAAGTTACTGAAATCTGGGGAAACTTTAATAGTACAATCTGTAATTTTTAGCACTGGTCTCTGTACTGACCGTGAGGGAAAAGTATCTGGTGAGGGAGGCTGGCATGAAAACAAATGCTGTGAAAACAATATAAAAGGCTTAACAGTAGTTTCTCTGGGGTGGGAGGTGAATTAGGTGATTTTATTTATGTATTTCTTTGCTCATCAGTAAGTTCTATTTTTTCAAAATATGGAATACTTGCTTACATATCGGAAAATTGTAAGAGGAAATCGATATTCCATCTTTAAGCATGGACCACAGTCAGTAACACTTCACCTTTACAAAGGAAGGCCTGTGAAATGGATCTTGGTGGATGAGAAGAGACTTGCTAAGTCAATAAGGAGATATGAGTGGGGCAGCCATGGCATCTGCTACAGGGTGGAAAGGCATTCTGCACAGAGGGAACACCATGTGCAAAGTATGAGGGCCTGGCAGCTTAGAGTGTGCTTAGGCTGCTGGGTGGGGCTGGGGTGCATGGTCAGGGGAGGGGCATGAGGCCTTGCGTGCGGGTAAGAAGGGGGCACGTGACTGCAGGGTCCTGTGTGCGTCAGGGGACAGTGTCCCTGAAGGCACCGGAAAGATAAAATCCGGTTTAAAGTAAGCCTTTGCAGTACTTGGAGCTCGTATTCCCCCCATGCCATTTAGAAAAGGACATAAGATACCACGTTTGCCTCCATTCTGACTGAAGAGCTCCCACCCAGAATGACAGTCAAGACTAGCAGAGAATTCTTGGTGGTATCTGTGGGCTGGCAGGCAGAAGAGAGCTACCCGTGACGACGGACAGGAGCGGGACTTAATTTCCTTGGTGCACCACAGGCATGTGGACGTGATGTTGGACAGCAGATTAAATCAAACCCATCGTGCAGATGCATTTTGTTAAGCCAGGAGAGGGTTTTTAAAACTTCAAATTGAAATGGTTTTTGAGGAACATTTGTGTCCTCCTTTCTCACTGCCTCCACTGCTCTCCACCAGGCTCTTTAACATCATTGTGTTGTCTGCCTGGCTTCTCTGGGCAAGTTTATTTGTCACCCTTCTGTATTCAGACCACTAATTTTATGAAGGATTCCACATTCGAGTTCAGCAGACCTCGATCACCCCAGTGGTGGCCTATTATACAGGCCCAACTGCAGGCCGAGGGCTCTCTGGTTTTTTTCTTGGCATTGCACACCGTCAGACATTTAGACATTTATTTTTCTTTGGTAAAGTCTCACAGGCCCCTTTCTGAGTGTTCTCGGGAGTTACTGTAGATTGTTCTATTTGGGGAACGCTTAAGACTCTTTACTCAAGAGACCAATTTGTCAAGTTTGAGTCCAGTGTGCCTGTGGCTATTTTTATATGTCATCATTTCGAGTGTTTATTTTCTCATAGAAGCCATATAAATATCGAGGCATACATAGCAGGCTAGAAACAAAATAAACCTTGAGCTCCTGAAAATCTTTGGATGTTTGGTTTTCTCAGAGTAGGAATTTTATTTCTGGTCTCTGTTCATTTTGTACTTTCTAGAAAGGAATTAATGACAAGTCATGAGTGAAACAAGGCCAGCGTCATAGCGTTCTACACCATAAATGCTTTCTTAAAGCATGAGACTTACCCCAGGTATTGATGGATTTCATTTTCAGTCCTAAGCTTTGGCTCCCATGTAGGCCAGCCACTCACTCACAGTAAAGCCACTGTAATGTTTAGTTCATGATAATGTTATCCTGGAAATGTTTTCATTTGCCGAGCTACCATTTAAGAATCCCATATCCTTTTATTTTCCAGTGTTACGCGTTCAGAGCATTGAGGTTTCTGTTCAGTATGGAAAGAAACAGACCACTCTTTAAAAGGTATGAGCTTAGAGAAATTTAAGTGATCAGCGGTCATGAGATCGACCTGTTTGCACACACCTGATTTAGATGCAAACAGTAAGAGAGGAATGAGTCAGTACGTAGAACATGTGTTTTCAGATTTTCTAGAATCCACAGATAACACAGAATTACCCTAGTGATATCTTAACACTGAAAGTGAAGTAAATGCGGAAGAAAGAGAAGGAATCAATCACTCTATCAATCCAACTTTTCTTAATTACTGTGACTGCTATGGGTTTTAGTTTTCCTTTTTTCTTTTTTTTGGGACATTAACGTTTTATTTTATTATTTTTTAATATGAAAATTATTGTCAAATTGGTTTCCATACAACACCCAGTGCTCATCCCAACAGGTGCCCTCCTCAAGGCCCATCACCCACTTTCCCCTCCCTCCCACCCCCCATCAACCCTCAGTTTGTTCTCAGTTTTTAAGAGTCTCTTATGTTTTGGCTCCCTCCCTCTTTAACCTCTTTTTTTTTTTTTTCCTTCCCCTCCTCCATGGTCTTCTGTTAAGTTTCTCAGGATCCACATAGGAGTGAAAACATATGGTATCTGTCTTTCTCTGTATGACTTATTTCACTTAGCATAACACTCTTCAGTTCCATCCACGTTGCTACAAAGGGCCATATTTCATTCTTTCTCATTGCCAAGTAGTATTCCATTGTGTATATAAACCACAATTTCTTTATCCATTCATCAGTTGATGGACATTTAGGCTCTTTCCATAATTTGGCTATTGATGAAAGTGCTGCTATAAACATTGGGGTATAAGCGCCCCTATGCATCAGCACTCCTGTATCCCTTGGGTAGATTCCTAGCAGTGCTATTGCTGGGTCATAGGGTACACCTATTTTTAATTTTTTGAGGAACCTCTACACTGTTTTCCAGAGCGGCTGCACCAGTTTGTATTCCCACCAACAGTGCGAGAGGGTTGCCGTTTCTCCACATCCTCTCCAGCATCTATAGTCTCCTGATTTGTTCATTTTGGCCACTCTGACTGGCATGAGGTGATATCTAAGTGTGGTTTTGATTTGTATTTCCCTGATGAGAAGTGACGTTGAGCATCTTTTCATGTGCCTGTTGGCCATCTGGATATCTTCTTCAGAGAAGTGTCTATTCATGTTTTCTGGCCATTTCTTCACTGGATTATTTGTTTTTCGGGTGTGGAGTTTGGTGAGTTCTTTATAGATTTTGGATATTAGCCCTTTATCTGATACGTCATTTGGAAATATCTTTTCCCATTCTGTCAGTTGCCTTTTAGTTTTGTTGATTGTTTCCTTTGCAGTGCAGAAGCTTTTTATCTTCATGAGGTCCCAATAGTTCATTTTTGCTTTTAATTCCCTTATCTTTGGAGATGTGTCAAGTAAGAAACTGCTGCAGCTGAGGTCAGAGAGGTTTTTTCCTGCTTTCTCCTCTAGGGTTTTGATGGTTTCCTGTCTCACATTCAGGTCCTTTATCCATTTTGAGTTTATTTTTGTGAATGGTGTGAGAAAATGGTCTAGTTTCAACCTTCTGCATGTTGCTGCCCAGTTCTCCCAGCACCATTTGTTAAAGAGACTGTCTTTTTTCCATTGGATGTTCTTTCCTGCTTTGTCAAAGATGAGTTGGCCATACGTTTGTGGGTCTAGTTCTGGGGTTTCTATTCTATTCCATTGGTCTATGTGTCTGTTTTTGTGCCAATACCATGCTGTCTTGATGATTACAGCTTTGTAGTAGAGGCTAAAGTCTGGGATTGTGATGCCTCCCACTTTGGTCTTCTCCTTCAATATTACTTTGGCTATTCAGAGTCTTTTGTGGTTCCATACAAATTTTAGGATTACTTGTTCTAGCTTCGAGAAGAATGCTGGTGCAATTTTGATTGGGATTGCATTGTTTGTGTAGATTGCTTTGGGTGGTATTGACATTTTAACAATATTTATTCTTCCAACCCATGAGCATGGAATGTTTTTCCATTTCTTTGTGTCTTCTTCAGTTTCCTTTCTATAGTTTTCAGCATACAGATCTTCTACATCTTTGGTTAGGTTTATTCCTAGGTATTTTAGGATTCTTGGTGCAGTTATGAATGGGATAAGTTTGTTTATTTGTCTCTGTTGCTTCATTATCAGTGTATAAGAATGCAACCGATTTCTGTACATTGATTTTGTATCCTGCAACTTTGCTGAATTATGTATCAGTTCTAGCAGACTTTTGGTGGAGTCTGTCGGGTTTTCCATGTATGATATGTCATCTGCAAAAAGTGAAAGCTTGACTTCATCTTTGCCAATTTTGATGCCTTTGATTTCCTTTTGTTGTCTGATTTCTGATGCTAGAACTTCCAACACTATGTTACACAACAGTGGTGAGCGTGGACATCCCTGTAGTATTCCTGATCTCAGGGGAAAAGCTCTCAGTTTTTCCCCATTGAGGATGATATTATCTGTGGGCTTTTCATAAATGGCTTTTATGATGTTTAAATATGTTCCTTCTATCCCGACTTTCTTGAGGGTTTTTATTAAAAAAGGATGCTGAATTTTCAAATGCTTTTTCTGTATCGGTTGACAGGACCATATGGTTCTTATCTTTTCTTTTATTAATGTGATGTATCACATTGATTGATTTGCGAATGTTGAACCAGCCCCGCAGCCCAGGAACGAATCCCACTTGATCATGGTGAATAATTCTTTTGATATGCTGTTGCATTCGATTTGCTAGTATCTTGTTGAGTTAATGTTTTAAATGGATGACATCAAAATATATGCCTGTTCTTATGCATTCAGAAATGCCAAAGTTGGCCTAATCCTTTGCTCTTAATCCATAGAAAAAGTATTTGTCTGGATGTCTTTCATAGGGTAGGTGCTCATTTGAAGGGGAAAGGGCTGGGTTTTCTTGGCTCACGAGGCTGTGCTGGTGAGTGTGACAGAAACATCACCCCCTTGGGAAGAAAACAGTCACCTACATGTGTGGTCTGCCTGGCATTGTATCGGGCAGGCTGGCCAAAATCATAGGCCCAAGTTCTTACTAGGATTCTATTGTTAAACGGCAGAACAGAAATAAGAGCTTACGTTAATATAATGCCTTTTGTTCAGAAGCGTTGGAACATTTTATGCTGTTACTTTATTTACAAATGATCCTTGAATTTGAGGGAAGAAAAGTGAGTAAAATTATTATAACCTTTTATTTCAAGGCCCTAAACCCTTCATTTTTGTGGACTTAAAAGATTTTACTAAGCCCTTGAAACCAGTACGTTGGAAAGGATGCATAAATCTCTCCATTTTTTTTTCCATTTACCTGTATTTTTATTTTATTTTCATGAAACATTTAACAATGGGGTTAGTATTTACCTCCTAGGGTTAACATGAGGACTGAATCAAATGGCATTTATGTAAGTGTTCAGCACTCCATAAACACCCCATAAACATTCCTTCCCCAAATGTTTAATGCCTGCACCCCTAAATATCTCACAAATAAGGTCTTTGTATATCCTGTATCATAACGTGAGATCTGCTCTCTTAACAAATTTTCAAGTGTACAGCCCAGTATTGTCAATTGTAAGCACAGTGTTGTATCTCTAGAAACTTTCCTCTCTGGTGGCTTTTCCTTATCCCTTAAGAACTGTAGTTCTAGTTCATTTTTGTGAGACACGCTGGTGAGTACTATTTGCCCCCTCTCTGTTGATATCCTAAGGAAGTTAAATTTGCTTAATGTAATGAATCTGTGAATGGGTTAGCTCCCAAAGGGAAGGAATGAGGAACAGTTACCAAGACCTACATGAAGTGTATGTGTGTGCATTTTCCCTGTAGGCTTTTTCCCACCGACCTGTTTGAGATCTTCATCGATATAGGACATTATGTTCGTGATATCAGTGCTTATGAAGAATTGGTATCCAAGTTGAATTTGTTAGCGGTAAGTCCTGAGTTTCAAATACTTGGGCAGGCTGCTGTGGGCAGGATGCAAATTATCATAGTGCCCATTTCCTTGTTTTGTTTTGTTTTGTTTTGTTTTTTGGTTAGGATGATGAACTGAAGCAAATTGCTGAAAATATTGAAAGCATTAATCAGAATAAAGCTCCTTTGAAATACATAGGCAACTATGCAGTTCTGGATCATCTTGGAAGTGGGGCTTTCGGCTGTGTTTACAAGGTGACGTTGCCCTTGGAGAACACTTCTCTGACCTTCCCAAGCAAACCAGATATCCCACTTGCACACACCCATGCAACCGGATTGGCGCCCTCATTATTGGAAAATAGATACGCAAATTAGATTTTCGCCCATCAGATAGCTGTACTGATGTTATCTCAGTACAGCTCTCAGCTCTAGAAATTGGCCACTGGTCTTTGAAGACAAGAGCCATTATTAATGTCTCACCAAAAAATAGTAAAAATGGCTTGTCCTAGTGCATGACACTTTCTCTAAATTCATACCAGAGTTTTCGATAGGTTCCCGGTAAAATCCTACTGAATGGTGCAGACCGCCCAGGAGAGAACCAGTTTTTTGAACTGATTTTAGGGTACATACAAATAAAATTGTAAAAGTTCTGTTGCTTATTTAGATTATTTAGATTCCTTGGTTGAATCATGTGACTTATTAATCTATCTCTTTTCCCCCTCTTTCTACCCCCACTTTATTATTATTTTTATTTTGTTTTATTTTATTTTATTTTATTTTATTTTATTTTATTTTATTTTATTTTATTTTATTTTTTGGTCTTATTTTAGGTTAGAAAGCGTAGTGGTCAAAATCTTTTGGCAATGAAAGAGGTCAATTTACATAACCCAGCATTTGGAAAGGATAAAAAAGATCGAGACAGCAGTGTAAAGAATATTGTTTCTGAATTAACCATAATTAAAGAGCAGGTAAGTGCTTTTCTTGTTTATGAAGATATGTACCTTACCTAAATGTCATCAGTAGAGTTCTTGTGCTATTCTTGTCCATGCTATTTAAGAACTGGTTCTGTTTAAAATAATTGGCATTGAAGTGGTAACATTTTAGTTAGATTTTTTTCCTGAGGCTTGACATTGAACCACAGAAAGACTTTCTGGAGTTTATATCAAGGTTTGGGGTGCAGAATGACTGAGTTTACAAGAGAATGCCTCATATATGAAACATCGTTCTTTTTAAATTGCAAGCATATCCGTTTCCTTCTCATTAGAGTAGAGAATATTTGGTTACTTAGTTACATGCATAAGCATATGACTAACAGTTCCCTGACTTTTGTCAAGTGGAATCAAGCTGTTAACATTCTTCAAATACAGCTTATTAAATCTAAAAGTAGATTTCCAAGATGGGTTATTATTTATTGGCATGAGTTGAATATTCTGACATAATGTAACAACTCAATTACCTATCATTATGAAGGTGTGTTTGGGGAGAAAGAATAAACATGTCAGAAGAGAAGTGAGGTTGGATTTTGTGATCCAAGAATACATGGGTTTCTTTTTCAGCTTTCCTTATTTATACATTCATTGTGGATACTGTTGATTTATAACTCCTGTGGAGAACCACCAGCTTCACTGCGTTGTGTTCTCCAGGAGTTAAATTTGTATAGTGTCTGTGCTGGGACTTAAAGATCATTAAATATATATGATCTTTATTCACTGAAATCTGTAGTTCTTCTCCAGTTCACAAATTACAGTAAATACTATCATTAACAGACTGGATTTTAAGAAGCCAGTGTTTGCTCGTGTTGAGGGCACCTTCACCTTTGGCAGTGTGCTCTCTCACTCTAGCACAAGGCTGGAGCGTGGCTTTTGCCGTAAGGTGATTTAGTATCGTCATTTGAACTCCGATCTGGATACAGTCCTGGCCAGTGAGCTAGGGTCCAGAATATGACTCTTTTGCTTACCTGGCCCCTTATTGTTTAAAATCTGCTGGCCACTGGAGAGTTGATGAGGCAGATGTTGTTTTAGCACATTTCCTAAGAAAAGAAAATGTCCGGGCGGGGACATTTAAGAGGCACGTGTTTGGACTTTGAGATAACTCAAAATTGTACAGTTGCACTCTTAGCAGAGGACTGAACCAATGGAAAGGATAGTAAATAACCCTGAGTCCTAAAAGGAAGAGGGGATAGCAGACAGAAGTGACAGAAATGGAACTAGAAAAGGAGAGTATATTTTTTAAGATTAAGAGTAAGCCGCAGTAAGAAAGAGGCTCCACGATACATTGGCTTAAACAAGAGGTCTCACAATGCAACGGGCTATTTCTCTTTGATGTAACAATCCAGAGTGAGCGGACCAGGTTGGGAATGTTCTCCGTTCCACGCAGTCATCTGGGGGATGTTGGCTCTTCCTCTCTTACTGTGCTGCTGCCTCCTAGGGCATTCATTGTCTTCATCTGTAGGGTTGAAACTACCACAGGTATATTCACATCCAAAGAGGGAAGAAGAAGAGCGTGAGGGTCGGGGCATTCCCAACGTTTAGGACTCAGACCCAGGAGCACACGTTTCCCCTTACATACCCTTGGTGCGAACTTAGCGATAGTCCCTCTCATAGCTACAGGAGAGGCTGAGAGATACAATCTCGTGGGAAGCCATGTTCCACTAGAACTCAATTGCATTGGAGGATTGGGCGGGTAGGAGTTTGGTGGACAGTTACGAGATTCCCCTTCAAAAAAGCAAGAAGAAAGACCAAAAAGAAACGCAAGCCATTTGCAAATGAAATGAAATGAAATGTCAACAATTCTGAGATAAAAGAAATTTCAGTTTGCCTAGACACTTAAATTATAAAAAAGCAACTATAAACATTTTAGTATACTTGTAGAAAATGAAAGTTTCGAAAAAGCAGAATTTTCATGTGATATCCTGAGGTAAACCTACATCAGAGAGAAATTGTAGGGGCATCTGGGTGGCTCGGTTGGTTTAACAACCAACTCTTTATTTTGGCTCGGGTCATGATCTCACTGTTGTGGGGCCGAGCCCCACATCGGGCTCTGAGCTGACACTGTGGAGCCTGCTTGGGATTCTTTCTCTCCCTCTCTCTCTGCCCCTCCCCTGCACACTTTCTCTCTCAGAATACATAAATAAACATTACAATAACAAGAGAGAAATTGCACTGAAAGCTTCTTGAAAGTGGCCAGGAAGACTTCACTCAAGACTATTGAGATAGAAGTCAAACTATGGCAGCAGGGGAGAGAGATTGAGCTCAACTCCAAATACAACAGCAATAGCTAGTATTTACAACCAACAGGCCAGGTGAGGGGGGTGAATAGATGGAAAATTACTCAAAAGAACTTCCTAAGCTATCAAAGATGGGGTGATGAGGAACTTGATTGGTTATCAGGAGTGGGGAGATTCTTGCTAACCTGACTTGGCAGGATTCTTGACGAAACAAAGCAGGGCAAGAATGAGGCCTAGTCAAGAAGAGGTCTTAGAGAAACCTGACCAAATTTTGGCCAAGAAGGGTGTCCTTGCCAACTATTATAATTTAAATGGAGTTAGTAAGTCTTAGACTATTTCAGTTTCATACTAACCAGTTTGGAGAGCATAGAAAGACACAAAATGTAAATAGAAACAAACAGTATATATAAATATTTAAGTGGTAAGGAGTGGTAAGGAACAATGGTATACATATTCAACACAAATTCCTTCATTTCTGTTTCTTCCCAATGCAGTGTGTGCGTGGTGTTGGGATGGGGAGAGCTAAATGAATTCTTCAGGTTACTTTGAGTTCTAAAATTTACCTAAAATGTTAAATTAGGTGATAAAACACCATCATTTTTTTTTATTTGATAAAAGGCTCTAATGGGAGATTGCTATTTTCAGATTAGTTTTGTAGGTAGCAAATAAAAAGAATCCCAAAAAATCTCAAATCTCAGATGATATCTTAAAATGCTTAATTTTATAGATAAATATAAATACAGTAATTTTCTTGTTGTTTTCAAATATGAAGTCCAACTAAATTGTGAAAACAAGTTTATATATTGAAGTAATGTAATGTTTGTTATTTATTTTCTTCTAGCTCTATCATCCCAATGTTGTACGCTATTACAAAACATTTCTGGAAAGTAAGTATGAGTTTTCATGATACATGTGTAGGTGTGTGTGTGTGTGTGTGTGTGTGTGTGTGTGTATACACACACATATATATATATATGTATATATATATATATGTATATTTTATGTTTTTTTTTTTGAGAGACAGAGAGAGAGAGAGACAGAGCTTGAGTGGGGGAGGGGCAGAGAGAGAAGGAGACACAGAATCCAAAGCAGGCTCCAGGCTCCCAGCTGTCAGCACAGAGCCCGATGTGGGGCTCGAACTCACAAACCACAAGATCATGACCTGAGCTGCAGTCAGACACTTAACTGACTGAGCCCCCCAGGAGCACTTCATGATATTTCTAATTAAGGAAAAGTTTCTATATTATATAGTTTTTCCACTAGAATGTCACAAAATAAGCTTAATCAATTCTTTTCTTTTTTTTAACTATTTTCTCAATTTGTGGAAGACCTTGTGCACCTCTTTCTTCATCAGTGAAACAGTGGTATAATCAATGACCTAAAGATACAGCTATAAAGGACTTAGACTCCTGCCTGAAAGACACCGCATGAACAAAGCAAACAGTTATTTGGGCTATTTTCTCTCTCACACACACAAAACCTTAGTAAGATCAGGTGAGAAGCAAAGTAGGGGGTGCCTCTGGGTGACTCAGTCGGTTAAGTGTCCCACCCTTGATTTTGGCCTAGGTCAAGATCTCGGCCTCGGGTCACCACCTCACAGTTCATGAGTTCCAGCCCCACATCCATCTCTGCGCTGACAGTGCGGAGCTGGCTTGGGATTCTCTGTCTCTGTTTCTGTCTCTGTCTCGCTCAAAAATAAACGTTTAAAAAAATGAGAGAAGCTTAAGAAGCTTAAGAACAATGAGAGAACTTAAGAATCATGGCTTATTCAAGACAAGATGAAAAATTGTTTTGTTGGCTTAGATGACATTTTTCACGCCCCCAAATAAATTCAGAGGGGCTACGTCTTTGAGATTTCTTTTACTTGAAGTTCCGATAATGGCCACAAGGTGGCAATGGATCCCTGACTGATTCTGCAGGCAGGTCATCGGTGCGGAAGGTTGAGGTAAAGCCAAATTCAGTTACAGGTTTAAGACAATGCAGGACCTTTGACTGAAACAATGAAAGTACTAATAAACCTTGATGATGTGCATCGCATATGAGGTTTAAAAGTAAATCATTTGGAGGAAGGATGTACAAAGCAGTGGTTGGGACTTCCTCATTGCCTCTTTGTAAGTGCTATTATTATGCAAACCTATTGTGTACTGTGGCATTTTTTGATTTTGTCCATCTCCCTCCCCCTGGATGAGTCAAAGGAACACAGTGCTGAAACTGTCCAGTAAATCCTGGCCCCCTGATAATAGAATTCTTGATATTAGAGTCATTTCTTACAATTTAGCACACATCCCATTAGAGGTCAAGATTGGCTTCTGACTTGAACTACTGAAGTGACACAACTTATCTTAAATTAGAAAAAAAATACAACTTTTACAACCTGACATCTTCCGAAAAGAATTGGAAGTGGCTTAAAAATACCTAAAATATGATCAAAGAGATTAGGGAATTGTGAGAAAAGGAACTAAAAGGTAGCAAATTAAAAATGAAGCTAAGGGATGGGGGATGGGTGAGACGGGGGAAGGGAATTCAGAGTACGCCGAGTAATGTATAGACACGGCACACTCAGAACTAATACAACCTTGTACGTTAATTATACTTCAATAAAAAAAGAAAGTCAATTAATAGAAGAGAGGAAAAGTTATGCTAGGGGTAAGATGAGTACATACACTGAGTGCTTCTTGGGATAATGAAGAATGGAAAACAATACAAATGTCTACCTCTAGGAGAGTAAACGATGATCCCTCTGTGTTGTGGAATACTATGAAGGCAGCAGAAAGAAGGCACGGATCTGTGTGCACAGATATGTCGGGCTGTTGGGTGAAAGAGTATTAAGTGGTGGCACATGTATCGTGCGATTTCATTTCTGTAAATATTGTGTACATACATATTTTATATGTATCCAAAACATCACAGATTACGCATATCACTACATTGTTAATAGTTTCATATCGGTTTTGGAGGAGAAAGTAGAATTTACTTTGTTTCTTGGCACCCAAGGTAAGGAGATGAGCACCGTTATGAGGATCCCAGTCGCCCTAAGATAAAACCCCTGGCAGTCCAGCTCTCTCTCTGCTCTAGAGGGGGCATCACAGAAATTTCCATCATGGGTTGTGTTTTCAGCTGTGTCATTGCAAGACCGTGGCACGATTCCAGTGCGAAATTCTGTCAGGTACATCAATGAGGCTAGGGCAACAGTCCGCTTCAAAAATACAATTTTCTGAATGTCTGACATGATTTAAGGGTAAAATTTTAAACTACTGAGAGGAACGCTCTTCAGGAAAGGCTCCTGGGCTTGGCATCATATACTCGTTCTCTTTAGCACCTCCCAGTCATTCCACATCTTGGTGTGTGTCGAAAATGATCATTTTTGCCAGCATAAACTTATGCTAGGAGGTAGCCTGTGGCCGGAAGAGACTGTCGCTGGGCTCTAGCTGCCTGGAGAGCCCCTCACCCCCATCGCCCCCAGGGCTGAGTGGATCTTAGCCCCTCTCTAATTCCTTCAGTGCCGTGCCCTGCATACACACTGGGAAGCTCAGATTCTAATTCATATGCATTTTTCTAAATATATTGAATTTAAATTTCTGTTATATTTCCCTTGTTTTCTCATAGATGATAGGTTGTATATAGTTATGGAGCTGATAGAAGGGGCCCCTCTTGGAGAGCATTTCAGTTCTTTGAAGGAAAAACAGCATCATTTTATTGAAGAAAGACTATGGAAAATATTTATACAGGTACACTTTCATTTTCATTACTTTTTTAAAACAACAGCGAATTTCTGAGCTGATTTCTTAGAGATGTGTGTAGTAATCATCAGCGGTTACGTGTGTATTTGGGGAAATAAATTTGTTTTTTATTTGCTGCTTCAAGCTGTGCTTAGCTCTTCGGTACTTACACAAGGAAAAGAGGATTGTCCACAGAGATCTAACGCCAAACAACATTATGTTGGGGGATAAGGACAAAGTAACAGTGAGTAAGTATAAGAATCTTCAAAGTTTTTAAGAACTCCTGAATATGATTCAAGAACAGAGTTGTTCAATAGAAGTTTCTGGACTTAAGGGAATGTTCTGTATCTGCACTGTGCAGTGTGGGGCTTTTGGGCATTTGAAATGTGGCTCGTGTGACTGAAGATGTGAATCTTAAATTCTATTAAGTTTTCATTGAGGCAAACATTCCTATGTGACGAGGGGCTACTAAACTGGACGTCACCGGTGTAGTTCTTGATTGAGTTGCATTTTTCCCATGTGAGAGAATAAAGTACTGGTAGGATGCTTCAGGATTTAATTCCCAATTCAGTGGTTTCTAGGTTTTTTTCTCTACCTCATGTGAGTGCATTGTTTTGAACTCTTAACGGAGACTGTGCTAAATGGGTGACAAGTGTACATATCAAAGGCTGTGAAAATTCTAGACATTTGTATATTTCAGCATCAGTTTTTATCAAAATAGTTTCAACTGAAGCAGGTAGGTCTAATGTTAGATAAAATTGTATAATTATCTCCACAACTGTGTAATTCTCAATCGTAGCTTAAAAGTCACTTTTCAGGGGCGCCTGGGTGGCGCAGTCGGTTAAGCGTCCGACTTCAGCCAGGTCACGATCTCGCGGTCCGTGAGTTCGAGCCCCGCGTCGGGCTCTGGGCTGATGGCTCGGAGCCTGGACCCTGTTTCTGATTCTGTGTCTCCCTCTCTCTATGCCCCTCCCCCGTTCATGCTCTGTCTCTCTCTGTCCCAAAAAAATAAATAAACTTAAAAAAAAAATTAAAAAAAAAAAAAAAAAAATCAATTTTTAACCTTAATTAATAATTAGGCTTTCTCCTGCTTTTCACTCGTGAATAGTTGTGTTCCTCTCATAGACTATGAATCGTTCACCAACTCTAAGTAGGGCTACACATATCTAAATCAGTGGTCTCTGAATACTTTTTGCTCATGACATTCCATTGGTAAAACATTTTTTTTGTAATACACTGCCAAAGTATAATATGCTCACTTATAAATTCTATGCACATAGCACTGTACAATTATTTGACATAATGTATATAAGTCTACAAATAAAATATAAAGGGGTGCACTAAAAAATCACAGATTTCAAGATTTTGGGGGGGCCCTCCGATGGGTTGTCTTAGGCACTCAGCTCTGGAGATCACTTCCCTGAATGTTATTGATGTGAGAGACACATTATAGCATTTTAAAGCTGATTCTCTTAGTTTTAGAAGAATCTAATTCCTCATAAGGTCAATTCCAAATGTACACTTTTACCACAACCATGTGTCTCCAGTAACAACACTTAGATCTATTGTCCAGATTTTTATAGTAGAGCATCATATCTTAGTTTAAAATATAAAAAGGAGCCCCAAACAGAAACTCTATAGATAACTTCCAATGCAAAGTTACTTGGAAATATTTCCAAGCCAGTACTTTGTGAAATATAAAATGAGACCAAAGAATTGTGAATCTTCATCTTGGACACACATTTGCTTAATCATTTGAAATTAATTATAATTTCAATATAATATAAAATATTTACTTATCTTAAAAACTTATGAGCTTTTATTTTTTTTTCTATTTCTAAATTTAACTTGTGTTTCTTTAATAATTTTTCCTATTTGTAAACATACAGGTATTTTAATTTATAAGTTAATGAGAATTATTAAAAATCAAATTTATTATATCTATATGTTATTAAATAGGATTGAACAGATTTGTTCTGTGTTGGTATATGGTGTCTCTGATGGCTATTCAGGCCATGTTTCTGAGTTTTGGCCAATGCTGCACTTTATTTTCTTACTAAGATCAGCTGCAATTATTTCCTTTGGTTACATTTAAAGATGTTGAGGTTACTCTTTTTTTTTTTTTCATTTTGGGACAGAGAGAGACAGAGCATGAACGGGGGAGGAGCAGAGAGAGAGGGAGACATAGAATCGGAAACAGGCTCCAGGCTCTGAGCCATCAGCCCAGAGCCCGACGCGGGGCTCGAACTCACGGACCGCGAGATCGTGACCTGGCTGAAGTCGGACGCTTAACCGACTGCGCCACCCAGGCGCCCCTTTATTTATATTTGAGAGAGAGAGACAGAGCATGAGCGGGGGAGGAGCAGAGAGAGAGGGAGACACAGATTCGGAAGCAGGCTCCAGGCTCTGTGCTGTCAGCACAGGGCCTGATGCGGGGCTCGAACTCACGAACCATGAAATCATGACCTGAGCCAAAGTCGGATGCTTAACTGACTGAGCCACCCAGGCGCCCCGAGGTTACTTTTTTATTGTAGCTTGATTTTCTGTCTAAACTTAACTTCTTAATTTTTATATTTATTTTCTGTAATCAGTACTGCACATCAAAATACTTGACAAAATAAAATAGTGCTAAAAAATAAAAATAGAAGTGCTAAAAATTCTATAAAGAAACACCTTTTTTGCAATCCCCAGTTCTGCTTTCCTAAAATGATCACTTTTAATTCTCTTTAGCTTCTTCTGACATTTGATTTTCTATTGTGATAGTTGAGGGTTTAGTTTTCTTATTTCCTTTTTTTCCTGATCTATCCTTCCAATATAGTTATTGCACAATTTGGCGTTAAGTCAATATTCAGTGTTGACATTATTATTACTGTATAATTATTGTCCAGTGTTGATCACCTTTCCTTTCTCATAGACCTTTTTTGTTTTTCTTGGAGTTAATAATCGTCTTCTTTTTTGTTTGTTTTCTTTTTCTACATACCTATTATTTCTTCTTCCCACGTCTTCTAAAAGGATTATAAAAGCCCTCTCTGTACTATTTTCATGTGGTCACACAGGGCAGTTACTTTTAACTCTGTTTTCTTGGACACCCAATTCCTATCGATTGGGTGCAAAGGTAGATTGGATTTGAATTTAGGTCTGCTGCACGGCCATTGTCCTTAGACTTACATTTGTTCCTTTTCTAATTGGAGTCTCTCTTATATCCTGTGTTTTTCCCTTGCTTTGTATTTATTTATTTTTTCTTTTTCAAATTTTTATTTAAATTCCAGTTAGCTAACACACAGTGTAATATTAGTTTCAGGTGTAGAATTTAGAGATTCATCACTCCTGTTCTGCTGAAGTGTATCTGCCAGTACTTTCCTAAAAAAAAAAAAAGAATGTTTGGGATTTTATAATTTTTGGATGCTTGTATTCACAAATACTTTTATGGGACCCTTGTACTCTTGGTAGTTTGGTGGGTGTAGTATTCTCAGATGGAAGTCATTTTCCTTCCAAATTTGAAGGCATTACTTATTTACTTACTTACAATACCACCAGACTGAGTGCCTGAGTGGCTCCGTCGGTTAAGCGGCTGACTTCAGCTCAGGTCATGATGATCTCACACTCTGTGAGTTCGAACCCCGCATTGGGCTCTATGCTGACAGCTCAGCCCAGAGCCTGGAGCCTGCTTCAGATTCTGTGTCTCCCTCTCTCTCTCTGCCCCTCCCCGACTCACACTCTGTCTCTCCTCTCTCTCTTTCTCAAAGATAAAGATTAAAAAAAAAATGTATAGCATTAATTTGAAACCAAATGTAGAAGATGCCCATATTTTGGGAGGTTGAAATAAAGCTGCAATTCATAAAGCCTATAAAAATAGGCTGTGGTATGTGTGAAAGTATGTCACCACAAAGGGGCAGGCTTGGAATATTTTACATTTCTCTTTTCTTGTGCTAGAAGGCTTATTTACTCCCAGGAAAACACAGAATTGGCAAGAGATGTTTAAGATGCATGAGACAAAATATATTGAAAATATAAGCAGAAGAAAATCTTTAGAAAAGATAAAATTACTCTCTTTTTCTTTTTTAAAAAAATTTTAAAAATTTTTAAAGAATTTTTTTAAAAAATTCTTTTTAGGGGCGCCTGGGTGGCGCAGTCGGTTAAGCGTCCGACTTCAGCCAGGTCACGATCTCACGGTCCGTGAGTTCGAGCCCCGCGTCGGGCTCTGGGCTGATGGCTCAGAGCCTGGAGCCTGTTTCTGATTCTGTGTCTCCCTCTCTCTCTGCCCCTCGCCCGTTCATGCTCTGTCTCTCTCTGTCCCAAAAATAAATAAACGTTGAAAAAAAAATAAAAAAAAAATAAAAATTCTTTTTAAAAAATTTTTTTAATGTTTAGTTTTTGAGAGGGAAAGAAAGAGAAACATAGACAGGGGTGAGTGGGGGAGGGACTGAGACAGAGGGAGACACAGAATCTGAATAGGCTCCAGGCTCTGAGCTATCAGCACAGATCCTGATGCGGGGCTCGAGATCATGACCTGGGCGAAAGTTGGACGCTTAACCGACTGAATCACCCAGGAACCTCTCTTTTTCTTAATGTAGATGAATTAGCTGTTTTAAGATTGAGGTTGGTGTGCAATTATTTGTAGTAAGCACACTAGCTGGGAATTTGCCTTCATAAGGCAGCAGAGAAGAAAGTATTAACTTTCTCTTATTATACTAATATTTAGCTATGTGTGGTTTTACAAATGTTGTCTAATTTTAATGTCTAAATATATTTCCATTTAAAAGACTGTATATTTTAATGACTTGTCCTGTGAAACATGCCCAGTTCTTGCCTCTGCATTTATTTGCAAACTTTGGATGCCATATGAGGGAACAGACCTGCCTCAGTGGCATGCGGGGCAAAGCATAGTCAAGGTCGGCCCTAAGTGCTGCCACTTGTCAAGTAAAACCCATACTGTAGCATCATAGAATGGCTCAGAAGGAGGGGATCTTCTGGGAGTGAACTGGCTTGTAGACCCACCTTTTCTTGACCTTTTCAAATACTCACATTTTAGTGTAAGCCCCTCATGCTCCCATTTTCTTCCCTGAGTCCAAATTAAAAAAAAGAAAAGAAAAAGGAAGAAATAAAACTCAGTCAACTATGCTAATAGATTTTATACATGGGCTTTAGTGCATGACTCAAGAGGTCACGTGTTCATCCCGCAACCAAAAGGGCTGTGCACATTTCCCCACGTTTCCCAAATGATATTTGGTTGTTGCTACTGTAATAACAACAACAAAAAAACCACTTGATTCAATGGAACATTTATCAATGACTCGAGCGCTTATCAAATGCCATCATATGCCAGGCATGTCAGGGTGCATGTTAGATGAAAGCTGTGTCCTCTGTTCCTTGAACTCACAGTCTTATGGGAGAGACGTTGAGTTCTTCATTCAGCAGTTAACTCCTGAGCTGCCGCATCTGGCTGTGAACAAGAGAAGCATGGCAGACGTGGTTACTATCTTTGTGGAGCTCATAGTTGCATTACAGGGTGATAAAGACCAGAAAGCTATCTATGCAAAATAGTAGTATATTGGTTGGGATAGGTCATATTATGCTGCAGTAACAAGGTGACCTGCAAGTCTCAGTAGCTTAAAACAATGGCAAGCCACCGGCTGTATGACAGATCCACCTGTGGCCTGGTTTTGTATGTCCCGTGAGCTAATGATGGTTTTTATATTTTTAGATGGCTGTTGAAAAACCAAAGAATTTGTGACCAAGACCATGTGTGGCTCTTAAAGCCTTAAGTATGTGTTATCTGGTCCTTTACAGGAAAAGTTTGTCCTTGGGGTGCCTGGCTGGCTCAGTTGGAAAAGCATACCCCTCTTGATCTCAGGGTCGTGAGTGTGAGTCCCACGTTGGGTGGAGGGATTACTTAAAACAAATAAATTAATAACCTTATAAAATGTATAAAATATATAAGTTAATAGCTATAATCCAATATATCTACCAAAAAAAAAAAAAAAAAAGAAACAATGAAAGGAAGGAAGAAAGGAAGGAAGGAAAGAAGGAAGGAAGAAAACATTTGTCCACACTGGATGGCTTAAAACAGGAAGGTTTCTGTCTTAGCACATACTGTGTATGCACCGTAGGTCACTAAGGGAGCTGTGCTCAGAGACCCAGGCTGGCTAAAAGCGCCATTATACCTGTTTCCACGTTGCAGAGGCGGGGAAGAAAAGGCATAGCAACCGTACCTCAGCTCTTAAAATTTCTGCCTTGATTTCATTGGTCAAAGCAAGTCAAGTTTGAAGGGTGAAGGTGTATTTCTCCTTCCAAGAGAATTGGAAAAAAATATATAGTCTACAATTACATATAATTGTATATAGAAATATATAATATATTGTTTACTATACAATTGTTTTATAATTGTTTACTACAGAATTGTATATATACTAATATATATATAATTAGTATACAATAATATATACTAATATATATACAGTTCTATAGTCTATCACAACTATCAGGCACAGGGGAAAATGTGATGACTCTGCCTGTGGAGCCTTCAGGTGAGGAGTGGAGTAGGAAAGCGTTCCAGGCAGGGAGTACAGCAAATGCAAAGGGTGAGAGACCTGAAACAGTATGGTATGCTTATGGATTAGCAGGATGTTCAATATGTCAAGACAATAGAAACTTGGGTGGGTGAGGAGCTCGAACATTGATATTTGGTCAGAGACTTATCTTTGGAAACTTTCAGGCTGGAAATTATGTGATCAGATGGGATGTGGAGGATAATTGTAATGTAGGTAAGGGGTACCATAAGGAAAGATTGGAAACAGATTCCGCAGTTGAGGAGATGTGTCAGTTAAAATCTGTTTGGATGCAAAAGGCCAGACCAACAATGGCTTGTGCCAAATGGACACGTAATTTCATAACAAGGGGTCTGGAGGTGGGCGATTCTAGTGCTGATTTAATAGTTCAAGGAGATGGGGCGCCTGGGTGGCTCAGTCTGTTAAACATCCAACTTCAGCTCAGGTCGTGATCTCACAACTCAAGTTTGAGCCCCGCGTCGGGCTCTGTGCTGACAGCTCGGAGCCTGGAGCCTGCTTCATATTCTGTGTCTCCCTCTCTCTCTGCCCTTCCCCTGCTCACGGTCTGTCTCTGTCTCTCTGAAAAATAAACATTAAAAAAAAATAGTTCAAGGAGGTCATCCATGATCTAGGAATTTCTGTCTTTTCTCTCCATTATCCTCAGCAGATTGGCCAGAGCTCTAAGCATCATTATCAAATTCAGACAGGAAGTAGGATGGCAGCTACCCGGCTATGGCTATCCCCTTTTATCATTAAAGAAAATCTTTCGTAGAAGGTCCCCATTATATGTCTTACATTGTGTTGGCCAAAGCCGAGTCATGTGACCACCCTTAGCCATAAGAGTGACCATTTAGGTGAGCTTTCAGCCTCTACAGTTGGAGATAGATAGGGAGAAAGGGCTGACAGCTTTTTGAGAGCTGGTCCACAGTGTTTGCCACCAAAGACTGTTGCATTTGTCCAGGAAAGATGTGATGTAGGTTTTACTTATGGCAGCAGGAGAAGACGATATGGCAGAGGGATTGGATTCAGCAGTTAATTGGGACCCAGAACTTAAAAGATTCCGTGTGAGAACAGTGAGAAAGAGTCTGAGTTTGTGGAGATTGTGATGCCACTGGCAGAGAACTGGGTGAGGGGATTTCAGGTGTAAGGTTTTGGACACACTACGTTAGCAATCTGCTCGTATCCTTTCCTGGTTAAAGTCCTTCAGGTGGCCCCCTATAACATTTAAGATAATGTTTAGGTTCCTTAGGGCACCCAAAGTCCTTTCTTCATGGTCTCACCTTTGCCTTCTCTGGCCTCATGGGACAAATTGCTCTTTCCTGAACAGACCAGGCTGCGGTTTTATACCGCTGTGACTTCCAACATGGCTCTCTGTCTGCCTACATTGCCCTCTGCTACTCAATTCAAATACCATTCCTCAGGTGGAGTCTTTGATGTCCCCATCTGATACATTCTGTTTCTGGGCACCTTAGTGTAGTATACGAGGTTTGCCTTTCTCACAGCACATAGGGCAGTGGTTGATTGCCATTCCCGCCTTGAGGTAAGGGAAACTGGTTTTCCTGACTTTGTTTCTCAGAAGGCACTTTATAATATTTTTTTAAATTTTTTTTAACGTTTTATTTATTTTTGAGACAGGGAGAGATGGAGCATGAACAGGGGAGGGTCAGAGAGAGGGAGACACAGAATTTGAAACAGGCTCCAGGCTCTGAGCTGTCAGCACAAAGCCCGACACGGGGCTCGAACTCACGAACCGAGAGATCATGACCTGAGCCGAAGTCGGCCGCTTAACCGACTGAGCCACCCAGGGGCCCCTATAATATTTTTTGAATAAATGGATACATGAATGAATGAATGAGCAAACAGACTAAAACAGCCCCATGTAGAAATATTTACAAGTCAGTTACAAATAAAAAGTAATGATTAGGGAAGATACCTGGGTTTGAGATCTTGATCTGACAGCTGAGATTTTGTGGGAAGAGTGTTCAATATAAGAGGGACTGAGGATTAAGGTGAAAATCAGGTATGAAATGGGGAAAGTGACAAGCAGCTCGCACTAGCATCTCAGCAAAGCATGAAAGGAAAATCTTTACTTTCTTGAATTCCAACAAAGTTTGGGAAATCAAATTAGATGTGTCTTGTATTGCTAGGATCTTGGCATTTTAATTGTTTTCTAGGGGATTAGAGGATTTTAATTGTTATTCGTTGGCTCAACTGCTGCTGAGAAATCTATGTCATTATAGGAAAAAATGAATTAGCATTGCACTGCTGATAGGGAAATCAAAGCCCTCATATGCTTATTATCTCCTATGCTTCTAAAATCTTCTCATGAAATAGGCACATAAAAGACTGTTTGTGGCTTTTGTAGATCTCTTGACCTGTCTTGCTTTGAACCTGTTGTGTAGTGTACTTCTCATTAACCAGATACAGTACTTCCCATTAACCAGTATCTATTTCAGTTTAAGCCAGCACAGAGCTTTGAGTGTTCTTTCAAGACTACAGAATGTTGAGTCACTTGTGTTGCATACCCACATAGCACCTGTGTAGTAAGGTGGCTACACGATTTCTGGAATTTCTCTTAGCCAGCAAATTGCCTTCATGTCACTGAGAAAGCAAGAATATTTTCTGTCAAGCCCACCGGGTTCCTTATATTGCTGCTAGGTCATGTGAAATAAGGAAATAGTGAAGCAAATTCAGTCAAATATAATTTCTAAAAAAAAATTTAAGATTCTCATACCACCAGTGGGTCATTCTGTAATCCTGAGATTGGAACAGCAGTTGGCTTTGAGGAAAAGATGAGAATGGCAGTCCCAAGAAAGTTCGCGCAGGGTGTCCTGAAAGTCCTGGTCCTGACCAGATGATTGTTATGCTCTTCTGGTGAGATGAACTCATCATAATCAACTGCATGAGGGAATAAGGAGGCATCGAATCTTACCATCTTAGGGAAAAAATGGAACTAAAATCTTCCCAATGTTGGGTTTATAACGCCTATAAAAACATCAGAGACCAAGGATAGTAAAGTTTATTTTAGTGTATGTTTTCATATGGGCATATTGGGTTATGATTTAGTTCTCCAAGAAATTTTTAATGTATAGGGTAGAATCTGATGTGTTCTGGATGTGTTATTTTCATTCTGTGAGTTTTCCCAAAGCGTGTTCTCTGAAGCAGCATGGTGAGTAGGTGGGAGTGCCTATTTTTACAGAGACTAGTTCAACAGTACATGGTACTACACATCTGATCAGTCTGCCCAGCCTCGTAAGGGTACTGAAACCATTGGAGACTTTTGGACTCTATAGTCCTGTCATAAACTCTGTGTGTGTGTGTGTGTGTGTGTGTGTGTGTGTGTGAGAGAGAGAGAGAGAGAGAGAGAGAGAGCATGTGAGCAAAGGCCTGACTTCCTGTTTTTATCAGAATCTGACCCCTAGCATTCCTATTTAATATTAGAACTGTGTGTTTAAAGTTTCATTCATTATTCCAAGTAATCATAACCAGAACGAACCCCACATTGAAAAATGATTTTAGAAGAGCCCATACTTAGTAAGGACACTAGTTTCTCCAAGATTCTAGTCTACTGATAGATATCCTACAGTGTGAAATGATATGTGTGTGTACCAAAGAAATGGGGTTCCCTAGAATTCAGAAAGTACTTTTGTACCAGATATTGAATTTGTCATTCCAGAGCTCTTTGTTATAATACCTCCATCAATAAAAATCAATCAAATAATGATGCTGTTGAGAAAGAGAAACACTTTCACTCTGCCTCATCCAGGGAAGAGCCTGCACTGGGGGCAGAAGCTTTGGAAGAGTCGGTGGCCCAGTGGAAGAACTCACTGTACACCAGCATTAAACCTCCCCTTTTCCCTTGTTTAGGAAGTTCTGTTTTAGACTTGATTAGAATTCCACTTGTTGAAGTAGAAATAATATTAATAACAGCTGAACTTCACTTGTAAGAAGGTCAAGGAGAGGTCTGGAGGGCAAGGATTAGAAATGTGAGTGGCCTTCAGAGGAGGAAGTGCCAACGAGACAGGGGTTTGTTGAGCATCTTTCTGGGAACCTTCTTCTCATCCCCCCCAGAGCCCCGCACAGAGAGGATGTTACTGATGATCCCGTTGCTGTGGAAGTTAGAGTTTGGCCTTCATTTACTAGGTCGGGAGGAAAGAGTAGAGAGATAGATGGGAGGGGGTTGCGAGGTGGACATCTCTCTGGCCTATTATACAGTTATGCTCAAGTAGACGCCTCTGTCATTGCCTAGCACTACAGATATTTCAACTGATCATTTCCTGAAATTGTCACAGTCGTTCATGGTTTTTTATTGTACTCCGAGAAGATACTTTGATCATGGTAGAATTTTTAGCTGTGCTTTGAAGGAAAGGAGTAACCACCCACAGCTACATCTCTTAAGCATTTACTATGGGATGAAGGTTACATGTTCATTACCTCTTCCAATATCCGAGGCACATTCGCATATTCACAGATAATGGAAAGAGTTGGAGAGGATAGAAGACTTGCTCAATTCACCCAACTAATAGGTTGGCAGTGCCAGGGTTGAACCACGTCTGGCTCTAGTGTTCACCTCGTTGCCAACTCGCTTTATAATATTCCCTTAGAAAGATCATTTCAGGTAAAGAAAAAGGCATCCTTGAGTGCGTGGGGTGCTCACAATTGAGTACTGTGTAAGGATGAATCCAATAGTTTTGTTGAGGTGAGCATTTTAAGTTGGGCAGTCTGCCGTCTGAACGTGGCCTGCAGGGTCTTGCATCATTTGGCCATATCCTTGATGGTCTACCCTCTAGCCGACCTGGCCTTTTTTCAGTTCTTCAGTGGACCATGCTCCCTTAATCACAGGACCTTCTCTCAGTTCCTTAATGGATCGTGTTTCCTTGATCACAGGACCTTTGTATATGCAGGTTCCTCTGCTATATGGCTTTCTCCACTTTCTCTTACCTAGTTAACTCCTGTCCTCTGTCTTCTATTCACTCAGTCACCATTTTGTCACAGTTTTTCCTGATCACCTGTGTCTCCTATGTTACTCTCTCATAACATCATATATCTACCTGATTTTTAGTGACCTTGTCAGAATTATAAATTTATATGTGTGATTCTTTGTTAATTGTGTATCTGTACCATGGGTCCCTATGGGCTATGTCAACATACATAATTTCTGATCTGGATACTATCTTATCTTTAGTACCTATCCCAGTACCTGACACGCAATAGATAATTAGTGTGTACTTATGGACAAATATGTGAATCAGTGAATAAATGGGCAGTCTTGAAGGCATAGAGCAGCTGGAAACTTTATAAACAGTAACAATCAGGAGATGTTCTGGTACTTATATGGGGGCTTGCTGTGATGAAGACGGGGGTTGGTAGATTGTTCCATTGTTAAATAATCTGTGGAATGGATTAGAAGGAAAAGTTTCCTGATGAGCTGCACCTAGGTTCTTGTAGGAAGAGGGAGGGCCTGGGCTCCTGGCACATTTAAACTGTGGTCGCAGACTCAAAAGAAAGGTTCAGATACAAGAGCTGAGGAGTCGATGAACATAGGGGCAAAAGAGACAAGGCAGAGCTTTCAGGCCAAGAAAATGGGGAAGATAAGATGCCATCTCTACTTCGGATATCCCAGATGACCGTGAACGATAAGCTCGGTCTGGGGTGCGAAGGGCCAGGTGCCACCTAGAGCTGGGGATGAAGTGGTGTGGCTGTGAATTTGGCCACTGCCGACACGGGTGGTGGGGGGAGGCTGCGGAGGGGGATGGGAATGCCTTACATCTGTACTATTTTACAAAATACTTCTTACCTGTTGTCAGGTTGTTGGAGCAACCCCTTGCAAAGGGTAAGTTTCATAAGCTCTTTTTGAGAAAACCGAGTAGTTGAGTTATGGGTCCAATGTCACATAGATAGTAAACAACCGAGCAAGAATTGAGGGACTCAACCAGAGACCGCACACCTTTTCTCTCTGGAGGTTGACAGCAAGGCTGTAGTGCAAACAGGCTACAGTTTTAGCATTTTCTGTATCGTTCATTCTATCAAGGGAGAGATTGCTGTACCCCTTTCTTCAGTATAATGTGCTGCACATAAGATACTGCCATTTTGAATTTCTATGATAGCACATGAATGCTTTTATGACCACAGTTTCTGAAATAAATCCTTTTCCTCTACTCCAAATATGACCACAAATGTAGGACAAGTAATAGAAACATTACTGCTACTACGAAAATTTTCCAAATGGCCAAACAATATTAGCTTTTGTTCTCTTCATGAATACTTGTCAACCATCTGTGTGTTTTCAGAGAGCCATCTGAGTTTCTGCCATTATCTACAATACATGGAGTGGGTAGAATCTTTGTGACTACCACTCCTTAGTTTTGGCCTTTCAAAATCAATGGCATTTTTATAAAAAGAAGATAATTTCTATGTAGCACTGGAACTAAAAGTCAAAGTATTATTTCAGATTGTAATTACATAAAGTCTCTGTGTGCTAAAATTATAGTGAGCTCCTAAAAATATTGATATACTGTACTATTTCTACTAATTTTCTCCAGTATACAGTAGAGGAACGGGAAGATTACAGCAAGCCATTTAACTTGTGGATAGTCTTAGAACACTTCATAAAACTTAGCCCTCTACTATTTCTCATTCCTTCTACTGGACTGAGAGGATAGATACATATTTAGATAGGTATTTAGATAGATGGATGATAGATAGATAGACAGACAGACAGACAGACATGGATATACAGTTTACCCTTGAACACCATGGGTTTAGACTGTGTGGGTCCACTTATCATGGATTTTTTTTTAAATAAATAGAGTACGGTGTTGTAAATGTATTTTTTTCTTCCTTACTATGTTCTTAGTAACATTTTTTGGGGTCTACCTTTACTTTATTGTAAGAATATGGTATATAATACATATCACGTACATAGTGTGTATTAGTTGATAGTTTATGTTATAAGGCTTCTGGTCAACAGTTGGCTATTAGTAAGGTCTTGGAGAAGTCAAAAGTTATACATGGAATTTTTACTGTGCTGGGGGTCAGTACCCCAGCCCTCGCATTGTTCAAGGCTCAACTGTATATCTATATATGTATCAAAAGATATGTATCTGTCAATATATGGTGATAAACAACACAAAGTATGGATCTTGTGTACTGGTTAGAAATGATAGACCCTAAATACATAAGGGAATATGAAATACACAAAAATAGAAATGCTGACCCTGGTCTCCCTTATGGTCCCATTTCTGCTCTAACAAGATGAAAGAAAATATCATGAACCAGGAGAAACTCGCCAAACCTCAAGCTCAAGTGCACATTGGTGGGGAAGGAACTGCTCCCGGAAAGAAGAAGGTGGTTCAGGGGCGCCTGGGTGGCTCAGTCAGCTGAGCGTCAGACTTCGGCTCAGGTCATGATCTCACAGCTCGTGAGTTCGAGCCCCGCGTCGGGCTCTGTGCTGACAGCTCAGAGCCTGGAGCCTGCTTCTGCTTCTGCTTCTGTGTCTCCCTCTCTCTCTGCCCCTAAACCACTTGCATTCTGTCTCTGTCTCTCTCAAAAATAAATAAACATTTAAAAAAAATTAAAAAAAAAAAAAAAGAAGAAGGTGGTTCATACAATGGCTACAGCAGATGATAAAACATTTCAGTTCTCCTTAAAGAAGTAAGGGGTAAACAGGGCACCTGGGTGGCACAGTCGGTTGGTTGTCCGACTTCAGCTCAGGTCACGATCCCACGGTTTGTGAGTTCGAGCCCCGCGTTGGGCTCTGTGCTGACAGCTCAGGGCCTGGAGTCTGCTTCAGGTTCTGTGTCTCCCTCTCTCTCTCTGCTCCTCCCCTGCTCACTCTCTGTCTCTGTCTCAAAAATAAATAAACACTAAAAAAAAAAGAAAAAGAAAAGGAAAGAAAAAAGAAAAGAAGTTAGAGGTAAACAATATCTCTGGTATTGAAGAGGCAACATATTCACAAACCAAGGAGCAGGGATCCGCTTTTTAACAAGCCTAAAGTTCAGGGATCCCTGGCAGTGAACACTTGACCGTTCACAGGCCGTGCTGAGACAAAGCAGCTGACCGAAATACTGCCCAGCATCTCAAACAGACGTGGTGCAGACAGTCTGACTAGTTAAGCAGACTGGCTAAAGCTCTGCCTACACGATCTGTGGATGGGAAAGCACCACTCACTGCCGGAGACGTTGATGGTGATGAGGCTCCAGATCTTGTGGAGAAGTTAGATGAAGCTTCCAAGCAGGAAGCAAACTGAATGGAGTCAACTTCTGAAGAAGCTAAAACTTGAAGAAGTTATCAGGAGCTGCTATTTGACATTGTGACTGCTTTTTTAAAATTTTGTCCAGGATCTGATAAAATCTAGGTCTCTAATATTTTTAAGCCCAAGCCCCTTGGACACTGCCGCTCTTTTCAGTGTTTGCATATACACAATCCATTCTTTGCAGTTAATTAAACTAAAGAAGCCTGGGAATAAGGTTTGAAGCAAGGTTAATAAAGTTCTTTGCCTAGGATGTGTTTTATTTTGTATTTCATTGACACTGATTTGTACACAGAAAGCAAAGTTGTTTATAGAAAGATAATCATGGCATGTAATATGGCTGGTAATCTTTGATGAAATTTGATTAAAGATTTTATTTTACTTTTTAAATACTTAAAACAATTTTTTTTGTTTATTTTGAGAGAGAGAGAGAGAGAGAGAGCATGAGTAGGGGAGGGACAGAGCGAGAAGGAGAGAGAATCCCAAGCAGGCTCCACACTGTCAGCAGTGTGCCTGATGCTGGGCTTAGATTCACGAATCGTGAGATCACGACCTGAGCTGAAATCAAGAGTTGGATGCTTAACGAACTGAGCCACCCAGGCGTTCCAATTAAAGATTTTAAATGGCAGTATAATGTAAAAAATAATTTCAGATAATGAAATTCATTAATCAAATAAATGTAATAGAAGAGTATTAAAGAAGGGGACATATTCACGGGTAGTATGGTCAAGAAAGACATTTCTGAAAACCCGGATAATATATGGTCTTATGTACCTGGTAGGAGTTTGGCTTTTATTCTTAGTATTTATCAGAATAAATACTGATAGAACTTTACTGTTTTATCACAAATACTGTAGAACTTTAACTTGGTGACTAGTGGTATCTGCTCTTGGTTCTTCCAAGATCATTAAGGCTGTGGCATGGAGATTTGTGTTTTGGAAGAAGCCATGGAAGCAGGAATCTGTTCAGGAGGTATTGTTCGGGACCCTACATGAGTGTTCATGGTGGTTTGGCCTAGAGTGGTAGCAGTTGTATTGATTTTTCATTCCTGTGTAGTAAATTGCTGCAACATTTAATGGCTTAAAACAACAAACATTTATTTTCTCACCATTTCTGAAAAACAGGAATCCAGGAGCAGCTTAGCTGGGTGGTTCCGGCTCAGGGGCTCTTATGAGATTCCAGTAGAGCTGTCAGCCCTGGCTGCATCTGAAGCTTTGACTCAGAGCCAAAAAGGCTCATTCACTTGCCTGGCAAGTGGGCCGGAACTGGGCCTCTCACCCTCCAGGCTGCTCTTCTGTAGCTGGGCCTTTTCTGCAGACTAGCCTGGACTGTTTTACATGGCTTAGGCACATATTTCGTAACTACAAACTCAAAACCGTAATATATAAAAGAAAAAAAAAATAATTGAATTTTATCAAAGTTTAAAACTTCTGTTGTATGAAAGATACTATTAAGAGAATGAAGACAAGCTTCGGACTGGGAGAAAATATTTACAAATCAGTTACCTGATGTGTGTAAGTACCTGATGAAGGTGTAAGTACCTGATGGAGAATTTGTATCCAAACTCAATCATAAGAAAACAAACAGCCTAGTCAAAAAACGGTCCAACTTCTGAACATTACTTCACTAAAGATACACAGATGGCAAATAAGTACATGAAATATGTTACGCACTGTGAGTTATTAGGGAAGTGGAAATTAAAGCTATACTTAGCTATCACTACCTACTTACTAGAGTGCTAATTAAAAACAAAAAACCAAGGGGCCCCTGGGTGGCTCAGTTGGTAGAACAAGCAACTTTTGGTTTGGTTTGAAGTAGGCTTCACCCAGCGGCCCCTGGGCATGCAACTCTTGATCTCAGGGTCATTCGTTCAAGCCCCATGTTGGACCTAGAGCTTACTTAAAAATATACATATGTAAAAAAAAAAGTAAATAAATAAACAAACACATAAAGACATAAACAAACCTGACAACACCAAATGCCGGTGAAGATGTAGAAGCAACTAGAATTCATACATTTCTGGTGAGAAAACATTGGAAAATATTTTGGTTTGATGGTTTTTAAAAAATGTAACATTTTTATTATATCACCCACTAATCTCACTCCAAGGAATTAAAGAGAAATTAAAAATTCTGTTTGCAAGAATTTGCATGCAAATATCGTACTTACTTGTACCTCTAGTATACTCTTGAATAAGAATGGTGAGAGCGGACATTCTTGCCTTAGTTTCTTCTCTCTTTTTTTTTTTTTTTCCTGTTTTCTTTCTTTTCTTGTACCTTGAGTTAATACTACCTTGTCTTAATTACAATACCTTCAAATAATTTTTAATATCTTGTAGGAAACTGTGTTGTCTTTTAATCAAAACCCATGGCTCCTTTTGGTCTTTTCTATTTGTATTAAGTACACTAATTTTACACTTAATTTGTGAAATCCTACCCAAAATATTTGGAGGCATTTCACTGGAATTGCATAAATTAGTTTAAGAATGGCATCGCTATAACATTGAGAATTCCAATTCTTGAACTTGGAGTTTCCATTAATTTTAGCCTTCATTAATGACTCTGTAACAAAATTTTATAATTTTCCCTGCATAGATTTTTCACATCTTTTGTCATATTATTCTTAGATATTTGTGTCTCTGTCACTGTACTAGTATGTTTCCCCCTCCTCTTCTCCCCCTCCTCGTTTTTCTTCTTTTTCATCTCCGTCTCTGTTTTCTTCTTCTTTGTCTCCATCTTCAGAAGGAAACAGAAAACAGAAATCTTTTTGCTTTATTTTAAAAATTCAGTTATCAAGGGCACATTAAAAAGTGCTATTGTGACTCTCTCTCCAACATCTACGTCAACATATTAATAAGATTGCCACATCTTTTTCATTTAAATTTTTTAATGTTTATTTCTGAGAGAGAGAGAGAGATTGCGCGAGCATGAGCGGGAGAGGGGCAGAGAGGGAGACACAGAATCCGAAGCAGGCTCCAGGCTCCCAGCTGTCAGCACAGAGCCCGATGCGGGGCTCGAACCCACAAACTGTGAGATCGTGGCCTGAGCCGAAGTCGGACACTTACCTGACTGAGCTACTCAGGTACCCCAAGATTGCCACATCTTTTATTTGTTTGTTTTTTTAATAGATATAATTGACATACACCATGATATTACTTTCAGGTGTACAACATAATAACCTGGTGCTTGTATGTATTGTAAAATGATCACCACAACAAATCTTGTTGACATCCAGCCTTGTTTTTGAACTTAAAGGAAACATATTTAATCTTTTAGCATTAAGTAGAAAGTTAGCTGTACTTTTTTGTAGATGCCCTTTATCGGGTTAAGGAAATGAACATCTATTTATACTTTGTTGAAAACAATAGATGTTGAATTTTATCAAATCCTTTTTTAAAAAAATTTTTTTAATGTTTATTTACTTTTGAGATAGAGAGAGATAGAGCATGAACAGGGGAGGGTCAGAGAGAGAGGGAGACACAGAATCTGAAACAGGCTCCGGGCTCCGAGCTGTCAGCACAGAGCCAGGCGGGGCTCGAACTCACGGACCGCGAGATCATGACCTGAGCCGAAGTCGGACGCTCAACCGACTGAGCCACCCAGGCACCTCTATCAAATCCTTTCTATACATATGGTCATATGATTTTCCTTCTTTATTGTATTGATTTGGTGAACTGTACTGATTGATTTTTTTTTTTTTCAATATTTATTTTTGGGACAGAGAGAGACAGAGCATGAACGGGGGAGGGGCAGAGAGAGAGGGAGACACAGAATCGGAAACAGGCTCCAGGCTCGGAGCCATCAGCCCAGAGCCTGACGCGGGGCTCGAACTCACGGACCGTGAGATCGTGACCTGGCTGAAGTCGGACGCTTAACCGACTGCGCCACCCAGGCGCCCCAGTACTGATTGATTTTTAAATGTTGAATCACGCATGTATTTCTGGCATAATGGTCCCTATGTATTTATTCTTTTTATCTATGTCTAGATTTTATTTGCCTATATTTTGTTGATTTTTTTGTGTCTATTTTCATGGGGAATAGCATTCTATATTTTTCTTTTCTTGTAATGTCTTTGGCTTTGGTTTCTGAGTAATGTTGGCTTTACAAAATGAGTTGAGAAGTGTTCTTTCCTCTTGTATTTTCTAGTTGAGTTTGTGCAGAATTGATATTTATTTCTTAAATGTTTGAAATGATCTGGGCCTAATTTTTCTTTGTTGGCAGTATAATGTTTTGATAAGGATTTTATGATTTTGATAAGCCTGATTCACATCTGACTGTTAATTTCTCCTCGTGAGACCATAAGCAAGTTACTTAATCTCTGAGTAAACTGAACCTCAGTTTCCTAATTTATAAATTAGTGGCTATGACGATTGAATCATGATATGTATCAGTTGTTCAATCCTTTATTATCCTATACTTACATATGTTAATTTATCCAGATTTTACTATTGTACTATACTACTTACTACTATTTATGCTATTTTTTTCAAATTATTATTTAAATTCTAGTTAGTTAGCGTATAGTGTAATATTGGTTTCAGGAGTAGAATTTAATGATTCATCACTTACATATAATACCCAGTGCTCATCATAATAAGTGCCCTCCTTAATACCCATCATTCATTTAGCCCAACCCGCACCCGTCTCTCTCCATCAACACTCAGTTTGTTCTCTATCATTCAGAGTCTCTTATGGTTTGCTTTCCTCTCTTTTCTTTTCCCCTTCCCATATGTTCATCTGTTTTGTTTCTTAAATTCTACATATGAGGAAAATCACATGGGGTTTGTCTTTCTCTGACTGATTTATTTCACTTAGCACAATATATTCTAGCTCCATCCATGTCATTGGAAATGGCAAGATTTCATTCTTTTTGATGTCTGAGTAGTAGTATATTGTATATATATACATCTTCTTTATTCATTCATCAGTCGATGGACACTGGATTCTTTCCATAGTTTGGCTATTGTTGATAATACTGCTATAAACATCAGGCAGCATGTATCCCTTTGAAACTGTATTTTTTTAATCCTTTGGGTAAATACTAGTAGTGCAATTGCTGGGTCGTAGGGTAGATCTATTTTTAACTTTTTGAGGAACTCCATACTATTTCCCAGAGTGGCTGCACCAGTTTGCATTCCCACCAACAGTATAAGAGGGTTCCCCCTTTCTCTGCATCCTCACCAATATCTGTTGTTTCCTGTGTTGTTAATTTTAGCCATTCTGATAGATGTGAGGTGATATCTCATCATGGTTTTGATTTGTGTTTCCCTGATGATGAGTGATGTTGAGCATCTTTTCATGTGTCTGTTAGCCATCTGGATGTCTTCTTTGGAAAAATGTCTATTCATGTCCTCTGCCTATTTCTTAACTGGATTATTTGTTTTTTGGGTGTTGAGTTTGATAGGTTCGTTACAGATTTTGGATACTAACACTTTATCCAATATATAATTCTTCTCCCATTCCATAGGCTACCTTTTAGTTTTGCTGGTTGTTTCCTTCACTGTGCAGAAGCTTTTTATCTTGATGAGGTCCCAATAGTTCATGTTTGCTTTTGTTTCCTTTGCCTCTAGCTATGTGTCTAGTAAGAAGCTGCTGCTGCTGAAGTCAAAGAGGTTGCTGCCTGTGTTCTCCTTTAGGATTTTGATGGTTTCCTGGCTCACATTTAGGTCTTTCCTCCATTTTGAGTTTACTTTTGTGTATGGTATTAGAAAGTGGTCCCGTTTCATTCTTCTGCAGGTTGCCGTCCAGTTTTGCCAACACCATTTTTTGAAGAGACTGTCTTTTTTCCATTGGATATTCTTTCCTGCCAAAGAATTAGTTGTCAAAGATTAGTTGGCCATACATTTGTGGATTCATTTTTGGGTTTTCTATTCTGTTCCACTGATCTATGTGTCTGTTTTTATGCCAGTACCTTACTGTCTTGATGACTACAGCTTTGTAATATAGCTTGAGGTCTGGAATCATGATGCCTTCTGCTTTTCTTTTCTTTTTCAGGATTGCTTTGGTTATTCATGGCCTTTAGGGGTTACATACAAATTTTAGGATTATTTGTTCTAGCTTTGTGGAAAATGCTAGTGATATTTTGATAGGGATTGCATTAAATGTGTAGATTACTTTGGGTAGTATAGACATTTCAATAATGTTCTTCCATGGAATTTTTTCCCATTTCTCTGTGTCCCCTTCAATTTCTTTCATAAGTATTCTATAGTTTTCATTACCATCCAGATCTTTTACCCCTTTGGTTAGGTTTATTCCTAGGTACCATATTGGTTTTGATGCAATTGTAAATGGGATTGATTTCTTGATTTATTTTTTTTGCTGCTTCATTGTCGGTATATAGAATTGCAACAGATTTCTGTACATTGATTTTATATCCTATGACTTTGCTGAATTTATGTATTAGTTCTAGCAAATTTTTTGGTGGAGTCTTTCAGTTTTTCTACATAGAATGTCATGTTATCTGCAAATAGTGAAAGTTTGACTTCTTCCTTGTTTATTTGGGTGTTTATGCTATTATAATCCTTATTTTACAGGTAAGCAAGCTACCACAAAGGGAGATTCAGTAACTTGACCAGGGTTACTCTGGTAGCACATAGTAGAGCCAGGATTTGAATTGAGACTGTCCGGTTCCTGGGTTACTGCTTTTAAGTGCTAAGCTGCACTAACTATAAAAATACCTATCTTTCAGGGTTACTATTAGTATTAAATTAGACAATTCATGTAAGCAGCAAAATTTGTGTTATTTCAAAGTTGTTGTTTAGTAAATGGACATTGTTATTAATAATGTCAATTATTGTTAGTTTGAAGTCTAACTACTTTAGGATATTTTCAACCTGAAAGACCTATTGTATAGATACATTATCAAACACTCTCATTCAAGTTCACTGCAGTGAAATTCCATCAGCATTGGATGCACTGTACAAAGTGGTATTGTGAACATCAAATCTTATTAGGCATAACAACTTGAATTCTTGCCCTGGTTCAGCACTTTTTTGTGTATTTCTGGTAAATAAGTCTCTCGGAATGTTAATAAGTCTGTATAGTGAGGCTATGAAGAGTATCTCTTTGTATCTCTTTGACCTAAGTTGTTGAGTGGTTTCAAAAAGTATCTAAAGGTGCATTGGAAAGTACAGCTAGTGCTAATATGAAATATAAATATTTGGTGTTCTAAGTTAAAAATCAAAAAAATCAAAATCCTTTGTTGATATATACATATATTGAGGTGATTCTTAATATCATTATTTACTATGGCTTAATACAGTTTGATGCCATTTAGTATCAGATTTTTCAGATCTTCATGGTGGTTATTCAAGCTTATATTATTTTTTATTTTAGCTTCCTTCCTTCCTTCCTTCCTTCCTTCCTTCCTTCCTTCCTCTCTCTCTCTCTCTCTCTCTCTCTCTCTCTCTCTCTTTCTTTCTTCCAGATGAGGTGATGCCTGGCATATGCCAAAATATTGGATTCACTTTGTTTATTTGAAAATTACAAAGATAACCTAAAAGGTGGCATCATCAGCTCAATAAGTATTTTGCCCTATTTTTTAGTCAGCAAGACTTATTTTAGTGTTTTACTGATATATCTCATTATTTCAAAGTATATAATGCAATGGTGTGCCTGGGTGGTTCAGCTGGTTAAGCCTCTGACTCTTGGTCTCGGCTCAGGTCGTGATCTTGTGGTTTGTGAATTTGAGCCCTGCATTGGACTCCACACTGTCAGATTGGATCCTGTTTGGGATTCTCTCTCTCCCCCTTTCTCTGGCCTCCCCACGTGTACTTTTTCTCTCTCTCAAAATAAATCAATAAACTTTAAAAAATTAAAAAGAAAACAAAGTATATAGTGCAATGACCTATTGTATGTATGTTATTAATTAAAGCTGAGAGTGGTGTGGAAGATTGACACATGGGGCATTTTGACAGAAGGTTATAAAAAAGCTTTCTGTTGTGAACTTTAATAGTTATTGTACAGAATGCCAAAAGCTAAGAAACCGTGATAATTTAGGGAAAGTATAATAACATTGCTTTTTTTTTTTTTTTTGTGAATTATAGCTGACTTTGGGCTGGCAAAGCAAAAACAAGAAAACAGTAAACTAACATCTGTTGTTGGAACAATCCTGTATTCCTGGTAAGGACAATTATTTTATGGTTCTCAAACATCATACTTAACTGATTTAGGCTTTAGTTTCATGTCATAGCTTGCAAAGGAAAGATGCCTTTAGGAAAAGAAGCTTATTTAATGTTCAGCTCAATTACCCAGATAATACACATGTACACAGTTATACATCATTATGTACATTTGAAACAACAACAAAAAATTATCTTTCCTCTAAGGTGACTCTGCCCCTCACGGGGACTGCTTTTATTATTTGTAAATCCAAATGATCATTGGCATATAGTGGGTGTGCAATTTTTGTTTATGAATCTGTGAATGACCTAGTAGACTTGCTACTCATCATGACACTTGGAATATTGTATTGCACTTACTTGAAAAATGAATGTTTTTTCCTCTTTGCCTGTAAACATCCAAAGGCAGGAGAAAGGTTTTTTGTGTCCTAATACATATCCCAGCATCTAGCTACTAATGGGTGCTGAATAAAGTTTATTATGTGAATGAATAAATGATGACATATATATATACTTAGACATATGTTTATAAAGCTGTTTGCCTTTTGGGGAAATGAATGTTTATATTTTGATGAATTAAGACCCTTGTAACTTATTTAATGTGCTTCGAGGGTTCCTTTACCATTCTTTAATTTATTAGGAAGTAAGAATTTTCTTTTGTTGATCACATATCATTTGTTCATGAATCTTTTGAAATTAATAAATAGATAAAGTCATCCATAGACCTAACAGATTCAGGGAAATAGTCTTAAATCTTATTCAACAGGTCAAGCAATCAAGACACTTCCATCTTCTTTTTTTAATCTAGTCTGTTGTTGTGCAATTGATTCCTGGGGATACAATTCAGAATAAATCTTCTCAAGGGAGGGTGGAAATTCTCTGTAAGTAACAGTCTGATTTGAAAAAGTCCTTTCCTACAGAAACGTTCAGAAAAGTGTGAGCGTTCTGGCCAGGGTTCTGATACTGCTGGCCACTATTCTCTCAAGTTGTAATTGTTCCAAAGTTAAGACGTCTCTTAATAAATTGCTTGACATGTGCAATTCCTTTTGAATTTTCCATATCCTCATTTTCTGCATTTGTGAACTGGACAGAAATAAAGCAGATATATTTTATGGTCCCTGCTCTGAGTCTCATACCTCCCTGCCTTTTAAAGAATTGTCTCTTTAGCCATCCCCAGAGTGTTTCCCTCCAAATTCTGTAATCTTTGTGCAATCCTGAGCTTCTCTGAGCCTATTAACGTGGACGGGGGATGTCTGTCCCTGCCCTGCAGGGTCCTGAGAGTTCCACGAGTCTGATGTGCCCCTGGTGTTTGCCCTTTCCTTTTGCCTTTGCTTCCTCAGATATTACCTCAGATATTACCTCAGATTTAATGGAAGAAAGTTCTGTTTATCAACTCTGGTAGGAGGTGCCTCAGAGCATTCTTTATGCTGTATGTCAGCTGCTAGATAAATGGTTTGTGCACACTGGACTGATTGTGCTGGAACACAAGGTCAATAAAAGCCCCTTTCCTTCCTCTGATTTGATTCATCATGAGGCAGGGTCATTGTTATCCTTCTCGTGGAAAATAATCCCCAAATATGGTCTTTGGTTCCGATATGTATCTGTATGTCTTACTTCAGTTCCAGAGTCCAAGACTGCATCCTATCTTCAATTGCATTTTCAGAGCAGATGTTAGAGTTTGAAGCTCTGAGAAACATTTTAGGCTCGTTCTTCATGCAACACTTGTTTGGGACTTCTGGATGATAAGCAAGTGTGAGCTAATGTAAACAGAAAACTTTGACTGCTCTTGGAATGGGAATTCTTTCAGACTTTATTGCTTAGCCTAATTTCACTAACATTATAACATTAGATAATTTAAGAGAATGCTGGGGACGTTTCCATTGGATGGATCAAAATAAACCTGTATGTAAACCTGGGCAAGCAGAGACAAAGTAAAGCACACCCAACTATTGACTGCACCTCTTTCATTCTTAAAAATGCTGTAATGTACCCAGAACTCTGAAACTCTTAAATGGCTTAAAACACTTCAGTAGCTTCCAGTTGCCCATGATTTAAAGGCCAAGTCCTCAGTATGACCACAAGCCCACGACCCTGCACACTGTAGCCTCTGCCAAGTCATCAGCTTTACTTTAGCCTGGACCTCACTTGGTGGATCTCTAGCTGTTGCCTATGTGTTCCCACTGACCACAGGGCTTTAGCAAATGCTGCTCCCACTGCCTGGAATACTCTTTTTTCCACTGGCCATCTGGTTAATTATTTCTCATCCTCCACGACTCAGCTGGAATGTAGTCTCCTTAGGTAACCACCCCCACCCCCTAACCCCAGCCAGAGCAGGTTTCCCCTGGTCTACATACTCCATGCACTTTGCCTTCATATGGTTGAACTTTTCATTTATTTTGTGATAGACCTGGGTGATTTTGTTCACCGCTATCCCCAGCACTGAGCCCAGAGTCTGGTATTTTATAGGCTCACAAGAAGTATTTACTGTATGAATGATCTAGTATTTGCATAGTTATGAACAGTACTTGAAACAAAAAGAAAACTGCTCCTTTCCACTTTACCAAAATTTTAATCTTCTATCACTCTCCCACTTTGCTGTTCCTTCAGATCTTCAAAATGCTCCTACACGGTTTCTGTTTCTCCAGGTAGCTACAGAGCTTACTTCCTTACTTCTGGTATCTGCTTAAATGTTACTTCTGTAGAGAGGTTTTCCTGATCACCAATCCCAAACGGCAGCCTCCTTCAGACTCTGAAGGAGTCCCTTTATTTTGCTTTATATTTTCACAGCACCTGCTTCTATCTGACATTATGTTATTAGTTTAATTAGTTTAATTTTAATTGTTATTATTATTTTAATCAGTCTCTCCCACTACATGAAATCCATGACAGTAGGGCTGTTGTCTCTTTTGTTCACTGTTGTTTCCTTGGGGCCTGGGGGAGTAGACTGATAGAATCCTAATAAATATTTTGAATTATTAAAATGAAAATAAGTCATCCTGTTTTGGGTTTGTCTGAAAATGTCTTTTTTAAAACTTTATTAAGTAATTGGGAAAAATTGACCAATAGAGTTGTATATATTTAAAGCATACAGCACAGTGATTGGCTTTACGTATATGTTGTGGGATGATTATTAAGATCAGGATCATTAACACATCCATCTAATAGTTAAACTGTGTTTCTGTTGTGTTCTCGTTAGAATGCTCAAGGTCTACTCTTAGCAACTTCCAAGCAAACAATACCATCTTATTAATCACAGGCACCATGTGGTACTTCAGAGTCTCAGAACTCATTCTTCTTAGAACTGAAAGTTTGTACCCTTTGACATGTATCTCCCCATCTCGCCCCCCCCCCCCGCCCGGGGGGGTCACCCTTTTACCCGCCGCGTTGTTTTGTTTTTTGTTTTTTTTTTTTTTGGTTCTTGTCTGTCTGGTTTTACTTAGCACAATATCCTCTTTGTTCATTCAGTTGTTGCAAATGGCAGGATTTCCTTCCTTTTAATGGCTGAATAATATTCCTATTATTAGGAAACACATCTTTGAATTTTTCTGACTTTTGCCTTCGTGAAGGCTAAAGGGAACATTTTTATTTTTTTATTATTATTTTTTAATATATGAAATTTATTGTCAAATTGGTTTCCAGACAACACCCAGTGCTCATCCCGAAAGATGCCCTCTTCAATGCCCATCATCTACCTTCCCCTCCCTCCCACCCCCCATCATAAAGAGAACATTTTTAGTTTGAAACAGTGAGTACCTTAATGCCAGGGTCCGTTGTATTGTTTTCTATTTATTTATCCGTATATCTTGTATAGTTTCTGGAACAGTAAACAATGGGATTGCTAGGATATTATCATTAAAAAAATGTAGAATGATTGTAAATTATTGAGACGAGTATTCTTCTATAACTGATAAATTGGTCCTGAGGGAAATTGCTAAAGAGGAATTTTAAAAAATAAGAGCATACTTGGAAAGACAATGTAGAAAGGCAGGTTGGTAGGGCCATTATTAAGATCTTAGGCTCTCGAATCAGACTGCCTGGGTTTAAGTCCTGGGTCTGCTGTTAAAAGAGTTATAAATTATTGAACTTCTCTGTGCCTCAGTTTCCTCATCTGTAATCTAGGATTATTACTTACCTTCTAGTGCTTATCATCAGATTAAGTGAGGTGGTATACATTGAGTGCTTGGAACCGTTACTCTAAAATTTGAAAGGATGGTGTTCATTTGAATATGTATATTGTATTGTGTCTAAGAATCGGATTCATTTCGTAATAATCACAATAGGGAAGAATTACTTATGCTGTATTTATTTATAGCTCCTTTTCCCTCCCTGTCTCTATATTTGCTCCCTGAATGGATGCTTTGGTTGCTAGGAGAGGCCGGGATTTTTCTAGCAGCCAGGCCCAAGCAGCTGAGGAGTGTGAGAGGGAAGGAGTGTGTGTTTAGCATGCAAAGACAGGGAACCTGGAGGAACAGAATTTTCCATAGTGGGACCTTGAGCAGGTGAGTTGTGGGGATACTTTTACCTGTAATTGCTTTTGTTAATGGCTTCTCTGTGCCCTAGCAGGATAAGATATACCTGAATAATATCACTCTTTTCTGCCCACAGACCCTCCAAGACTCTATAAATACACACACACACATGAGAGAGAGAGAGAGAGAGAGAGAGAGAGAGAGAGGACTATTTTGTTATCTGCTTAGTTAAGGTAGGAGTGAATTTTGATCCAATTCAGGATTTAATTATACAAATAAAACTCTAAATACATCTTAAGACTCAATGGAGTAGGTCACAAGGTCTCATTAATTTAAATGGAAGCTACTGAATAGAAACTACCAGAGAGCACTAATAATGGTGTTCCACTCCATAGTGTTTAGCATTGTGTCGCCAACTACATATTTTTACTTATTTTTACTTATCTAACACTTGAATGGAATTTACTAAGTGACAGGCACTGTTGTAAGGCTCTGTAAATATTAAGTTATTTAATCTTCCAGCCTCCTTTAACATAAAGTGACGATCTTAAGTAATCGCTGGGGAAGTTGAATGATCCTGCCCAACATCACAGCCAGGAAGTGGAAAAGCCTGAATTTAAGTTCAGACAGCCTGACTGCAGGAATGTGTGTTCCTAAGCACTCTGCTGTGCTGCTTGATAACTGGTCAGCCACCGGTAGACTGAACTCATTTGGCAGGAAGGAGAGATACCGTACACGACTCATGGCCGCTTTAGGAATGTTGTGATTTGTCCACTAGAATGTATACCTGGCAGTTAGCCCTCATCACGCATGTAGTATTTGCCAGGTTTTACTCTGAACTGAATATTAAAAATTCTTGTTTTACATTTTTTTTCTAACTTCCACGGTTGTTTTCTCATCACTCAACACTTTTAAACAATTTTAGATGAGTCTTGAATACTGATGACAGATTTAATATCCAGAGACATTCTGAATCCTAACTGAATAGTTATGGAGTTTCTAGAAAAGAAAAAAAAAATGCAAATCAAGAACATTTATGCCTTTGTATATTAGTGTCTTTGATTCCATTGACATCGCAGGAAATGTGTAAATGGAAAACGATACCTTAAGAGTATCCAGTTAGGATACGGCTAGTTCGCATGTTGTATGTCTGTGGCAATGTGAAACACTGGCGTGGCCTAGATTAGGAGTTTGAATGTAGATGCATAAGGAGATGTATATTATGGATTTTTGAGGGTCTAATTTGTTCTGAACTCCCCAGCAGCACCAAAAGCAAGAAAGGGAGTTCTCTGATGATTGATTTTGTCAGTGGAAGTCCTTGCTCCTTCATCAACTAGTCATTCCAAATCCCGTATCTTCGGTCTTTATTTTTACAAGTATACACAGGTCTGTAAACAATACAATGAACTTCTTTACCTATGTGTGCCTGAATTATTTTTCTAGTTTGTCATTTTAAACACTTGATATCCAAGTTATGTAGAATATTCCACATTTCCTATTGAAAGTAGATGTGAGAGGGATTACAGGATGGCCCGATGTCTTACTGTAATATGTTTTTCTGAAGGGGAAAGGTGGTTTGACCAAAAGAAATGCCCTCCTGTACTTAAACACAACTTCATTTGTTGGATAATGAAGGAATTAGATGAATTATTTGATGATGGGAAAATGTATATTTTGGTTATCTACTGTTACAGAACAAATCCTCCCAAAATGTAATTGCTTAACAACAGTTTGTGTGGGTGTTCTATGCAGTTCCTCTGTTGGTTCCATTGGGCTCACTTATGTGGATGTCTTGTCCAGAAGGTCCAAGATGGCCTCACGTATCTGACAGTGGGTGTTGACTCTAGGCGAGGGCCTTTTGAATCTGGTCCAGGTGGCCTTTTGTTTATGTGCCTGTGATAGAGTGGCATTTCAAGAGGGCTCCCCTAGATCATGTCATGCCTATACTGCCTACCCCTGGCCCATGATGGAAATTGCAGGAAGCCTCTTACACCTGCAATGTTCCTCTAACACTATCTGCTGAGAAAGCTTAACACTATATAGGAGAAATACTTAAAGGAATGCCATTGCTTATTGAAGGGCTCATTAGGAGCTAAGAGGCATTAAACCAATAGCTGAGACACTAACTCCAGGGTTTGGCCCCGCATACCTGAGGATGAGGCATTAGTAGAATAGGGCCGCACCACTGCCATGGCATTGTCAATACCTTTATTCCCTCCATACAATACAATACACTACAATACAATTCATTTTTCTGTACCTCAAGCATTGGTACATCTCCAGAGTGTGAAATGAAATCCTTCAGTTCAATTCTTAACAGACTCAGCATATTTAGGGGAGAGCAGGAGCTGTGGTTTGGATGGGTTGGGATTTATGTTGGTATAGCGAGGGACCTGGAATTTTCCTGTTGGCATTATAGAGCCACTGGATATCTCTCCACATGGCAGTTACTTAATGGAAATACTGTTTTCCAGAAGATCCACAGAGTGAAACTGAGGAAGGGAGCCATGTGTGTTTATCCCTTCACCTGTTTTTTATATAGATATCCCAGCACTTGCCAGGAGAAGATAACTTAGTCCTTTCCCATGGGGAGAATTCAACTTAATTTGGGGACACACACACACACACACACAGACACACACACACACGAGTAGAAGGATCAAGGACTAGTAAGCCACACAGTGTTTATATGAGCCTCTGTCAGGTGCACAGAGAAGGTCCCCAGGGACAGTACAGAAGCCATGGGTAGGACAGGGACCTACCAGTGCTGCAGAACTTGAGGAACGGGCCCAAGGTGGGGTAGTGGGCACTAGGCATTATACTTCTCTGTGTGATGATTGTGCCATGGTCTATGCACTATGCAGGGTTCATGCAAAGTGACCTATATTTTCCTCCCATACAGACACTATGACAGGACTTGCTTGGAAGTGGCTGACATCAAATGGTCAGAAGGGAGGAAGAGAAAACAGTGATGAGGGTAAACAGAGAAAGGAAACTATGGGGGAAGTCAGAGAATTTAAACAAGGGGGAAATATGAAGGCCAAATTATCTTATCAGAGGTAAAGGAATCGAAACATCTTAGGGGTGCCTGTTTGGCTCAGTTGGTTAAGTGTCCAACTCTTGGTTTCCATTCAGGTCATGATCTCATGGTTCATGAGTTCAAGCCCCGTGTCGGGCTCTGTGGAGACAGTGTGGAGCCTGCTTTCAATTCTCTCTCTCTCTGCCCCTCTCTCTCTCTCTGCCTGTCCCACATACTCTCTCTCTCAAAATAAATATATAAACTTAAAAATAAAGAAACATTTTAGTTATTTTGCAGTGCTACATTCAACCTGTTTTATTCTTATGAATAATTCTTATGATATAGGATCGGTATGGTCATATATCCCTTACCAATCATATATCCTTTTACATCAATTTATTTCATAACTTATTTAGCTAATAGTAATACTCTTGACAATTATTACATTTTAAACTTAAATTTAATTATTTATTTTTAATCTCGGATTTCAGAATGCCCATACAATCCTAGGAGAGGCTATAGCACAGTGCCAATAAAAGAAAACCTCTTTTGAAGTGGCAGATATTTTCTTCTCTAAAACAGTAAGGTGATAGTTACAAGTCCAATGTCTTGAAATTCAGGCTGCCTTTGCAATAAACTGTCAATCTGTGACACTATTATGGCCTATAATAAAATTATAAAGTAACAATTTGAAAATGTGAGCTGTAGGTAACTTTGATACACATTGGTTACACTTGGCCATTTCAAAACTTCCTTTTCACAGAAATGGATACTTGCAGGATCCACATATTTGGTGGGTAAATTTTGAAGATTTTATATATATATGTGTATTACTTAATCTCATCTTAGTGCTCTAGGGTTTCAGGAGAACCTTATCTATTCTCCGTAAAGCATTTGCCTCTCTGTCTACCCAGATCCTCTTACCTTGTTTATTCTAAATTTATTTTTCAATTTTTATAACAAAGGCTGCTTCATCCATACATTTCATAAACCGTGCTCCAACTAGCAGCAGTGACAGTAGTAGTGAGATGGCATTGGTTGGCCTGCAGGGCTGTCCTGTCTTAGGACCCAATGACATAGTACAGACTCTAGGCTGGACAGCCTGGGTTTCATCCTGGCTCTATGCCTTCCTGTTTGAATTAGGGCAAGTTATGTACTATTTCTGGGTTTCAGTTTCCTTATCTGAAATGGTGGAGCTGGTGGCGATAATGATAGTTTCCACTTCAACAGTTTGTTGTGAGGATTGAAAAGATAGATGATACATACATAGGTAGGTAGAAAAATAGAGTGAGTTAGTAGATAGCACTAGCATCCTGAGTATAGCAGGGATTCAATAAATATCAGCTGTTTCTATGCTGGGAGCAACAGCTTTATTCTTTAGGAAAAAAACTTTTCCCCAATCCACTCCAAGTACCGCTCCAAGTGGTTTAGTAATTCCCATGGCTTTGGAGATCTTACCTCTCTGGCCTATTTGGGCTGCCCAGACTTGGTGCTTCTCCCAATAAGGTGGGCCTCTCCCAGCATTCCTGACCCTGTTGGGAAAATGGCAGTGGGGCGGGGAGGGGGGGGTTCTCTTCATTGAAGCTGATCCAATTAGAATTCTTCCCTGAGAATGTGCTCAACTGGGACTCAGTGAAGAGGTGAAGCTGAGATGTGAAAGGCCCTGGAATGTTTGGTGGCCATGTTTGTGGCCGTGGTGGAGGTCCATCTGAGAGAAAGAGGCCAACACTTGTAGAGAACAGGAGGGAAAGTTCTAGCAATGTCCAGACCCTAGATTCCATTTTCCTTAAGACCCAGCTACAACTTTGCTTTCCTTGCATGTACAGAAGACTTTCAATGAAAACCTTCTAGTTGCCTACTGTTGCTACACGCCTTTCACTTGACTCAGTCCAGGTTGCTCCAGGGCACGCTCTGAGACAAGGGTTCATGTGCAAGTGGTTTGTTATGGAGGGGGTCCTAGGAAAGAAGAGTGGAGGAGTGGGGAAGTGAGACAAGGAAGGGAAGGCAGCAGACAAAGAGTTTCTTGGGACAGGTCACCACTGGGCAACTGGAGGTCATTTTAAATGAATTACTCAGCGATCCTACTCAAAAGGAGAGAGTGGGGTGATTATAGTAGCTCATAACCACCATTGTTAAGGGTTGTTCCTGGGTAATTCACTGATGCTTCAGGTCTTTTGTGCCACTGCCAGAGAAGGTCTAGGGGGTTAAGAAAAATCCTCACATATGCAAATTGCTAGAATTCAGGCCAGTATGCTCTGAAGAAGTAAGGGTGAAGGGGAGTAGGCAAGATACCTACAGCACCTTCTTTGACTCACAAGGGAAAATGCTCTAAATGCATGAGAAGTACACTTGCAGCGTGGCCTCAAAATCTTTGTGCAAGCCAGGCAGAAGCATATTTGATCCTCTTTTGGTTCTTTGAGCAAATCTAAAGTTTTCCCAACTCTTCCTGGATGTAGTCTTCTTCTTCTTCTTTTAAGTTTATTTATTTATTTTGAGAGAGCCAGAGAGCGTGAGTGAGAGCAGGGGAGGGGTGGAGAGAGAGAGGGAAATAGAGAATCCTAAGCAGGTTCCATCATCAGCACAGAGCTCGATGTGGGGCTCAAACTTACGAACTGTGAGATAATGACTTGAGCTAAAAATCAAAAGTTGGATGCTTAACAGACTGAGCCACCCAGGTGCCCTGGACACAGTCTTCTATGTCAATAGTTGGAAGTCATTATAAAGAAGTCCCAGGGGCGCCTGGGTGGCTCAGTCAGTTAAGCGCCCAGCTTCAGCTCAGGTCATGATTTCACGGTTCACGAGTTGGAGCCCTATGTCAGGCTCTGTGCTGACAGCTCGGAGCCTGGAGCCTGCTTCTGAATCTGTTCTCCCTCTCTCTCTGCCCCTTCCCCGCTCACAAATTCTCTTTCAAAAATAAAACAAACATTAAGAAGATAAAATTTAAAAAAGTCCCTGACAACTGGTTTTAGATTTTCCTCATAGTTAGATGGAGGTGAGAAAAAAAAATTTTTTTTTTTTTTTTCACAGTCTCACCCGGAGAGACTTTCTGCCTCCCTATAGTTCTGGACTTTGTAAATAAGACGGCAATGTGACATTGATGATGTAATGATTATTTGAAAATAGATGTGAAAGTAAGAGATGTAAATCAGAAGCAGATAGGAATCTTCTGTGAGAGTGTCTACTAGCTTGAATAAAGACTGTCTGAAGTTTACTTGGAAGTTGTTTGACTACTTTTTAAAAATCAGTCTTTTGTGAAGGAGCAAGACTATAAATTTTTATGCGATTTTATATTTAGAGGAAGGCATTTGTATAATTATATACTATAATTGAGAGATTGTATTATCCTTCTTTGCAGAATTACCATAATTACTTTATTTAGTTATGAACTTGAATTTTAAAAGCTAGTGATACTTGCCTTGACTACAAATACAAAATGTGTGATGTCAACCGATATGCTAGCTATTTTTTTTAAACATCATTAGAGACAAGCAAATGGCAGTCAGTGTACAATGAGAAATTTCAAGGCTGTTGGGTCTGAATCTAATTTCTGTTTGTGACTCAAAGTAGGCAGCGCTTGATAATTTGATGGCTGGAGTGTAATCGCTGGGTGAATGAATGTAATCCATTTGTTTAATTGCCCAGACTCCTCACTGTATTTACAGTTAATTGGTTCTCATTATGGTCCTCCTAAAAGATACCATAAAGGCATTAGGATTAGAGAAACCTGAAAAAGAACATTTAATTTGTGTTCTTTCTTGAAGCAGAGACCTAACAAGTGTTTATCTGGTTCATTTTTCACCATCTTCATGACAGGTTAAGGGGGAAAAAGTCTCCAAGGAAGGTGATTTATAAATTCTTTTCATTGTTTTGGGCTTTGACATTTTCTGTACCCAGAAAGCCAAAACCCCAAGTGTTCTTATGTCTAATTGAAGTCCTTTTCTTACGACTTGAAATTCTTTCTGGATTTGAGTGACCATGCAAAGCAGCTGATCACTACCCACCATTTAACAGTTCCTCATAGAATGAAAGATTCTAAGTCTTTTCTTTTAAATTTCTTCTTTCTTTCTTAATAGCTCTAAACCTTCAATTCAGGCTTCTAGATACTCCACACAAAAATCTGCCCATACTAAACATTTTCTAATGTGTTAGGAAAGCCACATGGATTCGTCTGACTAGGAGGAATCCAAGTTCCTTTTTTAAAGTGTAATTTCAGTGCTGCATTTTTAGCTCAAATATATGCATTTTTTCCACATACGGGCTGGTTTTACTTCATTTCGTTTACTGACTTCATTTACTGATGAAGCAAATTAAAATTGTAAATGTACCTAAAAGATTTTCCAGTCAGCCTTCTCTTGCCTTCCTCCTTCCCCATGGTTACCCTCCCTACCAATCCTGGAGCTTTCCTATATCCGTTGGGTTTCAGGTAATTTGCAAAGAATTTGATTGAAAATAAATTGGTTGTGGTGACAATGTAAACAGATAATGAATTTACTTTAAATGAACATTTCTCATCACTGATTTTTAAAATCTATTGTAATTTTCAGAAATGCTTATATTGTTTTTAGATACATAAACGTTTTTACTTATTTTTAATTTTTCTTCTTTCGCCTGTGTATTTGATGTCTTATTTCTAGGTTATTTTCAGCTAGTGTGGGTATTGAACAGTGAAATGTGGGGCTGGTTAGGTTGATTAGGTAAATAATGGTAAGTGGTATTATAGTAATGAATTTGTTGACCTAAAAGCATATGCACGGTATACTGTTAGGTGAAAAGATAGGTTACCAATAGTATATGTATATTATGATAAAAACAGAAATATCTGATATTTTGCCAAATCTGGTATCATGGACTAAAAGTGAATTAACAATTAAAGGATGACAAAGAAAGATAAACAAAATAAAGAACAGCAAAGCCTCTAAGCCCCCAAAAGTTCAAAACTTTTTCATTACAGTTTCTTCTATTGTTTCCTTATTATAAAAGCAGTATATTCTCATTGCAGAAAATAACAACAACAACAACAACAAAAGAAATCCTATCAGGAACATTCATAATCCTGCTAATCCAAAGGTGGGAAAAAACTCACAAAAACAACTTTGTGTGGCAATTTCAAATACTAAATCCTTTTCTACACAAATACACACGCACACATACACACACACACACACACACACACACACGGATGTTAATGAATGCTCTTTTTGTACCTTTAGTTTTATATCCACACTATGTTCTATTATCTGGATAAATCATAAATTAGTCAACCAGTCTCCTTTTTTAGTCATTAAAAATTATTTCCAGCTTCTCCCTAATTCATATCACACAGGGCATGTATAATTGGCTGCAAATCAATTAGAAATAAGAAGGCAAAGAAATTTTTATAGCAAAATAATTATCAATATGTAGAAAATCCAGTAACTGGGAAAATTCATTAGTGACTAATTTTTCATTTTCTTAAAAGAAATTTCATTTTTCACCAGAGTTTTTCTTGACCATTAAAATAAGAATAGCTAGCTAGAAGTTCTTAGGCCTTTATATATATCAGTTTCAGAATTTAAACTACAACAGGCTTAACTGAATTTTTTTTTAATGTTCATTTTTGAGAGAGAGAGGGAGAGAGAGAGAGAGAGAGAGCACAAGTGGGGGAGGGGCAAAGAGAGAGGGAGACAGAGGATCTGAAGGGGTCTCTGTGCTGATAGAGGTGAGTCCGATGTGCTCGAACTCAGGAACTGTGAGATCATGACCTGAGCCGAAGTGGGACGCTCAACTGACTGAGCCACCCAGGCGCCCCTTGACTGAATGCTTTTTGACTAAGTAGCTTTCCACCAACTTGTTGGCCACTGGCAAGTAGGCGTGTTTATGGCACCTTCTCTAATTAACAGGGCCTTTCCTCCTAATCTGTTCATATACAATTCATGAAAGATTTTCATTATTTTCTGTTTATGCTCTAGTCATACGAATAAAATTTTGTTTCCTTGCTTGTGGGTGTCACCTACTTAGTAATATATATTTTCAAGTTCTGTGCTACTGAATTAAGGAGAAACAATCTGTGTTTTGATGGAATCGAGTGTTTGGCGTGAACCCTCTGCTGCTGTGTCGGTGGGGAGCAGCAGAGCAGGCCTGGAGAAAGACACAGGGAGCTGCAGGGGCCTCAGGAGCCTGGAGAAACGGGAAACGTGGGTGCTGGAGCGTGTGATGAGGCGTTTGACTAAGATACGGATTCACAGCAAGAGGGAGGAATTTCAACTTTTGTTTTCTTTTATTTAAACTCAAGTTAATTAACAGACACTGTAGTCTTGGCTTCAGGAGTAGAACCCAGTGATTCCGCTCTTACATCCAGCACCCAGCGCTCTGGCACCCCTGTGCCCTACTTTGCCGAGAGAGCAGGAGCCGTCAGAAGAGCACTTCTACTAGCTCTGCCTCCATGCCTTCCCGCCTACCTGCTCCTGTGTCCCTCTAATGGCCCTGCACTCATGTGACTCTGTTTCCGTCTTCCATTTCCTGCAGGGCACCACTCCAGGATGCTCCCCTCTCGATTCTGCAGTATTAATTTCTCTGCTTCCACTGACTCATTCCTACCAATTTGCTAGCATACTGTCATTTCCCCCATCTTTAAAACAAAAAGCCTTCTCTTTCTCTTCAGTTACTGACCCACTTTCCTCTTTTCTTTTACAGCAAAATTCTGAAAGGGAGGACTTGGCGTATATTAGGTGCTCAGTGAATATTTGTTCAGTGAATGAATGAGTGAAAGCACTTAAAGGAGTAAGGCTTTGTGGTAGTCCAGGTGTGAGCTGTTTTGGACCTGCTGTTAATGGGAATAAAAGAGAAAGGGGATGTGGGGGCAGGGGGTATATGGGAATTCTCCATACCTTTCTTTCAATTTTGTTATGGACCTAAAACGGCTCTAAAAAGATCAAGTCTTTTAAAAAAGGGAAAGTAGTATATAAATTTCAAAGGAAAACTTAAAATCCTTGGTGACTTATTTTATGTGTATGTAACAGAGGAGAAAATAAAATAGACCATAATTTTAGACCATAATTTCCATGTTGGGTGATAAGATTAGTTAGTGGCACAATGGATGGATATACTTGATAGAAGTGATTTGTTTTCTTGGTTCAATATTTTCATTTTCATTTTTTCATACGTCTTTTCCTTCTGTGGATAAAAACCCTATCATCTTAATGTTTCAGATATTTGTTGAGCAAGTAACGTTCTCTTTCAAGATTTCTAACTCATGGTTGATGAATAACATTGAGCTGAAGTGGAATTTGCTTCTGTTCACTTTGAGTTTTAGTTCCTCTGTGAAGTTGGCCGAGAGCTGGAATGGGTTCACCCAGAGTCAACGCATTTAGCTCACTTTGCCTGAGGCATCCCAGTATGTCTGTGACCCCAGCAGCAGCCACTAGGTCCACTCCCAAAATGGCTAGTGCTCACCCCCAGGCCCAAGCATCATGGACTATTGGACACAACATATCCTTTACAAGAATTCCCTCCATAGGTAGATTGCTCCCCAGCTCCTCTTTTCTTTTTCTACCTTTCTTTTTTATTTGCATTATATATAATGCACATATATATATATGTATATTATATATAAAATATAATTATTTTATTTGGTTTGCAACAATTCCTCAAACAAATACAGAGTGGATATTTATCATATTTTCTGGCTGTCCAGATGACTTTTGAACACACGTTCTATATTTGGAGAATGTCCCACCTTATGAGTATCCTCTCCTTAAGTCAGTCACCAGAAAAGTGTTTGCTTAGCCTTCCTTGCTGCTATAGCAATTGACTACCACATGGCTCAGACTCCATCACTCAGATAACCTCAACAAGTCTTAGATTTGCAAGTGAAAATGGGAGAGGGCACCTGCTGGGCAGAGTCCCATTTGGAGTGAGGGCAGAGGTGGTGGTGGAAGACTGTAATGTTGGGATCCTGGTGACCGTAGCCCTGTGTCAGTGGTGCTAACTGTGCCAGCGGTGTTGTTCCTCACTGTACAGTCCCCGAGGCTGACCCTGGGGTCCCCCCAGAGACTCTGTAAGCTTCTTAATGGCCTTTAACAAGTGCCTTTTCTGGCATAAATGAGCTTTTGTGCCTCTGTGGCACAGGTGTAGTAGTAACAGTTTTTAAGGAGCACAGTAAAGATTAAAGAAAAGAGGGGACATCACATGCACACTTCTCCAATTTCATCTTCCTCCACCAAAGTGAGAGAGGAATGCAAAAATGGTAATGGATCTTGTATTTATAAGTAACATTTTTTTTGAGCACTTACTATTTCAGGCATCGTATCATATACTTTTAGTGGTCTTTTGAGAAGGACCATTATCTCTACTCTTAGATGGGAAACATGAGATGTAAACAACTTGCTGTCTTGCCCTGGGTTCCATAGAAAATGGAGCATAAATGCTGGCTGTCTATTGGGAATGGGAGGTGGTAATCCCAATCCCAGTTGGGATTGGTGGTAATCCCAACTGGCCAGAGCTTCACTAGGAAACAGCCAGTTACTTGTCATGTGGGATGTCTCTGGACAGATCTTGAGAAAAATCTGTATATTAAAGGAGTCCACTGGGGGAAGAAGTGAGAATAATTAATCTCCTGTCTCTCATTGGTCAAAGATATCTACAGGACTTAATTCCTCCATGCTTCTGCATTGTGCTCCTCTACCCCATCGGAAGTGTTGCGAGGTCAGTGGTATCCTGCCAGTCTCCCATAGAGCAGTTGGCTGAGGCTGGGGTGCAGAAATGCCTGTAGCTTTCCCCAAGACTGCCATGAGGGAATTCATGACAGAGGCCAGTCCTCACTCTGGGTTACTAGACAGCTGTCAGTGTTAGGAAATGGAGCTCTGTAGTGAACAAGCTGATGAGGGTCCAGGAGGACAGGACAGATCTGGGAATGGGCGTATGTGTAGACACATCACTCTAAATTCTGCCTCCATCAGCTTACGACATTCTTCCTGGGCACCTATGTTTGTGTCTGTGCTTTCTCTTATCAAGACCCTAGTCATATTGGACTAGAGCCCATCCTAATCAAGTATAACCTCATCTTGATTATATCTGAAAAGACCCTATTTCCAAATAAGGTTACATTCACAGGTACCAGGAGTTACGACTTCAACACATCTTTTTGGGGGCACAATTCAATCCACAGTAGCATCTACATGGTTAGGGAAGACATAGGGATGAATTTTCAAAGAAGGGGAAATGAATAATTTAGTTTTGAAAACGTTGAGCTTGAGTTGCTGTTGAGGCTGTAAGGCTATCATGTCCAATAAATAACCCAAAATATGTTTGAGGAGCCTCAGGAGAGAGTTCCTAGCTGGTGAGGAGACAGAGTCGTCAGCATCTGGGTGGGATGCTGAAACAGACAAGTGCTGAGCAAGATCTTGAGGAGCCACACATTTAGGGGGTAGGCACCGAAAGAGAAAGCCTTGGGGGAGAACTGGAAGGAGTTTGCAGAAAGGAGGTAGAAGAAGGAAAGCTAAGAGGAAATAGTGTCAAACAAGACATGAGAATGTTTCTGAGAAGGAACACAATGCTTTTCCAAGGTCAACAGCATCCATTTCTACAGAAGATGTAGAAAAACCAAGTACTGAAAACTGTCATTTTTGTACAGTGAAATCATCACTCAGTGGAAAGAACTGAAGGGTATCCCTTGAATCTGTAGATAGGCAGTGATTACCAAGAGTGGTTTCAGAGGGAAACCTGAAGAACAATATCCCTTGGATTTGCAGATAGACAGATGGATTTCAGGGGAGTGGTAAGAGCTAATGTAAGACCTCAGGGAGGACAGTGATAAACAGTGGCAGGTTGAACTTTGGCAACAGCCAGTAGAGAAAACTGTGCTGTGGAAAAATGTGAACGGGTGGTGGTGGTTAGAAACCAGGAAATAAAGGATGTTGCTGTTCAGAGGGGAAGGAGCCATTGATGGAGAGAGTTTAAAGTGGGTGTAAGAGGGGGCCATTATCTGTGGAGCAAGCAGCAACTCAGGACTCAGCCTCCTACTTCAAACACAGGGCCTTTGTTTTGATCTCTTCTATTCATTGGGCATTTGCACATAATTTAATAAGAAGAAAGTGTGCTAGAAAATCATTATAAACTATTGAATTAGATGTTCCAGCTCTAAAAAAGAAAAAAAACTATTAATCATTAACTATAGGTCTATGCAGAGTAATTTACAAGTAGTAGTTTGAATAAACACATTCAGATAATCCTGGTTTATTTAAGGTCATGTTTTCAAAAGGATCTTAACTGACAGGAATAGGGAATAACTATTATAACTGTAATTATTTGCATTTCAGTTCCTGACTAGCACTTATAATTTGGATATGTGTAAACTTCAGCTTTTAAATTTTGACTTGTATTTTTTTAAGTTTTTTTTTTTTTTTTTTTTTTTTTTTTTTTGGTTCCATTATAGTTAACATACAGTGTTATATTAGTTTCAGGTGTATAATACGGTGACTCAACAATTCTATTCATTACTCAGTGCTCATCATAATAAGTATACTCTTAATTCCCTTCACTCATTTTACCCACCTCCCACCCACGTCCCCTCTGGTAACCACCAGATTGTTCTCTATAGTTAAGATTCTGTTTCTTGGTTTCCCTCTCTCTCACTCTCTCCTTTCCTTTGATCATTTGTTTTGTTTCTTAAATTACACATATGAGTGAAATCAAATAATATTTGTCCTTCTATGGCTGACTTATTTCACTTAGCATTACACTCTCTAACTCCATCCATATTGTTGCAAATGGCAAGATTACATTCTTTTTTATGGCTGAATAATATTCCACTGTGTGTGTGTGTGTGTGTGTGTGTGTGTGTGTGTGTATCTCACCTGTTCTTTATCCATTCATCTACCAATGAATTGCTTGGGTTGTTTCTATAGTTTGACTAATGTAAATAATGCTGCAATAAGCATAGGGGTGCATGTATCCCTTTGAATGGGTGTTTTTGTATTTTTTGGGTAAATACCCAGTAGTGGGATTACTGGATTGTAGGGTAGTTCAATTTTTAGCTTTTTAAGGAACCTCCACACTGTTTTACACAGTGGCTGCACCAGTGTGCATCCCCACCAACAGTGCATTAGGGTTCCTTTTTTTTCCACATCCTTGCCAACACTTGTTTCTTGTATTGTTGATTTTAGCCTCTCTGACAAGTATGAGGTGAAATCTTATTGTAGTTTTGATTTGCATTTCCCGGATGATGAGTGATGATGAGTATCTTTTCGTGTGTCTGTTGGCCATCTATATGTCTTCTTTGGAGAAAAGTCTGTTCATGTCTCCTGCCCATTTTTTAATTGGATTATTTGATTTTGGGGTGTTGAGTTGTAGAAGTTATTTATATATACTAATAGATACTAATTTTGGCTTACATTTTTTTTTAAGCATTTCTCAGCCCTGAACTATTAACATATGTCCATAGAGACTTTTACACCAAAATGAGATTTTAATGCTGGTTCATTTTTAAACTATTTTTTAAAAGTAATTTCTACACACAACGTGGAGCTCAAACTTATGACCCTGAGTTCAAGAGTTGCATGCTATACTAACTGAACAAGCTAGGCACTCCTACTACTCATTTTTTAAAGTTCTCTGCTTAAGTAAACTTATTGGTAGTGATATGTTTTTGAAAAACATGTGTGTTTTTTGTTACTATTATAAAAGAAATTTATTTGGTTGGAAAAACTTGAAAAATATATAAATATATCAAGAAAAAATTATAATCACCCCGAACCCTACCATCTAGTGCTATTATTTCAATATTTCTTCTCATCTTTTACTATGAAATATTTCAAACATTAATAAGTGCCTATATATGCACATTAAATTTTAATAAATTTATTATATTTATTTAAGAAAAAAAATCTTTAAAGAGATAATGTTAGGGGCACCTGAGTGGCTCAGTTGGTTAAGTGTCTGACTCTTGATTTTGGCTCAGGTCATGATCTCACAGTTTGTGAGTTCGAGCCCTGTGCTGACAGCACAGAGCCTACTTGGGACTCTCTCTCCTCTCTCTCTCCCCACCCTCAAAAAAATGGAGGAAAAAAAAGAAATAATGTTATGGATTCAATTGGAGGCCTTTCTCAACTCTATTTCTCTGTCCTCCCCAGAAGTAACCACTACCTGAAGTTGTTGTATATTCTTCCATGTTTTTATACATTTACGATGTATGGAGCTATTCATTGGTAGTATGTAGAAATGTTGCCAGTAGCTGACAACCCTGCCTCAGCCAAGGCCCCCATAAGGTGGTCTCAGCCGAAGCCCGTAGGAAAGTGCCCCATTTAAGGCCTCTGGTAAGGAAGAGGCCTCCGAATGGAGGTGCCTGGGCTAGAAATGCGGCCGTGCATATGAACATGGCTGGTTGGGGCTGGGGGGTGGGCTCAGTTCTTGACTGCAACTCCCTCTGGGAACTGTAACACACTGGAAATGCACTCTGTCTGGTGTGGGGAGGGCAACTTCCCCTTCCTGAGATCTGCTAGTCAAAGCCTGGCAACTGCCCATGGTCAGACCTGAAGGATCACACACAGGATTTTGGCACAGTTTGGAGTCATACTCCTCAATATGGTAACTATGTTTAACTCTTTGGCTAACTGCTAAAATGTTTTCCAAAGTGTTTGCACTATTTTATATTCCCACCGACAATATATGAGGATTCCAATCTCTCCTTATCATCAGCAGCACTTATTATTATTTGTCTTTTTGACTCTAGTCATCCTAGTGAATGTGATGTATTACCTCACTGTGGTTTTGATTTTCATTTCCTTGTGATTAATGATGTTGAACAACTTTTTTTTTTTTTGGCCCATTTTTAAATTGGATTACTTTTGTTATTATTGATTCATAAGGATTCTTACTTAATCTGCATACCAGGCCTTTATTAGGTATATGATTTACAAATATTTTTCTCCCATTCTGTGGATTATTTTTTCATTCTCTTGATAGTGTTCTTTGAAGCACAAAAGTTTTTAGTTTTCATGAAACCCAACTTATTGATTTGGTTGCTGTGCTTAAGTATCTTATCTGAGAAATCATTGCCTAATTCAAGGTCATTAAGACCTATATCTATATTTTCTTCTAATAGCTTTGTAGTTTTAATTCTTATGTTTAGGTCTATGATACATTAGAGTTAATTTTTATATATGATGTGAGGTAGGGTTTTAAGTTAATGCTTCTGCATGTGGATATCTGGTTGTTCCAGCACTATTTGTTTAAAAGACTATCCTTTCCCCACTCATTGTCTTGGCATTGTTATAAAAAATCAATTGACCATAAACATAAAGATTTATTTCTGAACTCCCAGAAATATGCCACCCTTAGGCCTGTCACACAGTCTTGATTACTGTAGCTTTGTATTAAGTTTTGAAATCAGGAAGTGTGAGTTGTCTTTGTTCTTATTTTTCAAGATTGTTTTGACTGTTCTGTGTCCTATGTGTTTCCATGAATTTTAGGATCAGCTTGTCAATTTCTGCAAAAAACCCCAGCTGGGTTGAATCTGTACATCGACTTTGTGAATGTTCCCATTGTGATAAGCAGAAAAATGAACTCCCCCACACCCTACCTTCTGCCCCAAGATATTCACAATCCTGATATATTCCCTGGAACGTGTGAATATGTTGTTACATGGTAAAGGGGAATAAGCAGATGGAGGTGTGTTCCCAATGTAATGATGCCTTTAAATACAAAACAGAAGCAGAAAAGTGTCAGAGTGATGTGCTGTGTCAAAGACTTAACTGGCTCATTGCCACGTAGTATTCTATTGTGTATATAAACCACAATTTCTTTATCCTTTCACCAGTTGATGGACATTTAGGTTCTTCTACGTGGCAATAAGAAAGAATGAAATATGGCCTTTTGTAGCAACATGGATGGAACTGAAGAGTGTGATGCTTAAGTGAAATAAGTCATACAGAGAAAGACAGATACCATATATTTTCACTCTTATGTGGATCCTAAGAATCTTAACAGAAGACCATGGGGGAGGGGAAGGGAAAAAAAAAAAGGTTAGAGAGGGAGGGAGCCAAAACATAAGAGACTCTTAAAAACTGAGAACAAACTGAGGGTTGATGGGGGGTGGGAGGGAAGGGAGGGTGGGTGATGGTATTCAGGAGGGCACCTGTTGGGATGAGTACTGGGTGTTCTATGGAAACCAATTTTTCAATAAATTTCATATTAGAAGAAAAAGACTGAACAGGCTATTGCTAGCTTTGAAAATGGAAGGGACCATAAGTCAAGGATTGGTGGTAGTCTTTACAAACTGGGAAATTCAAGGAAAGAGCCCTCAGAAAAGAATAAGCTTTATCAAAGCTTTGATTTTAGCCTAGCAGAATTATTCTGGAACCATCTAGAACTGGAAGATAATACATTTGTGTTTTAAACCATTAAGTTTGTGGTAATTTGTTACAGCAACAAGGGAAAATTAATTCAGCTATCTTAGCAATATTGAGTCTTCCAATCTTTGAACACAAGATGTATTTCCCTTTATTTAGGTCTTCTTTGTTTCAACAACGTTTTTATAATTTGCAGTGTACAAGTAGTGGTGCATTTCTTTTGTTATTTTTATTCTTAAGTATATTATTCTTTTATGATGCCCTTTTAAATGAAATTGTTTTCTTAATTTAATCTTGGATTGTTCATTGCTAGTGTATAGAAATATAATTGATTTTTGTATATTGATCTTATATCATGCAACCTTAGCTGTAATTGTTTTTGTATATTTCCTAAGATTTTCTACATACAATATTATGTCATCTGTGAATAGAAATAGTTTTTCTTCTTCTTTTTTTTTTGAGTGTGAATGCCTTTTATTTTCTTTTTCTGCCTAATTGCCCTGGCTAGAAACTCCAGTACAGTTTTTAATAGAAATTATAACAGCAGACATCCTTGTCTTGTTCCTGATCTTAGGAGATGTTAGGGAAGTATAAACTAAAAAGAAAGTCTCCTGCCAACCCAGACAAACTCTCCACAGAAGTTAAAGAAAAATAAAACTGTTTTATTTTTGAATAAGCATTGAACCAGAATGGGATCTACATCACAGGTATTCGCTAAAGAGAATGTACAGATAGAATGTAAAACTAAGCAGATGCAACCCAATACATACATGTTCCCCAAATAAATGAAAACTAGTCTTCAAGTAAGAGGACTTGACAACAGCATTTGTCACACATAGTTCATCCTACATTCACTTGGTAGTTGGGGTGGCCACCTGTGTTTGCTAATTGCCTTTATCCAAAAGAAAAACAAATTACTCATATCTTTATGACCGGAGGTAGATTTGTAACTTGGAACCAGGTGCTAGCTGAAGTTAGACTCCTACCCTCCCATGGAAACCGGGGGTAGGGGCTCTGAACTCCTTGATGATTACATTTCAAAGAGATGGCTCCCAGATCCTTAAGAAAAAGACTCCTGGTTGTAAAACTGACCAAGAGGCTTATTTAGGTACATCTTCAAGGGACAGAGAAGGAATTCACAATGACAAGTTTTCTAAGGTAAATGCACTAAAAAGAATGGGGGGGGGGGGGGGGAAGGCATTTAAAAATTATTTTTGGAACAAAAAAAATTGTTTTTTTTTTTTTTCAAATATATTTGTATTTACAGTTATGGGGGCACTCTTTTGGTTTTTATCATTAAGTATGGTGTTGCTTGAGGATTGTATAGATGCCTTTTATTAGGTAGGGAAGTTTCCTTCTGTTCCTAGCTTGTTGAGTGCTTTTATCATGAAAGAGAGTTGGATTTTGTCAAATGCTTTTTCTGCATCTATTGAGATGATTTCTCTCACTCTGTCAATGTAGTATATTACATTGATTGATTTTCATATTTTGAACCAATCTTGATTTCTGGGAGAAATCCCACTTGGTCATGGTGTAGAATCCTTTTTATATGTTGTTAGGTTCAGTGTGGTGGTATTTTGTTGAAGTTTTGATGTCTATATTCATAAGAGATATTGGCCTATAGTTTTCTTCTCTTGTTAGGTCTTTGGTTTTGGTATCATAGTAATACTGTCCTCATTGAACGAGTTACAGTGTTTCTTCCTTTTCTATTTCTTGGTACACTTTGCGAAGGATCACTGTTCCTTCCTTACAATTATAGAATTCACCAGTGAAGTCATCTGGTCCTGGCTTTTCCTTGTGGGTAGTTTTTTGGTTATTAGTTTAATTTTTTGTTATTGGTCTATTCACATTTTCTTTTTCTCTTTCATTCAGTTTTGGTATTTTTGGTATTTTTGTATGTTTCTAGTAACTCTTCCTTTCCCTCTAGGCCATCTAATTTGGTACAATTGTTCTTAGTATTCCCTTATTTATTGTTATTATTATTATTATTATTATTATTATTATTATTTTACTTCTATAAGGTCAATTCCTTTTTTCATTTCTAATCCCCTCTTTCATTACTAATTTTAGCAATTTGAGCCCTCTCTCTCTCTCTCTTTTTTTTTTTTTGTCAGTCTAGCTAAAGGTTAAAGGTTGTCAATTTTGTTGATTTCTAAAAGAACCAACTTTTGTTTTTATTGCTTTTCTATTCTCTATTTTACTTATTTCTGCATTAATTTTTTTACTACCTTCTTTCTGCTTGTTTGGGGTTTTTAGTTTGCTCTTCTTTTTCTAGTTTCTTAAGGTAGTAGGCTAGGAAATATTTTTAAGATTTCTTCTCATTGTATGGGCATTTACAGCTATAAATTCCCCTGTAAGCACTGATATAGGGACATCCCATTTGTTTTTTCTATATTGTATCTTTGTTTTCATTCATCTCAGAGTATTTTCCAATTACCCTTTAATTTCTTTATTGTTTATTTAGGAATGTGTTGTTTAATTTTCACAGATTTATGGATTCCCCAGTTCCTTCTCTTAATGCTGCCTGATTTCATTCCAGCATGGTTGGAGAACATACTTTGTATAACTTCAGTCATTTTAAGTGTATTGATTTTATTAGTTTTTATATGTATCATTCTCATTGTCTTTACTTCCTAAATCATATTTTTTAATGTTTATTTATTATTGAGAGACAGAGAGACAGAGCATGAGCAGGGGAGGGGCAGAGAGAGGAGGAGACACAGAATCTGAAGCAGGCTCCAGGCTCCAAGCGGCCAGCACAGAGCCTGACGTGGGGCCCGAACTCACAAACCGAGAGATCATGACCTGAGCTGAAGTTGGACGCTCAACCGACTGAGCCACCCAGGCGCCCCATTCCTAAATCATTTTTAAAATTTGATCTCTTTCACGTATAAGTAACTTATAATTTTTTTTTTATATCTCAGTGTTTTGGGGCTTTTTCTTTGAAGATTATTTTTTTATTTGATTTTATTATGTCATAGAATATACCTTACATAGTTACAGTTTTTCAGAATAAGTTAAGAAATTCTTTATACCTTAATGATTCAGATAATCATTCACCCCCAAATTGGTGGATTGATACAATAGTTATTTGCTCAAATTCTGCAATTTGGCCAGGTCTTTTTGAAGGTAGCCAAGTGAGCAGCTCAACTAGGGTGGGAAAAATCTCTTCCAATGATGGTTGGTACTGGTCATTTGCTAGGAACTTACCTGGGCTATTGGCTGAGTCCTTGGTTTACTTCCATGTGTTCTCTTTACATGGCTAGATCAGGCTTCATCTCCTATATTATGGTGGTTGAGAGCTGAGAGGGAGTGTCTCAAGAGTTAGAGTTACAAAATAAAGCCTCCATATACAAGCATTCACCCAGCATCTGTTAGCATAACACTTGCTAATATCTCATTGGTTAAAGCCAGTCACATGGCCAAGCCCAGAAATATTGTATGAAAGGAGTACACAAGGGCATGCTTATGAGTAAAAGTATTTTGTTGACAAGTTACCAAGAGAATGGTCAGTCTGTTACACATGACATGTAGTTAAGTTTATGCAAGCTTTATATATTCTTTGAAGAACATGTGTTTTATTTTTAGGCCACAGAGCTCAATAGATGTTTATCCAACTATATTTATTGACAAATTATTCAGATCTTATATATCCTAATTTAGGTCAATGATAAATTGGTGTGTAAAAATCTCCTACTGCTATTGTGTGTTTTGTTTGTTCTTTAATTGAGTGGATGTCTTCCTCAGTTCAGGCTTATAACAGAATGCCATGGACTGGGTGGTTTATAAGCAACAGAAGTTTATTTCTCGCACTTGTAGAGGCTACAAAATCCAAGATCAAGGTACTGGCAGATTTGGTGTCTGGTGAGGCTTGCTTCCTGGTTCACCGAGGGCTGTCTTCTCACTGTGTCCAATGTATGTTGAAGGGGCAAGAGAGCTTTCTGGGGTTTCTTTTAAAAGGACACTAGTCTCATTCAATCCCCTTCATGCGAGCTCTGCATTCATGATCTAACCGTCTCCCAAAGGCCCCCCTCGTAATACCATCCCATTGGGGATTAGTATCTCAACGTATAAATTTTAGGGGAGCACACATCATTCCATAATAGTGGTCTTTATATTTCTAAAACATTCTATTTTGTTTATGTTTATGCATTTTACTGTAAATATGTTATGGTTCATAAATCTGTATTTTCAATTGTACCTTTCATCCGTGACAAGTGGCTGTCATTGAACTAAATACTTTTTTATTTGCTCATCCCAAGTGTTTCCTCTGTTTCATATTAGTATTGTAAATTATCATTTTTGTTGTGGCCCTCAGTCACATTTATTATTTCTTGCTGTTGTATTGAATTTGTAATGACTCCGTGTGGAATTCTTTGTGTTTTCATTGACTATCAAGAACCCTCCTTTTGTGTATGACCTGTTTCTTTTCTTAGACAATGAACCCATTGGTATGCTTGTTAGTTTATAGTTTTCATACATTTGAAAAAAGAAAGAAATTGAGTTATCAATTTAAAACCACTGAATCTTCCAGTGTTGGTACAATAAATTAAGGTGACAATCTCTAAATGTGGTAAACAAAGCAAAGTACAATCCTTATTTCACTTTTTCTGTTTCTCCCTTTCTCCAATTTAAACTGCTAACATTTGAAGAAAAGGGCGGAGTAGAAATTACTTGAGTGACTATGGTATCCCTGTGCCTTATTTTTAAAATATGTTGCATCTGGCAATCTTTTAACATACTTGACAGGTCATTTTCCTGTTGTATTGGGAAATAAACAAAGCACAAAGAAGATAGCTAATTTTCCACAGTCCCATGGTGTCAAGATGTCATTCCATTCAGCCACACCAGGTTCATTGCAAAATTGATTTATTTTCTCCATAAAGAGCTGGCATCCCATGGACCACACAGATAACAGTTAATTCCTAAATGGAACACAATAAATTTGGTACTGAATGAAGGGCTTTATTTCTTTCTGTTTTGAAAGCCTGCAGCTATTGTATTTAAAAGAGAGAAGAAAGGATTATTTTTATAAACTTTCAGATTGTTAAAATTAATTTCCGTGGTTTTGGAAGTTGGGAATGTGGAGATTTTAAAGGTTAATGCTTCTAATTAAAGTATGAAGCTGCTTACCTTGCATTTCACTGACTTGAAAAAGAAACGTTTAGGTAGACCATTTAGCTCCTTGCTTACAGGAGGGAAACTAGCAATTCAGTGCAGATAAAACGGTGGTAAAAATTGACCCTCATTCTTGAACTTTTACACAGAAATCTTAGAGTCATACAGTGGACGATTGCTTTTATTTTAAACTTTAATTTTAGTCAGGTTAATAGAGACAATAATCAATTATGGCAGACCAGAATGTCAGCAAAACCAAGTATTAAGGAAAATAATTTCTTTTGTCATGTCAGGGTTACAGTCAGCCAGGAACAATTGTAAAAAGTGGCTTCATTCTTTCTCCCTTGCCCTTTAAAATCTCTTTCTTCTTTACTCCTCTTCTCCTTTTGGGGTTCACATCATTCCATATTAGTGGTCTCTATATTTCTAAAACATTCTATTTTGTTTATGTTTATGCATTTTATTGCAAATATGCTATGGTTCATGAATCTTTATTTTCAGTTGTACCTTTCATCAGTGACAAGTGGCTGTCATTGAACTAAATACTTTTTTATTTGCTCATCCCAAGTGTTTCCTTTGTTTCATATTAGTATTGTCAATGATCATTTTTGTTGTGGCTCTCGGTCACATTTATTATTTCTTGTTCTTGCATTGAATACGTAATGACTCTGTTTGGAATTCTTTGTCATCGTCAACCAGTCTGTCAATACTCTGGCCATTGATTGCCTGTGTTTTAATCTTTTCTCGCTAATTTCTCCTCATCAATTTCCTGGGAACATCTACAGTGTTTAACATAAAAGAAGAGATCACTTATTGTGAGATGCAGACATCGGCCTCAGGGAAGATACCGTGGGTGGAGGCTTTTCTGTACTCCCCAAATCACACTGAATCTGGTTTTACTGATAGCTTTCTTTGTTGGGGTTTAGCAAATGATTTACTTACCAGGAGCAGGGAGACAGAGTGAAATCCGTGGTGAGAAGGCTGCCAGAGGCCTTGGCAAAAGTTTTTCATATATTCAGAGTTATAGAGCTTCTGTTTTAGAGGTGAAAGAAGAATACTTTTCTTTTCTTCCTCAGCCACATCAGATTATGGATTTAGGATCTATTTGCCCAGCACTTTGTGAGGAAATACAGTGAGGATTCAGTCCTAAGACATCTACAATGAAAAAGAATGAATGAGTCCTTACAAATGACTTGAAATATGTGCTAGTTGCCTTTTGGAATAAAAAACCTTTGTTTTGTTTAAAAATCTTAAGCAAAAAACAGGCTTTACTTGTGTAGCAAAAGTAATGTATCATCAAAAACTGTTTATTTGCTCACAGATTTGCTTTTGAGTAGCAAGTGATCTAATTTTGAATGTAATGTTGATTCTATCCTCAGAATTTAGGTCATACTGAAAAATAAATTTTAGTTTTGTTACAACACTGTATAAATATATATGTCATCAAGATGTTTTTAAACTTTAATTGACGGACACAGCATTTTAAACTAAGAATAGATCTCACAAATCTCCCTTTCTTACAGAGATGAGAAAATCGAGACCTTCCAAAGGTCAAATAGGTGCTTGATGCCACAGAACAATTAAATGCTAATTAACTCATGAAATCTACTTTTACTCTAAATAACGAATCTAGTTTCTCCATAGCACTTAGTATGTTTTTATTTATTTACTTATAGGTTAGTTAGTTGCCTCCCTTGGTATAACAGAAACTCCCGTGAGGCCAGGGATTTTTTGGTGTGTTTCATGCTGTGTCTCAACATCTACAGTAGTTCCTGGCACAGAGTAGGTGTTCCATTCATATTTATTTAGTAGATGCAAGTGTGATTAGGGAAGAGTATGGGCTGTGGTGCTGCTATGATTTAGTGTCAGGCCATCTGTGTTTGCTGACTTGGTAAGAGAAGATTTCATGAGATAGGGAGAACTTGATCTGTATGTGAAAGGGTGACATTGCTTGGTGGTGAAGGGAGTGAACACCCTAGGTAAGTGTTGCCATGAATGAGGAGCAAAGATCTGGAGGGAGGTTGGCATAGGTGAGACCATGTGAGAGTAGGCAGCCACTAGTGTTTCGAGCTCACGCATACTTTTTTGAGATCGACCTGGTCGAAAACATAGCCTGACAGCACGGTCAGCACTACCAATCTTTTTCACCGAGTGTGGTGAAAGTCCTTGGCCAATCTTTGACTTCAATAGGTCAAAGGTCAAATACTTGTTTTGTGTAGTTGTCCAGTCAGACATCTGTCTTCAGGATTCAGAAATATGATGGTCCCATCTTCACTACCATGTCCTTTGGTATGCCTGTTGTTTTCTAAGCCACTTATTATAATAATCCTCATGAAAGGTGCCAGATTTCTCTATATAAATAATAATGACAGTGATGATGATGATGATGATGGTGGTGGTGGTGGTGGTGGTGGTGGTGGTGGCACTTTGCATTTGTATAGCACATAGAATTTTTCATGACACTTGCACATATATTATCTCATGGACAGATCCTAAAGAATTAATTGCAGTGTCATATAAAATGATCTGAAATCAATTGTGCCACCTGGGCAATGTCCACTGATCCTAGTGGGCAGATGAAAATTGAATCTAACTTAACTTTTCATTTTCCAGTTAACACAACACATCAATTAAAGCAGATTGATGTCCACACTGATATTCATAGGTCCTATTTTGCATAAGACAGCATCAATCTATTCTTTTTACTATCATGAGTTTTATCCATATTACATATAAATGCTTTCCCAGTTTAAAGAAGTACTGCATTAATCAGTGAAATGATGGGTCAGTTTTAGTTTTAAAAGTCATCTCCTACTCGTTAATGGAAAATATATTGATAATTCTTCCAGTGAGTGTCTTGGCACTCTAGTTTAGAAGATGTTACTGAAGGTCTGAATCATACATCTCCCTGAATGCAATCCACAGGAGGCAGGTGAGCCAATATGAAGGTTTGGCATCTAGAAACTGGTCATGGCCTACCTTGACCTTGGAACTAATGAGGCTACTATGGATGAATCATAGTCCAGTGTATTTATTATTTAACTAAATCACTTACAGATAAGATACGCTCATTGTTGTAAAAATTGGGCCTGGATTTAACATTTCAGATATTTATATGTGTTTTGTACTTTAAGATGCTGCTTATATTTAAAAGAACTTTTTAATCATCAATTTCACTGGTGTTAAAACCATTAATACATGTGTCTATGCAACATGAGAGAAATGTGATGCCTTTTGAGAAATGTCCCCAATACCCCATAAAAGTACACTGCTTTCATTATTTTTATAAAGCAAGTGAAGAAAACCATACTTAGTATGTAAATAGCTTTTTGTTTGCCTTTCTATAAGAAGGACTACTTGAACACTAACAAAGGAGAGTACACAAGTAACACTGCAACTAGGGTTGCCAGATAAAACACAGGATTGCCAAATAAAATGTGAGTTTCAGATAAACAAAGAGTTTTTCAGTTTGTGTCTCAAATATTGTATTTTTAGTGTAAATAAATCCCCAAATACTGCACGTTTTAGTAAACCAAATTCCACTGAGTATCCTGGAGTTTTATTGGTTACATCTGCCAGTCCTAGATGCAACTAGGGGCCAGCACGCCCCAAAATTTATGATTGAAGTGTGGCCAGTTTTCTTCAGGCATAGTATGTTTTTCTGTGGTTCTTGACCTGTCGTCTAATTCTCTTTTCTCTCTGTAAGAAGTTTGTATTTAAAACAATCTTGGAACTGTTCTGTGTAACTACCTGCTTACTGGCAGCAGTCTTCTATGAGCTGAGAACATTTCCATGATACCAGGGTACATAACCTCAACAGATAAAACTTTAAGAGACTGTTAACATCCAGAATGGTATTACCCATTGGCTCTCCTCAACTGTGGGGCTCATAGGCATGAATTAATATATTTTATATTCCAAATTGATCAGTTTCTTCTCCCACACCTGATCCACTTGTATCTATGTTAATGATACTGATTCCTACCCCATCATCCAGGCCAGACACTTGGGAGCCTGGAAATGAGGGGTCTTCCCTTCCCTTATGCTTCTTCTCACATCCAGTTAGTTCTGAGGAATCTCTCTTCCTATTTCCTTAACTCCCACATTAGTGGCAGCTCACCCCGCTCTCTGCCTCTCCTCCAGCTCACTTCTTTCACCCTTCCGTGGTGGGGAACGCACTGGATGGACCAGAATGCACTTTCACGTCTGTGCTCTAGTGAAACTGGACCATATTCTATCTATGCCTGTAGGTGCTTAATAAGTAGGGTCTCACAGAAAAAAATTCAGAACACGGATGGATCCTGCAACTGCATTCACCATTCTGCCTAGAGTCCTTTTTGCTAAACTCTGCTCATCTCACTGAATATCTGAGTATCACTTTGCTCACTCTCTCCAGAAAATGTGCCTAGCCACTTATTCCCTCTGGCTTCTCCCAGCTGCCCTCATCTCTATTAATTTTCATTGACTCCCGTCCCACCATAGTGATTGTTTTTTGAGCTATTTCTCAGAAATATTATACCTACCTCCCGAAACCATAAACATGTGCCCCAACATGTGCACAACACACGCGCGCGCACACACACACACACACACAGATATGCACTTACTTGTGTGACTGCATGCACTTTATCCATCCTATTACTGCTATATTGAATCATTCTAAGATAGAGCATGATTTGCTTTTCAGTCTCAACAAACTATAATTACTGGGCTATACAGTTAATTATGTCACTTCAGGTCAGATTTTTATCCTCATGAATTCATATGGACTTTTGTCTCCTGGATTGAGCAAATAGTGGATCTTGGGTTCCCAGATAGATAGTTTGTATTTTTTTTTAATTTTTTTTTAACGTTTATTTATCTTTGAGACAGAGAGAGACAGAGCATGAATGGGGGAGGGTCAGAGAGAGGGAGACACAGAATCTGAAACAGGCTCCAGGGTCTGAGCTGTCAGCACAGAGCCCGACGCGGGGCTCGAACTCACAGACCGCGAGATCATGACCTGAGCCGAAGTCAGCTGCTTAACCAACTGAGCCACCCAGGCGCCCCAGTTTGTATTCTTTTAAAATGTATATTTTTGTTTCTTTTTCATTAACATTGACAAATTCTCTTTTTCCTTTTTCTTTCCGGTAGTCTAGGGAGATGAAAGTTTGATAGCCAGAACCTGAGAATGTACTTTTTTAATAGACTCAGAATTAATACATTGCAGTGTGATACAAAAATCCTTTTTCTATCCTTACCCGCTGAAGCAAATAATATTGGGCAAATTATTTCAATAAAAGAAACCTATCTCTAAAAATTTAGCCTTAACTGTGTCCCAAACTTCTCAACATTCTTTTATTAGTAATTTCTAACATTTGCTAGGCAAAATTTTCTTTTATGATGTCTCCCAACACCACTTCTAAGATGCTACATCATTATATTGCTGATGAGATACTTTCTCAATGATAGTTTTTCGATTTCTCTAAAAATTCTAATTTCTTCTCCAATTTCATATACCCTTCAACAAATGAATCTGCTTCAGCTCTAGTATTTCTTTCTGCTCATTAGTGCTGTATATAAGATTGTTCTTATGAACTCACAGCTGTCACATAAGTTTATCTTCTGGGGCAAGAACTAGCATTTGGAAGGTTAAGTTTATCTGTGGGTCACTAGTATGATAATGGTGGGTACACCAAGAATTGGGGATAAATCTGAAAAGGCAGATGCTGTGGAAACATTGGCTCTTGAGATCGGAAAGGTCCAATGGGATGCAGAGTAGTCAGCCCTGAGTCTCTCAGATTAAGGGAAAGCTCCCATGCACATACATGCACACACACACACACATCTTTAAAAGCCAAAGGATTGTTTGAAGTATAAATGAAAGTAGAGGCAGAAGTAGAAAAATGAAGAGAAATGTTTGCCTCAGGAGGTAATAGCAGGGCAAAGATAGTCACAGGTCCCACCAGGCATTATGAAGAAAACAGGCCCTAGGGTTTAAGATGGCTCCCTGAAGGGACTCTTAAAAACTGAGAACTTAAAAAACTGAGGGCTGATGGGGGGTGGGAGGGAGGGGAGGGTGGGTGATGGGTACTGAGGAGGGCATCTGTTGGGATGAGCACTGGGTGTTGTATGGAAACCAATTTGACAATAAATTTCATATATTTAAAAAAAAAAAAAAAAAAAAGATGGCTCCCTGGAGGTGACTATTTCCCTGACAGCAGCATCTGCAGAGATGTCTTGGCCCTTTTGCTATACCTCAGAAATAGCCCTTGGAATTCAAAAAAGCATGAGGGCTGTTGACCTAGGATGGGTGGGTTCTCAGCTCTGATTTGTAAACTAGGCAAATCATTCAGAGTTCAGTGCTTTAACCCTAAGAATCAGTGGTTTGTGACAGAGACACTACAAGCCCCCTGTGTGTGCCTGAGGGGCATGTGGATGGTGAGTAGATCTGGGAGTTGTTCCCATATGGTTTCAATGGAAGCCTTGGGTGTGAAAGAAATTATCCAAAAAGAGAGTGAAGAATGAGAGCAAAACAGCATTTAAAACGTGGGTGAAAGAAAGAAGTGCCATTATATGGGAACTGCGAGGCAGGAAGGGACTACCCTTTCTAATATTGCAACCTGCCTCCCCACATCCATTCCTAACTTCCTTTATTCTAATCTAAGTTTTCTATTTCCTATAGCATTTAGCACCTACTAAAATAGTATATAATTTACTTTTTAATCATTGTGTTGTGCTGTGTTTTTTATCTTCCCTGCCTCTTCTTACTGGAAGGTAAGCTTCATGAGGGCAAGTATTCCAAGCAGTTAATGTATTCCAAGCAGGTAGAACAGTCCTGGTACTTTGGAGGTACTTTGTAACTATTTATTGAATAAATGAAAAAAATATATATCTCAACAAGTAAGTTTCAGTCAGTAGTGTCAGAAACTGCAAGGAAGTCACCTAAAACAAGTGAGGCAATTAGTAACCCATTGGGGTTCTAGGGAGAAGTTGTATCAATGGCAAGATAGGAATAAATGCTGGACCACCGTTGGGTTGAATGATGGATGGTGTTGAAGCAGTGAAGAGGGCCAGCAGGAATTACTCTTTCAAAAAACTGCTTGGAAATGAGGAAAACGGTGGTACTTACAGGAGGACTTGGGATCAAGGAAGGATTTTACATGTTTTGTTGTTGCTGTTTTTAATGGGTTAGACTCACAGGGCAATGGCAGAATGTGATCTGGTCCTAACAAATGGTGAAGGGATCAGCTTTCCATTATGGGAAGGTCTCTTTAGTGGCTGTGGAGAGCATGGCCTGGAGCAGGAGACACTAGGGTCAAGGACACAACTGGGCCGTGGCTTTCAGGGATACTAACTGGGAATGCTGTTCTCCCTGATCATGCCCTGGGTCTCTTCTCCACTGGCTTTCATTGACCATCATTCCTTCCCCTCTGCCCTGTTCTTCCACTTCAACCCCATGGAATGCCTTCTGAGATTAGCAGTCTCCTCTTAATCTCTTCTCTTCACTTCCTGGCTTTAGGTGAAAACTAGTTGTTTCCTGAAGGTCCTGTGATGATGTTTGGGGTTGGGCCTTTGTGAAGTGATTAGGTTTAGATGAGGTCGGGAAGATGGGATCGATCCTTTTATAAGAAACACTAGGGGGGGCACCTGGGTGGCTCAGTTAGTTAAGCAACTGACTTTGGCTCAGGTCATGATCTCACCATCAATGAGTTCGAGCCCCTCCTCAGGCTTTGTGTTGACAGCTCAGAGCCTGAAGCCTGCTTCAGATTCTGTGTCTCCTTCTCTCTCTGTTCCTCCCCTGCTTACACTCTCTTTCTCACAAAAATAAATAAACATTAAAAAAAATTTTTTTTTTTAAGAAACACTGGAGATCAATCACCCCTCCGTGCCATCTTCCCCTCCCCCAACCCCACCCAGCCATGGGAGGATACAGCAGGAAGGTGGCCATCTGCAGGCCAGGAAGAAGGCCCTTATTGGGAAACAGGACTGGCTAGTACCTTGATCTTAGACTTCCCAGCTTTCTGAATTGTGAGAAATAAATTCCTGTTTATTCCTGCTTAGACATCCCATCTTTGGCGTTTTGTTATGGCATCTCAAACTGGATAACACACTCTTTTATTTATTTTGCTGTTCAATTAAAAAAATACAAAATCTGGTGCTAAGAGTGCTCATTGCTACTGGGGCATTGTCATTTCCAAGCATTTTCAGCTGATAGAGTGAGGAGATACATGTGTATACTAACCTGTGTACATTCATATATCTTTATCTATTTCTGTATGCAATCACCTGTATCCATAATAGGCTAAACACAAGTTCATGGTGTTGTCTCTACCTCTGTTTTATTGCCTTGTGATCGAGTACACCTCCCTTTTTCCTTGCTTATCAGTAGACTCCCTCCAACAGTGAGAAGTCTGGCTTTCACCATCTGCTAATTCCAGACTGCATGAGTAGCAGTGTCAGAATTGTCACTCTTTACTCCTATAGGACATTACTCTGTTGACTAGAGAATAGTCCTAATGTATAATCCCAATGAACAGTCCTAATGACAGTTTTCCCTGTCATCTCACTGCTTCCAAAATATGGAATGTTTCACAGATTCGCATGATGTCCTTGTGGAGATGCTGGGCTAATCTTCACTGTATCATTCTAATTTTCACATACGTGCTGACAAAGTAAGTGCCAATGATCCAACTTAAGAAAGACGACTATATGACTACTGCAGGAAAAAGGAATATACTTATTTATACATAAAACCTTTTAACATCTGTTATCTAACTTCATTGACTTTGGTCCATTTAAAGGAAAAAGTCTCCCCTCCAAACTTATATGAATTATCATATTACTGAATTACTTAAGAGTTATAAAAATATTCATATTTTAAAATGTTTTAAAAGACATCTAGGTCCAATACTCTCCTTGTTTAGCTCATTTAGTAAATAAGAATCCTTGGCGGGGCGCCTGGGTGGCTCAGTCGGTTGGGTGTCTGACCTCAGCTCAGGTCATGATCTCACACTCCGCGAGTTAGAGCCCCGCATCGGGCTCTGTGCTGACAGCTCGGAGCCTGGATTCCGTGTCTCCCTTTCTGTCTGCCCCTCCCCTGCTCATGCTCTGTATCTCTCTGTCTCAAAAATAAATAAAAACATTAAAAAAATTAAAAAATAGAAATAGAAATAAATCCTTGGCAATTAGCAACTTAATTGTTCATATATCAGGGAAGGACTAGTAGTGGAATTTTAAAATCTGAACAAAAAGTTTATGTTTTTAAAAAATTAAGCATCCTCTCAACCTCATCTATCTTCTACATCATTTTTACTATCAATTTGTGAATTTATGACTTATTAAAACAGAGGTAGTGGTTAGTGTCCAGCCCCATCTGAAAGGCTACTCAGTCTATATGAGTTATGTTTACTTATTTATTAGAATATTTATAATAAATGCACATTGTTCCTTGCCATCCACCTAACTCTTTACTATCCCTGACTTCACTTAAAATTTTTTTCCAGCACTATTGAGGTATTAACAAGTAAAAATTGTATATATTTAAGGTATACCATGTGATGTTTCAATATATTTACACATTGTGAAATAATTACCACAATCAGGTTAATTAACATATTCATCACCTCACATAGTTACCTCTTTGTGTGTGTGACGAGAATACTTGTGATCTACTCTTTTAGCAAATTTCAAGTATATAGTACATTATGATTAACTGTAGTCACCATGTTGTACATGGTAAAAGTAAATACATTTTTATTGCCATATAACTGACCATGGCTGTGATTTTAACACACATAATTGTAAATATTTTAATCTTTGTCAGAAGAGCCCCTATGTTTGTTTAATATTGTCTAAGTTATGTTTTCTTTGATCATTAAAAGATTTTAGATGATTGGATCATCTAGGAATGACCATTTTTTACATGCAGCATAATCTTTTTGTTCGGAAAAATGAAAACCTATTTTCATTCAAATCAAATCAAATTTCAATCAAATTGTGTGTGTATACTATTTAACTTTTTTCTCTTAAAGGAAGCATTGCTAGCTATAAATCTCTGTATTTTTCTAAATGTAGTTGGGCTCACCTTAAACAGAGAAATTGGAAATCATTACAAGACAGCAAATTATTTTACAATGGGTTTCAAATAATAATCACCAAAAAACTTATATGATATTGGTAAGATGTGATTGAATCAATGACTTTAGCCATATTTCCAAAAGGCTGGGTTCTTTTGAAGGTGAAAAACACATAAGTAGGTTTTCTCATAGAACCTGCATTAGTTTTCTTTTTTTTTAATTTTTTTTTTCAACGTTTTTATTTATTTTTGGGACAGAGAGAGACAGAGCATGAACGGGGGAGGGGCAGAGAGAGAGGGAGACACAGAATCGGAAACAGGCTCCAGGCTCCGAGCCATCAGCCCAGAGCCTGACGCGGGGCTCGAACTCCCGGACCGCGAGATCGTGACCTGGCTGAAGTCGGACGCTTAACCGACTGCGCCACCCAGGCGCCCCATTTTTCTAAGTCTGCCATAACAAAATACCACAGACTGGGCGGCTTAAATTTCGTTTTCTCACAGTTCTGAAGGCTGAGAGTCCAGGATCAAAGTTTAGTTGGCCAGTTTAGTTTCCTTTGAGGCCTGTCTCCTCTGGCTTGCAGATGCCCGGAGTCCACCCTCTTGTTGCCTCTTCACATGGTGGTTGTTCTGTCTGTGTGCACTCATGGGGAGAAGGACACCAATCAGACTGGAGTAGGGCCCATCCTAGAGGCATCGTCTTAACTTGATCATCTCATACAGAATTTATTGTAAAATATGGTCACATTCCGAGGTAGTGGGATTGGGACTTCGACGTACGAATCTTGGGGGACACAATTGAGACCATAACAACATTTTGTTGTGGCTTCTCAAAATCAGACTCTGCGTTCTATTTGTCGTTGCTTTTGGTTGTAATTAGGAAACTCTTACCTCAGAGGATATTTGAAGTTTATCCCAGCAGCAAAGTGATATGAGAGTTGGCAGGTGTATTGCTTGTCTTTCATTTCCCTTTCTTAATTCTTTTCTGGAAAAGGAATTCTCGGTCTTTTTTCAAGGGCTCACGCACAGCATTGATTCAAGGGCTCATGCACAGCTTTGAGAATCTGATGAGATCTATTATAACAGTTAACTTCAACAAACTGCCTCAAAACTTGGTGGCCTAATGCAATAAACGTTTTAAAAGCACCAATACACTGGTGCATTGGGCAAATTGGGCTGGTCTCACTGAGGACTGCTGATTAGAGTATTGGCTGGGCTCAGTATGTGTGGTCACCTGGTTTCCAGTGGCTTCACGCACAGGTTTGTTGGTAGGCTGGCTGTGGGTAGTGGGTGGAGGTAATTGGGCCACGCGTTACCATCATCCAGCAGGCAAACCTGGGCTCAGTCACCTGGTTGTGGTCATAGGATTCTCCAGGGCAGGAAGGGAGAGAAAGCCCCAAAGAGTATTTTCTAAGCCTCTCCTTATACCACTTTTGCTTGTATCTTCTTGGCCAAAGCAAGTCACATCAAGTGCAGTTTTAAAGGGTAGAGAAATAGACCCCACGCCCTGCTGGGAGCTGCAAAGCCAGAGTGCAAAGGGGAGTGCCTGTTGGAATGAGCAGGGTTTGTGGTCTCCAGTGAGAAGGAGGAGATGGAATGATGAGAACAATAAACTGAGTAAATTCTGTTCCTACAAGTGTTTTCCCCCAGGTTGAGTGATTGTTTTTGTGAGAACAAATGAAGGCTATTTTCCAAAGAAGTACAGATGCTGGCTGTTGAGAGTGAACGCATAGCGGGAACAGGAAATGGAAAAGGGGTCTAAGGGGAAGTGGGCAGAACACTCATAGCATCTGCTTCATGAGCGTTTGGAAATAGGAAACAAATCCTCTGACTTCTCAGTATATTAAAACGTGAGAAATTTTCCTGTGGGAGGCCAAGGACATTTTTTTTTCTCTGGAGGACATTATTTCTTGTTAAGACATTTTCTTTTAAATGTGAACAGTTGACAGGTGACAACAGGAGACACTTATTATACAGTTAGAACCAGCAGAGTCCTAAAAATTTCATTCCCATTTCCCCCACTTCCATGCTATTGAGCTCAAAGACACCAAATATGAAAATGCCCAACTGAGAGACCTAGAAATCATACCTTCCTCTGCAAGCACATAACATAAATCTAAAACTAGGAATTCTTCTTCATAATCTCGCAAAAATAGCAACTCCTTGGATATTCTTTTTTTTTTATTTTTTTTAACGTTTATTTATTATTTTTGAGACAGAGAGAGACAGAGCATGAATGAGTGACGGTCAGAGAGAGATGGAGACACAGAATCTGAAACAGGCTCCAGGCTCTGAGCTGTCAGTACAGGGCCCGACACAGGGCTTGAACTCACGCACCGCGAGATCATGACCTGAGCTGAAGTCAGACGTTTAACTGACCGAGCCACCCATGCGCCCCTCCTTGGATATTCTTAATAGTCAACATTGATTTATATCTACTCTGGTTGTTCTAATATCAATTTATCAGTTTCTTTATACCTTAATCCACCATCAAATCTAACCCTTAATCTCTGTTTATGTAGAGGGCTGAGCACAGTCCTAAATACATACAGAAGTGAATTGCTAAAGTACTTAATTTAGGATGTGTGGGTATTAAGTGCTTTAAACCCTTTCCTGAGTTTCACTCTACAAATATGATAGAGGAGACTTCTATTACTCCAAAATATCCAGGAGAATTGCACTCCCCTCCACTTAAAAAAATGTCAAAACCATAAACTCTCACACCTTAAATTCATTTAAAGGCTGACAGCATCCATGTCCAGATTGGAAATGTGATTTCAGAAGAGATGAACAGGTTGGATGTTGTCATTTTCTGCAACATATTTAAATATGGTCTTCCTCCTACTTTATAGGCTAGAGTTGAAGAGCAATGGGAGGGGCTGTATCAGTCAGTTATCCCATACTAATGCTGTATGACAAATCACAAATATTTCAGTGGCATTCAACAATAAGCATTTATTGGGGCGCCTGAGTGGCTCAGTTGGTTGAGCGTCTGACTTCAGCTCAGGTCATGATCTCACAGTTTGTGGGTTCGAGCCCCACATTGGGGCTCTGTGCTGACAGCTCAGAGCCTGGAGTCTGCTTTGGATTCTGTGTCTCCCTCTCTCTATGCCCCTTCCCACTTGCGCTCTGTCTGTGTGTGTGTCTCTCTCTCTCAAAAATAAATAAACATGAAAAAAATTTAAAAAAACAATAAGCATTTATTGTTAGACTCATAGGTCTGGGTCTTCTGGGCAAGCTCTCCTTCCTTCAGGCTGTAGGTTTATGCAGTGTCTGGGGCAGATCTCCTCCGTGTATTTTATGCTGGACCCAGGCTGGTGGGACAACAGCCACTGGGATATGTTCTTCTCTTGGTAATGGACAGAAGCTCCTCAAAGGACAAATGAAAGCACTCAATATTTGCTAAGACAAAGGCTCTGGTCTGGTTCACTGTCATTTCCATATTCCACTGGCCACACCAACACAAAACAAAACCAAAGGCAGAGGTGGGTAATGACCACTTCCCAAGAGACCGTCGTAAGGGTGAGATGTGCAAAATCTCCAGAATAGGAAAGATCCGGAGCCAACAATTCCTTCTACCACAGAGAGGTGATTGTTTCTGGAAATAACTTCCTTAGGCACTTAATAGGCAATATTTATATGGTTCATTGATATTTAGTGCTTAAAATGGAATTGCTTGATGGTGCTTCTTGATTCATCTGAGTCTGGGAGAATTCAAAGATAGTTTTCAATATATTTATTTGAATTAGTGATAAAGAGTTTCCATTTTTTCCCCTCATATCTCCAACTATTGCTTGAAAATTGGACTTCTTTCTGTGCTGATTTCTTCTGCCTTTTACAGTATCTATTAACAACCTTATTTTAATTCAGCCCTGAGGTACTGAAGAGCGAGCCGTATGGGGAGAAGGCTGATGTCTGGGCGGCAGGCTGCATCCTTTATCAGATGGCAACTCTGAATCCTCCCTTCTACAGCACCAACATGCTCTCCCTGGCTACAAAAGTAAGCAGTGTTGGGAGACAGAAGGGTCTTGTGTTGCTAAAAATGCCATTTCTTTTCTCCCTAAATAGATCATTTGTGGTTTTTATGAAAATGTCAATTAAAAGCAGGCACATTGTTTTATTAACCACGTGATCTAGTTCATTATTTCTCCCCTTTCTTCTAAATATACATCATGTGCTATGGCACATTTCCCCCTATAATTGTCTTCATTTATCATAGAAAATTATACAAATAAATCTATCAAATTACTTTTGGTCTTTTATTTTTAATTGTGGTTTGGTTTGCCTACAATTGGCGTATTATATTATCCTACACATCATTTATTATGAATCTGAGGCTAACTTTAACTCAGCTTGAAGAATACAATCTGTGCTCGAGAACTGTTTACTTGATGTTAATTTTTTATTTGTTGGGATGTTTTTGTTTCTGATTAAAATGTGTGCATGGTCATAATGCTTATTGAGCAGCTTTCATGTTGTGGCCAAGTAGTGTAGATACTCGTGGCCTCTTTATGTCCATCACACTAGTCTGTCTGTTTTGCAGATAGTGCAGGCGGTATATGAACCAGTGCCAGAAGGCACCTACTCTGAGAAAGTGACAGATACCATCAGCAGGTAATTATCCTCACAACTCTGAACCGATAGGGATCGTCAAGAAAGACCTCGCATCTCTCCGAATTTACTGTGTCCATATTCATGAAGAAGAAGGGCTGCCACATAATCCAAACCCAGAAAAATATTTGTGTATCATCAGTAATGGTGACCATTTGGAAGCCACTGAAGTGTCCAAGAGGAGGTAGTGTCTGCACTTGCAATATTATGCAGCCATCAGAATGATTATTCAGAGGGCTTTGTATCAGGCCGTAAAACAAATACGGTAAGAAGCTAAGTAAAGCAAACAGGATGTAAAGCTGTTTGTAACTCTGAGAAAAACTGTAAATATATGCACAGATGTGAGAAAAGGCTAGACAAGGACATAGGAAACTGGCAAAGGCCATGCAAAATGATAAAATTGCAAGCACTTTTTCATTTCTATTTTTAAATTGGTAATGTTATGTTGTATAATAATTCTTCAAAGAAAGTCAGAAAGAAGCGCTCCGTCCGGCAGTATAGTAGGATTTTAATGAAAGTCCTTTCCCGTTGCATTCACAAAGTTCTGACCTCACAGGGCTTGTCCCCGCTGACCTGTCACCCTTCCGTCCCACTTTCCCTCTGCTCCCTTGGTGCTCCCTTCCTCCCTGCAGCCACAGGGAGCTCCCTGTGAGTCCTGGCATGCGACTGCCTCTGGACCTTTGTCCTCCCTCTTGCCTTTTCCTGGACTTCTCTTCCCTCTGGTAAGTGCATGGCATAGGCCCCATTTCATTCATGTCTCTGATGTTATTTGCCATCATCAGGGAGCCTGCCTGATCTCCCCACAGCCTCTCTGCTTTCTGGCCCTCTTGCCTGCTTTACAAAGCTCATGGCACCCATCCCTTGACATGTTAGACAGGTCCATGCAGACTTGTTTCCTTATTGTCTGTCTTGTCCCCACCAGAAGGGAAACTCTCCAGGAGCAGGGTCTTCTCCAGTCTCATTCATAGCTCTTTAGAGCCCAGAGCAGTGCCTGGTACAAGACAGACCCTTAACAAATACTGGTTCTATGAATAAATGACTTGTTTTCTGGCTGTTATTTATATATGAATGTATGCTCCTAAGTTGGCTCAAGACTACTTATCTGCCCCATCAAGCTCAGTCAAATCCTCATTATTATTATAGAAATCCCAGACTCCCCCAAGATAGAATATCTGTCCATTCTCCTGCCCAGTTGCCTTTAAACTTGGTTCTGTACCTGCCCCAGCACCTAGCACCACCTCTGATGGAATGTAAGAGATGTATTCCCTTCACTTTCTCCTCTGAGCCTGTCGTTCACATTAATAGGTAATCTCACAGTTTGTAGGATTACATATTGAAACTTTCCTTGTTCAGCACAGTGCTGTCCTACAGTTAAGGGGCCCAGGCCCAGCTGGGGCTGAGTTTCACTAACTGTAGACTCTGAACAAACATTGGACCGTCTTTCTGCATCTCTGTTCCCTCATCCAGTTAAAATGGGGGCTGTAATAATACCAAACTCATCAGGCTGGTGTGATAATTATACAAAGTAACTATGAAAATCACTTAGCATAGAGCTTGGCAAATGGTAAATCTTAAGCAATATTGGCAATTATCATTGTTAATATTATGGGAAATGAGCTGAAACCCCTTTCGGAATAATCTGAATTCTGCATATATTAGATCATGCCCTGTTGCTAATGAATCCAGACAAATGTATTTAAATTGCTCGTCTCCACAATTTGATCCTATTATCTGCTATTTGTTTTCTGGAAAGTGCCTTAAAAATTCAAGAAGTCTCCGGAGATGTGAAGACAAGAATACCAGATTTAGTCATTTAATTTCTCCTTTTCATAGGTATTTGAGTGCCATAAAGACCAGGGGAGGGGTGGTGCAGAGAAAATGTACAGAGACATTATTCTGAGTTTGTGGCACCGGGCAAACGGGACCATAATTTGCTTCTGACAGGCTCCCTGGCTACTGGTATCCATGTATCTTGGGGCTAACAGGTTAGTGGAGGAGTCAGATACCAATATTACATGTAAAGTTTAAGAACATCAATAGATTCTGGAATCAGCTGGATTTTATTGATTGATTGATCGATCGATCTATCTTTTAATGTTTATTTATTTTTGAGAGAGAAAGAGAGACGGAGCAGGGGAAGGGCAGAGAGTGAGGGAGACACAGAATCTGAAGCAGGCTCCAGGGTCCGAGCTGTTAGCACAGAGCCTGACGCGGGGCTCGAACTCACGAACTGTGAGATCATGACCTGAGCCGAAGTTGGCTGCTTACCCAACTGAGCCACCCAGGTGCCCCTGGAATCAGCTGGATTTTAATCCCTACTCTTCCATTCAACCCCTTTTCTCATCTGTGATGTACAGGTAGCAATAGTAACTACTCATGGGCTGGTTCCAAAGCCTAAATAGGATAACGCTTCTAGTGCTTTTCGCACAGTGCCAGCATCAAGTGAACCGTCAGTAAAATTAGGTATTGTTATTAATAATATTAGTGTTACTATTTATGGGATTAAGTATCTAAAATAAGTTCTGATAAATTTGATGAAGAATGGTAAAGGAAGCAATGAGAGAGTCCAGAAGGACTTGGCCTAGTCTAGCGACTTGGGGGAAGTTTCTATTTAGAAAGAACATGTAATCCGAGACCTAAACAACCACTAATTCTCAAATAGTAAACAGAGTAGAGAAAACATTTCATAGACCATAGAGCTTATTAGTTTGAGGAACTAAAAGAAATTGGAGATGTAGCAGGTCAAGTAAGGAAGAGAATAGCCAAAGAATGCTGAGGGCCTGGGGAGGCTGACGGGGGCCAGATCAACTAGGCCACGTTGAGGACTTTGAATTTTTATCTCAAGTACTGAGGAGAAAATTTAAGATCATTTATAGGCTGGCATATAGTGAAAATTTCTTCTATAGCAAAGATCATGCTGGCTGCTCCGTGGGGAATAGACAGGAAGGATTGGGGGAGGGAAGGGAAGCGGATCTAGCTATCTCCCGAGAGATGATGGTGGATCTGACTGAAATAGTGGTGGTGTTGATGGAGAGAAGTGGGGGGAGTTGGAGGTTGGGTCAACAAGTTTGGGATACAAGCATGAAAATGGAATGGCACCAAAAATGTGAAAACAACTGAGTTTATTCTCTGGACTTCAGAAAAGTGGAGCCACAACCATGGAGTGGAGTTCCAAGGAGGCCCAGGTCAGCTCACCGTTAGAAGTATGTGCCGGGGGCATCCGGGTGGCTCAGCCAGTTAAGTGTCTGACTCTTGGTTTCAGGTCATCATCTCATGGATCATGGGATCGAGTCTTGCGTTGGGCTTTGCACTGATGGTGTTGGAACCTGCTGGGGATTCTCTCTCTCCCTGTCTCTCTATGTCTCCCTTTCTCATGCTCTCTTGTGCGCGCTCTCTCTCTCTCTCTCTCTCTCTCTCTCTCTCAAAATAAATAAATAAACTTAAAAAAAAAAAAAAAGAAGTATGTGTCAGGATTAGAGATGCCCATAGTGAGGCAGGCTGCTGGGTGGGGAGTGAGTTCCCTGTCACCAGAATGTTTAAGAGGATGAATGATCACTATCAGGGGACTCGGGATGAAATGTTCATAAGGACACTTTTAATTCAAAACACTGAGATGCTATAATAAGTAAGAACTGATGATTTAGTTTTAATTTGGTAACTGATCATACATTAAGATGTGTGCATTCTGTAGCAGATGTGGTCTTCATTTAAGTTATTCGAGACTCGTCTGGGTTCACATCACAAAGTTTTATCTTTACAAAATTTGACATACATAAAACCAAATTCAGCCATGAATTTTATGCAATTACATATTTAATTTGCTTTGGATTTTTAGTCTTTAAAAATTAAGTTCCAAAAGAATAAGGAAGCAAATTCAATTTTCTATTTTTTTAGTTTCCTATTTTCGTTAGGAAATTGATGGAAGGAATATATAAAGGTAAAAGTTGGTCTTAATAATAATTTATGACTCAGCAAATTAGGCTCAGAGCTGATCAACAACAACATGATAGAGCCTTTGAAATATAAGATAGCCATTAATGGGAAACTTTGCTGGACTCATTCTTAATTTCATACTTGATGATGTTTCCAATTACATTATCCTTCTTCTGCTTTCCCATCTCATTTTCACTGTCTATACCCGGTCTCAAGTAGAGTTCATGCAGTAGTGTTTCTAATGTGTAGAATCTTTCCTTTTTCCTGTCCGTTCACATGGCATACAAGCACGTTCTGTCACTGGAACTTGTCTTTCCTAGTAGGCTTTTACATTGGGAGGATAACTTAGCAACCCTGAAGAGTTTGGGCAGAAAATAAATCCATTCTGTTGCTCTGCCCAGTACCAACATTACTATTTTTACCTTCCAGTACACTGTTAAGAGAGTACTGTCTGTTTACTTTTTTAAAAAGAAGAACATTTCCTTTTATGCACAAAATATTTCAATTGCCTTACATTTCTCTCTCTGTGCCTGGTTGCATAAGCTGTCTGGTGCTTTGTTTCAGAGCCGGTCATGATGACTAACAAAATTAATGCTTTCAGCTAGTTTTAAGGACAAAGGGATCTTTACATTACCCCCCCCCACTCTGGTTTTTTTTTCTTTCCCCCCCACCCCAAAGTAAATATGACATGTTGCATTTTGTAAATTTATGGTGTACAATGTCTCCATAATGATGTATTGTATATATTTGATACATTGTAATATGATTGCTGTTGAAGAAATATTTATCATATCATATAGTTACAGTACAGTATTATTATCTATATTCATTATTCGGTGCATTAGGTCTCTATGCTTATTTACTACTCATCGCGAGTTTGTACACTTAGCTACCATCATTCTTATAGCCTCTACATCTCGTGTCCTGATAACCACCATTTATTTTTTTTTTTTTTTTTTTTTTGTAGCTTTGATTTTTCTAGATTCCATATAAGTGATATCATACAGTACTTGTCTTTCTCTGAGTCATCTCACTTAGTATAATGTGCTCAAGTTCCATCTCTACTGCCAAATATGGGAAGATATCTTCCTTTTTCATGGCTGAATAATGTCCCATTGTACATATACACCCAACTCTTTTATTCATTCATATGATGTTGGGCATTTGGGTTGTTTCCATATCTTGGTTCTTGTGAATAAATATGGGAGTGCAGATACCTTGTTGAAATCCTATTTTCAGTGCCTTTGGGTGTACTCCCAGAAGTGGAGTTGCTGGATCGTATGGTAGATCCATTTTTTATTTTTTTTGAGGAAACTCCATAAGGTTTTTTGTAGTGGTTGGAGGAATTTACATTCTCACCAACAGTGTTAGTGTTCCCTTCTCACCAAATCCGCACGAGCACCTTTTATCTCTTGTCTTCTTGATGATAACCATTCTAACAGTTGTAAGGTGATAGATCATCATGGTTTTTCTTTGCGTCTTCTTGGTGATTAGTGACGTTGAGCATCTTTTCATGTGCCTATTGGCTATTTTGATGTCCTCTTTGGAAAAATATCTGTTTAGTTCTGCCCAATTTAATCAGGTTATTTGTTTTATTGTTATTAAATTGTGTTTTGTTCTTGATGTAGATCTGATATGTGGCTTGTAAAAATTTTCTCTGCTTCTGTAGACTGCTGTTTCATTTTGTTAATTAAGGAGCAGAAGCTGGGAAGAAGCTTTTGAGTTTGACGTAGTCCCATTTGTCATTTCTTTTGTTGTTTTTACTTTTGGCATCATGTTAAAAAAAAAATCATTGCCAAGACCAATATCAAGGAGCTTCTTCCTTTCCTTCTAAGAGTCTTATGGTATCGGGTCTTATGTTTAAGTCTCTGATTTTGAGTTAATGTTTGTGAGTGATGTGAGATAGGGGGGCAACTTCTTTGTTCTGTATATATTTCTTCACTTTTCCCAGAATCATTTGTTGAAGAGACTATCTTTCCTCCAGTGTGTGTTCTTGGCTCTGTTGTCAAATATTAGTTGAATATATATTCTGGAATTTAAATTTGGGGCTCTCTATACTCTTCCATTGGTCTATGGGTCTATTTTTATGCCAGGATGATAATGTTTTTATTAGTAGGGTTTTGTAGTATAGTTTAAAATCAAGATGTGTGTTATCTCCAGTTTTATTCTTTTTTCTCAGGATTGCTTTGGCTAATCAGGGCCTTTTGTGGTTCCACACAAATTTCAGGATTGTTCCTTCTATTTCTGTGAAGAATGCCTTTGGTATTTTTATGGGAACTGTACTGAGTCTGTAGATGGCTTTTGGTGGTATGGCCATTTTAACGATATTTACTCTTTTGATACATGAACACAAAATGTCTGTCCATCTATTTGTGTCTTCTTCAATTTCTTTCAGCAAAGTCTTGTAGTTTTGTTGTATAGATCTTTCACTTCCTTGGTTAAATTTATTCCTAAGTATTTTGTTATTTTTGATGCTATTGCAATTTGGATAGTTTTCTTTATTTCTTTTTCTAATGCTTTATCATTAGTATAAAAGAATCCCCACTGGTTTCTGTAAGTTCGTTTTATAACCTGCCCCTTTCCTGAAATCACTGATTAATTTCAACAGTTTTTTTCGATTGACTCTTTGGTATTTTCTATATGTAAGATGATATCATTTGTAAACAGAGAAAATCTTACTTCTTTCTTCCTGATTTGGGTGTTGTTTGTTTCTTTGCCTTGCCTCATTGCTCTAGTTAGGATTTTTCCAATACTATCCCGAATAGAATGATGAGAGTGGGCAACCTTGCCTTGCTTGCGATCTCAGAGGAAACACTTTCAAGTTTTCTCCAATGAGTATAATGTTACCTGTGGGTTTGTTGTATGTGGACTTTTTAATGTTGAGATATATTCCTTCTATACCCAATCTGCTGAGGATTTTTACCATAAAAGAATGTTATATTTTGACAAATGCTTTTTCTGTGTGTATTGAGATTAAGTAATTTTTTATCTTTCATTTTACCGATGTGACGAATTACATTTATTGATTTGTATGTGTTGAACTTTCCTTGTATCCCAGGGATAAATCCCTCTTCGCCATGGTGTTTTCTCCTTTTAGTGTATTCTTGAGTTTTGTTTGTTAATATTTTGTTGAGAATCTTTGCACCTGTATTCATCGGGGATATTTTTCTATAGTTTTCTCTTCTTGTGGTGTCTTTATCATCTGGTTTGGTATCAAGGTAATGCTGGTTTCTGGATGATCTATCCATTGCTGATAGTGTGGTCTGCTATTATTGCATTGTCTATTTCTCCTTTAAGATCTGATAGTGTTTGCTTACTATATTTTGATGCGAAGATCTTGGGAGAATGTATATTTATTATTGTTATATCTTCTTGGTGTATTGACCCCTTTGTCATTATATAATGACCTTCTTTGTCTCTTGTTATATTTTTTGGCTTAAAGCCTACTATGTCTGATATAAGTATGGTTATATCTGTTTTCCTTTAGTTACCATTTGCTTAGAGTATCAATTTCTACCCCTTCGCTTTGAATCTATGTTTGTCTTTGGAGCTGAGATGAGTCTCCTGAAGGCAGCATTTGGTTGGGTCTTGTTTTTTAATCTATCTAGACATTCGGTGCCTTTTGATTGGTGAGTTCATCCATTTATATTGACAGTGATTATTGGTATATGGAGACTTACTACTACCATTTTGTCTTTTAGTTTCTGGTTGTTTTGTATCTCTATTGTTTCTTTTTCTTTGTGTTTCTGTTTACATTTTAGGTTGGCGACTTGCTATGATAATTTTCTCAGTTTCCCCTTTTTTGCGGTTTTGTGTCTTTGCTCTAGATTTTTGTTTTGTGGTTACCATGAACTTTATGTAAAATGTCTCATAGATAAAATAGTCCATTTTATGCTGATAACAACTAATCTTCATTTGTCTATACAAGTTCTGTCATTTTCCTTCTCCCATTTTTATATTTTTGTTGTCACAAATTATCTCTTTTTATGCTATATGTTTACTACTAAATTGTTGGCATGTACAGGTTTTTTTTTTTTAACGTTTTTATCCTTTAACCTTTATGTTATAGTTTAACACCCTATTCTGAAATAGAAGTACAATTTTGTGTACAATTTTGTGATTCTGTTTATCACCTTACTTGAAAATCTGGGTACTTCTGTCTTTTTGTTTAAGGCAGAAGAGCTCCTTTCAACATGTCCTGTAAGGCAGGTCTAGTGGTGGTAGACTCATTCAGCTGTTGTTTGGGAAATCTTTTATTTCTCCTTCATGCCTGAAGGATAACATTGCTGGATAGTTTTCTTGCCTAAGATTTTTATATTTCAATAAATATATGGAGTAATCATTCCATTCTCTTCTGGCCTGTAGATTTTCGGCAGAGAAATCTGCTCATAGTTTAATGGGAGTTATTTTGTAGGTTAGTCTCTTTTTCCTGAGCTGCCTTTAAGATTCTTTCCTTATCCTTGACTTTTGACAGCTTCACTATAATGTGTCTCAAAGTTTTTTTACATTGAGACAGTAAGGTGATTTATTAGCTTCGTGGACTTTTATGTCTAGTTCTTTCCCCAGCTTTGGGAAGTTCTCAGCTCTTATTTTTTTAACTGCCTCTCTGCCCCCTTCTTCTCTTTTCCTTATGGTATACCCATTATTTTTGATGGCTCTCTTAAAGCAGTCTGATAGCTCTCATAGGATTTCTTCACTTTGTAAAAGTCATTTTAAAAATAGAAGTTCTCTTCTCCTCCATATGAATCATTTCCAGATTCCTACCTTCCAGATCACATATTCTCTCTTCCATCTGATCTGTTGTGTTTACAGTGCTTTGTAATGCATTCCTCCTCCCATTTGTCGGGTTGTTCAGCCCCAGAATGTCTGTTTGGTCCTTTTTTAGAATTTCAGTCTCCCTCAGTTCTGACACTTTATCCTTGGTTCTACCACCTCCATGAAGTCCGATCCACTCACCCTCAGTTATACGGATGTATGGATCACTCCACCATCCTGGTGTGCTGTGCAGAAGAAACCTTGTCGGTTTATGGATGCCCTACTGGTTATACATTGAAGGAGAGACACAAAGGGAACAACTCACACCACCATAATCCTCAACTCTTTGTTTCTTGAAACACAAAATGAATACAACTGAACATCACATCTTTCTAATTCTTTCCATCTGGTCTCTCAGAGCAGAGTGGGGACAAAGGGGGTGAGGTGAGTAGAACGACCTAGGTTTTTGCTACAACACAATTTTGTTTATTTTATTGGAGAATCACTGAAGCACTTGTTCACTCTTTTTTAAAATTGTTTTTTCATGTTTATTTGTTTATTTTGAGAGAGAGAGAGAGAGAACAGGAAAGGGGCAGACAGAGAGGGAGAGAATCCTAAGTAGTCTGCCTGCTATCAGCACAGAACCTGATGTGGGGCTCGATCCCCTTGAACAGTGAGATTGTGACCTGAGCTGAAACCAATAGTTAGACGCTCAACCGACTGAGCTACCCAGGTGCCCCAGCATCTGTTCACTTTTAAGAATTCTCTGAAATATCTAAGCAGGGATGATCTATGACCAATGCTCACTGCCTATGGCCTCATACTCAAAACTGCCCTGCACTTAGTGTTTAAGCCTCTGCATTAAAAGTCATGAGATTCTTAATAATTTTATCTTTAAATTTATGTTTTGGAAATTAAGTCTGAGGAGGCAAGGGGCATGTATGTTTGAGGCTGGGGAGCCTCAGTTCATAAGTGGTCCCTCCAACTTCCTACCTCTCTGACATAGATTCTCAGCCATCTGCTCCTGACGCCCTGGCCCCTACCTGGCCTCCGGCTCCCTGTTCCTGACCCTGTCCCTGTCCCATCATTGCTACTGTTCTCTACCTGGTGTGGTGATTGGGTGTGTCAACATCCTGTATTCTGCTTTGTGGATGCAGACAAGGAGAGGATCAGGGTGCAGCATGTGCCCTGCCGGCATCTTCGGGTGAGGCAAAAATGAGGCCATCCTTAATCAGGGTGGTAGCATCATGGTGCGCTGAGTGGGTGACACAGTGGGGCCTCTTGCCCACCTCCAGTTCAGGTATCAAGTACGTCATGTGGGCATGGAGGTTGAAGTCTCTTGAGGGTCTCCTGTCTACCATCATTTAGGACCCTGGACTATGGGAAGGGAGATTGATTTCCTCACTCCCTGCTGGGGCACCACACTTTGATTTTGCACTGGGAACTCCACAAATTATGTAGCTGGCCTTGTCTCTACTATCTCTTGCCTCTCTTTGTTATAAATGCAAAGACCGAACTTTGTTAAATATGAATTGAGCAGATGTGTAAAGTGTCTGTCATAACCAGAGGGCAAGACCACTGCCTTAGCAAGAAATAACACAAAGATTAAGTATGAGATGATAATGTCTTAAAATCTAGTTAAAAGATGTATATTTTACTCATAATCAAGTCTAAAAGAGTAATTAGCAAATTAACAATTTAGAGTCTTATTTTGTCTTATGTTGTGAATAATAATAATAAAAATAAAATAGTTCCCCAATATTTCCTGGAGACATCAGTATAGGTGAAAGTTGTATGAACTATAGGTTGCTAAATCAAATACAGATGTGCAAAGTAGGTATTTTTCTCAAAGTCCAAATAAAGTAAAGTTTATTAAGAAGAACATGGCTTCAGTGAAATTAGAGAATTTGAGTTAAAATATCATAGTGAGTACCAGAAGTATTTAAAGCCTACTAACAATGATCATGATAACTGATTCCGTGGTGTCTTGAATATCCTTGTATTACTGTCTAGCTGTGACATAAATAATACTCTCTTTAATAAGCTGGTTGCCATTTCCTACCTCCAAATCACAGAAAATATTAGCATGCAATGTGTCACATTAGCTACTTAAAAAAAATATTACAGACATCTTAAACCTCTGAGTAACTGGATTGCATTTTAGTTTTATGACTTCATATTTTGTAAGGCTCACACTAATCAAGTTGGGTTGATATTGCTGCTGTACAGCTGGGAAAAGCCAATACGTTGTGATCCCTTAAACACCTTCCTTTCGTTTCGTGCATCAGGGTGGTCATCAGGGCCTACATTCTTGGGATCCCTCTTTGTTTCACTGAGTGATGACTTGGCAGTGATTATAGAAAATAACCAGTTCACACAGGAGTGGGTGACCGTATCCACCTGTCCTGAGACCTGAGGAGCAATTCACGCTCAGCCTGTAGCCCTTGCCTGTCAGCCCAACTGCAAAGAGAACAGTGCTGCCTCCCTCGGCTTCCCAAACATTCCAAACACCTTTTGAGAAGTCATGGATTCAAAACTATGCTTGATGTCCATCTTATCTCAGGTGTTCTTGGGTGCAGACACCATGGTGGACACACAGTGGGGTTTAACTTTGACCTCCACACCCCATGGCCTTGGTCCCAACATTGACCAGAGTGCTGTAATTAGCTTATGTTCTCTTAGGTGCCTCACTCCTGATGCAGAAGCCCGCCCAGATATCGTAGAAGTCAGCTCGATGATATCAGATGTCATGATGAAGTATTTAGACAACTTATCTACATCCCAGCTGGCTTTGGAGAAGAAGCTGGAACGGGAGCGGAAGCGCACGCAGAGATACTTTATGGAAGCCAATCGGAATGCTGTCACATGTCACCAGGAGCTGGCTCTGTTATCTCATGTAAGTGCAGATCTTTCAGTCTCTTCGTGATAAACTCTAATAAGGATGTCTGAAGTTGTTCAGACTTGTCTTACTGGAAGGTTATCTTAAGTTAGGAAAATATTAATTGCTACACGCAGTGTTTCACTATTATATAGTTACATATTTGCATCCTTTTCTAGATCTTACACTTATAGTTAAAATAAGTCAATATAAATTATTTTCCAAAGAAATACACCTAATTAGAGGCATCTCTTAGCAATTCTTTAAGTTTATATTATGCTCTTTGTATAGGTAGCAGTGAATGCATGTATTTTATTTCCTTAGCAATCTGATTTGGGGAAGATGGATGAAAATGTTGTGTGTTAATTCAGAGAAGGAAATAACAATTGCCTTAAAATTTTGTCTTATTAGTGTAATTGCTTTCATTACTGTTTGTGGTGGTAATAATGTTGCCATGCTTCAAATCAGAATATATCCTTTTATCTTTCTTGCCAGTAACCTTTAAATTATTTTGATATTTAAGTTTATTTCTAAGCATAGCTTGAAAAAGGGAAAAGCCACAGATGTCCACATGTGCAAGTGACCAGTGATGCTCTTGTTGCTGTCTCTTGCTTTCCCGTAGTTTTTGTTACATTGTGACCCGTGATCTGTCCTTTGCTCGTGCTCTGGGCTCCCCACAAGCAGGGATCTCATAAGGGACCCTGCAGCCTGGTAGATGTTCTTTCCTTCCCTCTTGGGCATGTGGCCCAAGAAAAGAGGGTCATAATAACATTCTTGATCAGAGTACTTATTCTTTGAATTCCTTTCCAGGACCCTAAAGAACTGTTCTGCCTCAGCTGGGAAAATTATATAAAAAGTTGATTTCAGAGAAGATACAACTGGGTTTCTTTTCTTTTCTTTTCTGTTCTTTTCTTTTCTTTTCTTTTCTTTCCTTTCCTTTCCTTTCCTTTCCTTTCCTTTCTTTCCTTTTTTTTTCTGATTTCTTGAATAACAGAGTTTCCATCAAACTACTTTCTATTAAAAGCAAAGCACTAATGTTTGGTGTGTTTGTCTTGACATACTTGGAATCTAGTAGTTGAAGGTTCAATATAGTTTTCTTTTGGGGGGAAAAGCTCATATTTATTGCCTTGCTGAGTCCAGCTATAATTTCACAGAACAATCCATGGTGATTATCTAAGGCCTTGGTTTATGTTTAGGAACATATAACTTGGAGTTATAGCTCTTGCTGAACACAGTTAAATCTTATATACAGTGAGTTAGACCTCACTTTTCTTGTTATTTTACTACCTGACTTTGTAAAAAGTAGGCAACAATGAGAAACACACCATTCTACGGATGTCATGTTGCATTCAGAGTATAGTGTTCCCAGTAAACGAAAATGTGAGAGTTTTGGCCATTTCTATATATCTTAAGTATTTGAGGCCTTCTATTAAGTTCTGCACTGCAAAGCTACTTAGCCAATTTCCAGTTGGACATAAAAGAGTCATTTTATATTAGATTCGTGTAGCTGATGTGGGGGTAGGTGGAGTTAGTTTAAAATCTAACAGCAAAAATCCTCTTATCTTTAGCAGAACACCTTGAGAATGACTGTTTTATTTATTTACTTTTTCTCCTTGGCTTTTTTTTTTTTTCAAACTCTTAGTGTGGAAAATTTCATACGTTTACTGAAGTAAAGATAGCACTTTGTGTAGCAGCCCTCCAGCTTCAAGAGTTTGCTGCTTTGAGCCAATGACATATTGTCTTCATGCCCACCCCACTGCCCACTCCCTGCCATCCCTAGGTTATTCTGAAACAAACCCAAGACACCGTATCATCTCATCTATCAATATTTCAGTATGTATTTGGAAGGCCACTTTAACTGTAGAAATCTAGCTCTCCGGCCATAACAAGGTTAAACAAAGGGAGTGATCTATTATCGACGAGGGAGTTTTGAGGTTCTAGAGGTTCTGTACGCATCCATAAAGAGGGGGAAAATATTACCTGTTGCAGAAGGCACTAGGATCAAATAAGTTAATGTGTTTGAATGAACTATGCAAATTAAAAAGTGGCACAAAATTATATAAAATGAACAGTGAGTATGTAAAAAAAAAGTTTTTGATGCAACTTGCTCATTTAGTCCATTAGTACTAAATCTGTGTGTGGTTTTCATGCAGTTAATATATATCTATTGAGCGCGTGCTACTAGCCAGCTTCAACGTCCTCATGGAGCATTCAGTCTCTTAGGGACTGTGGAGAAGTGCTTTACTTGTAGGCAAAGTTGATATTACTACTTTAAAAAAACCATAAAATATCTTCTCCTTTTGCACTGTTTTATGCACATTGATAAGTTTTCATTTCTGGATTGATTGAAAGTGAACTAAAATGAGAAATGCAGCTTTATTAAAGAACTGAGAAGGAAATATGATTATATTTCATCAAAAGACAGCATGCAGCTAATTGGCATTATTCTTGCCAAGTACTAATTGTTATTTTTAAAAAACTTACATCCACACCATTGCTGATGGGAAAATTATAGGTATCGAATTTTATGTCTCTTTTTTTCTTAAGTATTGTTATAGATTATGATCGTTTCATTTCAAATGTAGTGGAATGCCTCCCAGAGCAGTTAATATCAGTAATATAATTACACAATCCAATGATAAGCAATAGTCAAAGGAAAGAGAAATTAGTGGGTGTGGTAGAACTTCATGAGTTTTCAACACTGATAAGGAGATCCATTATGAATTGCTGGATTTTGCAAATTAGTGGGTAAGCAAACAATTGATAAGAAACATTAAGGGCTCTTATGTCATGGGGTGTATGCTACTTACTTTTCCACACATTAGCTCGTTCTTAATTATGGCAATTTTCATAATAGGCTGGTAAAGACGAGTATTAATATATATATTTCAAAAGGACAGAGAAGTCTTCACTAATAAAGTCCACCCCTGTGTACTGTGGTTTAGACCCTGTGAAAGAGAAGCAATATTCTCTTTTTGAAGAATAAGCTTTCTAATTTTTAGAATTCAAAATAACAGGTCACAAGGAGAGCACAGGGTCAAGAACAATAAGAATCAAGCAGAGAAAAATGAGGTGTAACTTTTACTTAAATATGTAATAAAAGCTATCGTACTACAGAGCATACTGTGGCATTGTAGTAGTCAAAATCATGATTGGTGTCTCGGCATTGTGCACAACGTGTTAAACATGCAGAATAGCTGCCCTTTGGGCGTTGTCTTATGTCACAGGCAGAAAAATTGGTTGCAGGCATTTCTAAACAGTGCACTGCTTAGATCTTCACCAGCAAATGCGAGGATGAGGGTTAAAACCCAGCCTACAATAATCTGGATAATCAATAGAAAATTTCAGTTTCACTCAGATTATTGGGATGTTGTGGCTACAGCTTTAGACTAATGTTAACATTGGTAAATAAAGTGTATTTCTATGTGTACAAGTGGAGCAGAGCTGAACGTACCAGGGGGACCGAAGGGTAATCATGAAAGAAACATGTTTTTAAAGGGTAAGTTTTGCAGGGATTCACCACTCCTCTTCCGGTGATATTTGTCAGGTACTTTGATCTTCATCATCTCTGTTTTATAGCTAAATGATTTTTTTACTAGTATGGTAAGTTCATTCAGTCTGGATAACTATTTTCGTATCCATAAATGCAACAGGGAACAATACAAAAAGAGAAAAATTGAAAGTGCTTACAGTTTATAATTAATAATAGAAGAACATGGGGTCCCCAGGTGGCTCAGTTGGTTAAGCGTCTGACTTCAGCTCAGGTCATGATCTCACGGTTCATGGGTTTGAGCCCAGCATTGGGCTCTGTGCTAACAGCTCAGAGCCTGAAGCCTGCTCCGGATTCGGTGTCTCCCTCTCTCTCTGCCCCTCCCCTGCTTGTGTTCTCTCTCTCTCTCTCTCTCTCTCAAAAATAAATAAACTTTTTAAAAAATTTAACAAAACAGTGGAAGAACAAAGATCTGTTGAATGTCTTCTGAATGTAAGACATTGTGCTTGGTACTGTGAAGGTTATAAATAATTATAAGGAGTGGTCCCCGTTGTGAAATGATTTATACAGTCTACTTGGGAAGCCAAGACACATATACAACTTGGGTAAATATCAAATGGAGGAAATTTGGGTAAATATCAAATGAGATCTATGGCTGATATAGTTCAGGGAGACTCCAAAGCAAGCAGGGTAAGTTTGGGCCTTGAAAAGTAGGTAAGAAGTCACTCCTGGATGGAAAAGAATAGCAAAAGTACATGAACTCCAGATATACCAGCTTGGTTTACTTAGGACTACTAATCACATTTTAGAAATGGTATTTGTTTTTAGTATTTTTTTTTTCATTTTTTTTTTTAACGTTTATTTATTTTTGAGACAGACAGAGACAGCATGAGTGAGGGAGGGGCAGACAGAGAGGGAGACACAGAATCTGAAACAGGCTCCAGGCTCCGAGTTGTAAGCACAGAGTCCGACGTGGGGCTCAAACTCAAGGACCATGAGGTCATGACCTGAGCTGAAGTCAGAGGCCCAACCGACTGAGCCACCCAAGCGCCCCTTTAGTATTTTTTAGTGTTTGTTTATTTTTGAGAGAGAGGGAAAGACCATGAGACAGGGAGGGACAGAGAGTGAGGGAGACACAGAATCTGAAGCAGGCTCCAGGCTCTGAGCTGTCAGCACAGAGCCTGATGTGGGGCTGAAACTCACCAACAATGAGATCATGATCTGAGCCAAAGTCCGATACTTAACCGACTGAGCTACCGAGGTGCCCCAGAAATAGAACTGTTTTATGCTCGAAAAGAGAAACCAAGAGAAGAGGCTTGCCCAAGGTCACCAAGCTAGTGTGCCAGTTTGTCCTAGCACTGAAAGTTGGATCTCCTGATTTATAGTGCATATTTTGATCTGTATACTTTGCAAAGTCTGGGAAAGCAAACTGGTGCTAAATGGCAGCAGTTTGTGAATACCTAGTCATGATGTTTGAATTTAATCCTGGTTAGTATGGACGAAAGCCTTGAATTTCTCCAGAATAACTGACAACAAATTATCAAACTGAGGGCTAATTCTTCCTTCTTGTTCATAACTCCTTCTTGAGCTTTTTTTTTTTTTTCTTCCTGTGGTTTCAACCACACTCCTCTGTCCTGGTTTCCATCCTACATCTCTGAATACTCTTTCTTATTATATCTCCCTGGACTCTTAAATTTTTATGTTCTGCTTCTCTTCTTGCTCTTCCCTTAAGTGAGTTTTATCCAGTTCCATGGTTTTCCATTTCAGATGAATTTGGGTAAAAATTATACAAAATGGGAACTTTATTTTCTATAATATATATTATTTTGGCATAATACATATATAATAATAATATATATAACATATATATATTATTTCTGCCGGTGGCAGAAAATGGTGGATATAACCATTATCACATGTATCAACTGCTTTTGTCTAAAAGTTTGTCTCCCATTTCAAGGGTTCTCCTCACCATTTCCTCCTCCCAAGATGGCAGCTGGGTACAGGAGACTGCTCAGGCATCCTCACACCAATGGGAGGGGGCTCTGCGTGTTGCCTTCTTCTCTTGGTCTCTTTGACTTTAGATGAGGTGAGCCTATCTCTAGAGCTTTGGGGGACCTACCGTGGCATCCCTGATTTGAACTGTTTTCTCTGTGCCCCTCTCCATGCAGTGATAACCTGGTGGACTCACCGGAAGCTCCACATCCATTTTCCACGTTCCCGTTGTGGTGCCTGGGAGCTTTGGATTCGCACCTCTGCCAGGCATAGTCCACGGGGAACTGAGAGTAAAGGGACATAGTATCAGTCCCGTCTTCTTTTTTCTTTCCTACTCCTTTATCCCAGGTGCCAGTCATTCCATTATTCATTCAACAAATATTTACTGAGTGCCTATTAGTGTCAGATAATATTCTAGGGGTGGGGGATACCACAGTGAACACAGGGTATCTACCCTCATGGGCCTTCTACTAAATGCCCTCATCAACTACATAGTATATAGCGTTATGATGATCATGAAGCTTCTCTGAAGCTTCTAGTCTTTTCTGGCCGAACCTGAATTGCCCCCTCACACCCTCTGCTCTCCTCCCAATGTTCACTCCTGCTAGAAAGGATGTGAGGAGGAAAAACATGGATTCTTGAACCTGGCTTATCTTCTATCCTCCCATCTGGCTCCTTTTTTGAGCTTCAGAAAGACTTCCCTGTTTCCCATCCACACTGCCAGAAACTGCCCTTCCACCATGACCTTCTCTTTCCCCACGTGTTCTTCATTTAGGCCTTTCCTTGGGTTTGTAAGCCGCAGCCTCATGGTCTGGTCTCCATAGTATAAGGGCTCTGGGAGAAAAAGTACACAATATAATTAAGAAGGCGAAATACATTGGATGTGTTTTACAACATAACTTCCACATCCATTTTCTGAAGACCTCCGAAACTGTGTGCCTGATCGTACCCTTTCCTACATGACAGACATAGATTTTGGGCTGGACATTTACCCTTATGTCTAATAAGTACCTTATGCTGAGCCATTCTCACAGTGAATGGAATCTCTTTCTTTAACCCAGTCATGTTCTCCACTTCATCACCTTAACTGAAACCTGAACATTTTCTTCAACTCACTCTCCCTCAAATCCTACATCCATTTTATTAGCAGTCTCTTACCAAATCTATTTCTGAAATGTCTGACAAATCCATCTTATCCTTACAATTCTCATTCTCATTATCTCACATAGGGTGAGATATCTAGCTTTCTTGCCTCTACTCTCTTCCTCATCCCTAGCAGTGATTCAGTATATCACCTCTGTACTGTCTACAGGAGGTCATCAGGAGAGCCATTTTGTTTATCACAATGATGTTGACCGCTACTGGTACTTAAGGGGAAGCAGCCAGGGACGCTAATATTATGTCGGATACAGAACAGTCCTACGCACAGTGTATAAAGCAGAACGAGTAGGAGATACATGTGAAGAGATTTATTGCAAGGAATTATACAATTGTGGGGGCTGACTAGGTAAGTCCATAATCCACAGGGTAGGCTGGCAGGAAGGGCAAGTTGAAACTCTTGGACATGGACTGAAACTGCTGTCCACAGCGAGAATTTCTTTTTCATCGCAAAGAAGCCTCAGCTTTGAAGACCTTCCAAATGGTTGAATCCATTCTACTCAAGTTATCTAGACTCATCTTCCCTCCCTTAACCATCCTCTATGTATCTACCAAGATAATCTTTCAAAACTCACACTTGGTCTTGATAAATTATCTCATGCTTAAGATGAGTCAATGTTCCTAGGGTGCCTGGGTGGCTCAGTGGGTTAAGCATCTGAGTTTGGCTCAGATCATGATCTCACAGTTCATGAGTTCGAGTCCTGCATTGAGCTCTGTGCTGACAGCTCAGAGCCTGGAGCCTGCTTCGGATTCTGTGTCTCCCTCTCCCTGTGCCCCTCCCTCACCCACACTGACTATGTCTCAAAAATGAATAAACATTAAAAAATAAAAATAAAAAAGATGAGTAAATGTTCCTGTAGTGAGTCCTAGAAATTTACTCTAAACTTTCAGTGAATTACAAAAGATTTATGTGATCGTCTCATATTGTCAAACTGCTGACATATGGCACACATAATTATTGTACTAAATTCCATCTACCTTGTGCAGGAAACAGCTAGTAGAGTGCTTGTCAGCATAGATTAATTTCTAAATCCACAGTCCCTTCATAATTTCACTTCTTTACTCTGGGATTCTTATTGTAGCTTTCTAATACAATATCTATATGTTCTTAGCAAATTTTATCAAGAGGCATTGGATATTTATCTTAAATTCTCAAATATCTTTAAAGTTGACCACTTGAGAATTGAACAGATACACGAGCACCCGATTCTCATTTTCGTAGTGCAAATTTAAAAAACCGTTGTGCTATTTATTTATCTGAGTTGTTTTATTGTTATTATACCATATGTCATTTACAATTGCTGAGTACGCCACTAAAGGCGTGTGTCTGCAATCCTCTGCTAAGAGATTAAATTAAGCCATGTAGAAAATGATGTATTTTAAAAGGACAATATTTTTGTGAACATCTTTGCTTTTATTGTCTGGTTAATTGTTGGCTGAATTTCCCCCAAGGCTGTGAAAAGGCAACAAATAATGATGCAGTGAAAGAACTATCGGGAAAAATCATGACTTGTTTTGGAAATGTTCTATACTTGTTACGGGTTAAAAAAATAAAGCAATGCCTTTTAGGCTCCCAGACAAATACACACACAATTCTTACATCCACACCATAACTCCCCCCTTGTTTATTGAGATATAATTTACATATAGTATAATTTACACTTAGTTTAATGACTTTTGACACAAGGTCAACTTGCACCTGAAACCAGACTCGCAACATTTACATCCCCTCAGAAATTTCCTTCATGACCCTTGCCGTGCGGTTCCCTGCCCATGGACAGACTGCCATGATTTCTGACACTATGGATTACTTTTGCCTATTGTGTGGCTTCATATAAATCGCAGAGTATGTATGCTTTAGCATCTGGTTTCTTTCACATGACCTAATGTCTGTGAGATTCATCCATGATACTGTGTTTGGCAGTTATTTATGTTGCTGGATAGTATTATGTTGTATGAATGTATCATATTTTGTTCTGTTGATGAACACCACGTCGTTTCCAGATTTGGGGTTTTATATAAGACTGCTCTGAATTTTCTTATATAAGTCTTCTTATGGAGATACTTTCATTTCTCTTTGGCAAATACCTAGGAGTAGAATTTCCGGGTCATAAGGTAGATGTATGTTTCACTTTAAAAGAAACTACTAAGCAGTTTTCCAAAATTGTACTGGTTAGCATTTTTAGAAGTAATATATGAGGTTTGCTCACCTGTTTCACATTCTTGTATACATTTGGTATTGTCAGTCTTTTAGATTTTAGCCATTGTGTTGGGAATAAAAGGGTACCTCTCTGTGGTTTTAGTTTGCATTTTCTTGATAGCCAAGGCTGTTGAACACTTTTACATTTCCTTATTGATCAATTATATATCTGTGTGTGTGTGTGTGTGTGTGTGTGTGTGTGTGTGTGTGTGTGAAGTATCTGTTCGAATCTTTGGCCATTATTTTACTGAAGGTCTGTTTTGTTGACTTTAGGCATTCTTTAAATAGTCTATATATGACTATGTATTGTATGTATGTATGTATATGTATTGCAAATGTTTTTCCTAATCTATGACTTGACTATTTTAATGATATTTTTTTGATGAGCAGGAATTTTGTTAAATTTTAATTTTGCTCAAGTCCCATTTACTCATTTAGTTTTTCATTGTTGTTAGTGCTTTTTGCATCCTGTTAAAGAAATTGTGGCCTCTCCGAAGATTGCAAACATAGGCTGTTTTTTTTTGTTTTTTAAATTCTTTCTGGTTATAGATTTTATGTTTAGGTCCATGATCCATTTTGATTTAACTTCATGCATAGAATAATGAAGAGATTGAAATTTATTTTTTTTTCCTTATGGGTGCCCAGTTTCCCCAGCATCATTTCTTAAAATGCCTAATCCTTCCTCACTGACTTTACTACATGTCTTTTTTGAAAATCATTTGACACTATATATGTGGATTTATTTCTGAACTCTGTTCTGTTGCATTAATCTGTGTATTTGTTCTTCAGCCAATACAACACAGTCATGATTATTTTGGCTTTTTAAGAAGTCTGGAAATTAGGTTGTATAAGTGCTCCAATTTAGCTCTTCTTTGTCAAATTTGATTTGGCCATTCTAGATCTGTTATATTTACTTATTAATTTTAGAATCAGTTTGTCAATGTCTTCAAAAAAATAATGTTGCTATTTTGTTTTCCTTTAGAATTATTTTATTAAATCATAAATGTAGAACAGCTTCTTAACTCTACACATGCACTTAAATTTTTTTTTTAAGAAAAACATTATGTCTTATTACACCATGATCCTGGCTAATAGCTTTTGAAACTTTGAGGAAAATCTTTAAAAAGGTTTCACATGTTACCTGAAACCTACAAGTTTAACATTATCAAAGAAGGAATGCTTCTACACTTACAAAACCACTAGAAAGAAATAACAATTGAAAAGCTCAGAAACTGTCCCAAAGGCATTTTTTCCCCAACTCCTTCCTCCATAGCCAGGTAAAGTTATTAAATTATCCAGCACATTCACAAAATGTCTCTCTGCATCTGCTCTGGTATCTTCTGCTATATCACTGCAGATTTATGCATGACTTAGATAAGAGTTCCCTTAACATTATTTTGACAGCCTGAAACTGTTCCGTTACCTCTGGGCTCTCATCCTCTCCTATTTACACAACGAAGCCCAATATCAGCTTCTCGCTCTATATCCCCACTTCCTCTACTGCCTCCAGGCCCAGAGTTTCCTCCACCCTATGGTCCCCCCATGTTCCTGCCAACACCACAGTTTCCACTTTTCATGGGACCACAGTTACAAAGTTGCTGGTTATAATTTCCAAAATCATTGTAATTTCCATTTCCGTAATTTCCTCCTCCACGCTTGTCATAATCACCTCCGTAGCCACCCCTCCCCTGCCAGGCTGCCATATCCAGGTCCTCCACCACCACTTCCTTCTCTTCCTCCTCTATAACCAGAGCTGTCTCCAAAATTGCCACGTCCAGGCCCTCCTCTACACTCCTTATTAATGCTGCTCTTTTCATTTCTACTTTCTGTTTTAATATGGGGAAGAGTTTTGCAGTACTTTGAAGAATTGGTCTTTTATTTCATTTGTTTATCAAAATTTATTGAGCATCTATTCTCCTCTGGGGAATATTCTAGCCTGGTGTTTTATCAGTAAGCGAAATAGTCAAAGAACTCCATCTTTGTAGTAAAGAAAGACAAATAATAAATAAATTAATATACATTTAAGTACTATGGACAAAAATGTGAGAAATCAAAGTGATAGTGATTGGTAGATGTGCGAAGACAGGCTATTTTAAATAGGGATGTCAGGAAAAGGCTCTATAACTGCATGACGTTTGAGCAGAAACCTGAATACATCAGAAGGGTGAAATTTGCAAATATCTGGAGGCATAACATTGATGTCAGAGGGAACAGCAAATCCAAATATTTGCGGGGCATACCTGCCAAATTCAAGGGGCAAGCAAGGAGGCCTGTGTGGCTGGAATTGAGTGAAGCAGGGGGTGAGAGGAGGAGATAAGGCTGGTGTGGTCCATGGTATAGACTTGAATGATGTGCGTTTTGAGCAAAGGGTGACATAATGTTTTAAAATGATATAGCTGTTGCTGTGTACCAATTGACTACTGAAAGCTAAGAACTGAAGCAGGGAGATTGGTAACAGATGATGGTGATTCTTCTCCTTGATTTTTAACTCTTTGTTTACTGGCACTTAATCAGTTTGGTATTTTGATGTCAGGTACTAAGTGTGTGCTTTGACAAGAGGTAGACATTTCTTTGTGTAATTCCATATTAAAAATGAAACAGTAAGTAGAATTCTAATTTGTATGGTTCACTCATACTGATACCACCCATGTCTAATTCCATACTGTGTTCATGCCGTAAGCAGTGCTGGTTTTCAACCGCATTTCTCGTTTTTGAGCAATCCAAATTAGAATGTCTTAAAACTTGACCACTTTATGATTCTCTGTGCATGACTTCTTCTATATGTCAAATGGAATTACCTGCTTTTGGCCTCCTTTGAAATGATTTCAGTTTTCACACATACATTCAGTTCTTTTCCTTTGGTAATGTGCAGTTTTGAAACAAAAGGGTGGTCAGTAAATGTTGATGTAGACTAAATCTTCGGTATTTTTAATAAGGGATGCCTTCAGACTATAGCACTGTTCTTCTCTTCTTCCTTATTAGTAGTATTACTTCTAGAAAACCTGTCTTTGAATTAGGAAACACAGAGAACCTATTACTGATACTAGATTAATTATGGGGTGGCAGTGAAACTTTATCAAGCATGGTAAATTTGATAGTGGAACTTTATACTGAATTGTTATAATTAATTCATTCTCTAATTTACTTATTTTGGTGATAGTTCGTTAGTATGTTCTTGTGCTCTTAAGAAGTTCTAATTAAGAGAATGTCATGATAATAGTAGGATCATAATTATATGCATTTAATTATATTAAAGCCAAACATTTAGCTTTGTATGAATGTTTTTAAGAAGTCCAAAATAAAAAATAATTAATATCCGAACTTGAAGATAATATTTTTCCTTTATTATATAATATTTGTAAATTTAGTTATTTCCAGCACCTTACACACCGGTTTTTCTGGTTTAATTTGAACGTATTGCCCTTCTACTTGATATGTGGAACACAAGAGCAGGGAAATACTTCAGGATTTCATAAACAAAATAGACAGGGGTATCCACCAAACAACTTCGCAGCTAAAAGATCCTCAGCTGCCGTAGGAAGGGACCAGGCTCCAAGCTTGCTCCTGCAGCCCACCTCTCCGTGATGGCGAAACCAAGTGTCCCAGAGTGAGGTCCTGGACAGGAGCCTCTCACCACACCTGCTGAAGTGGCCAGTCCACTCAGCTATGGCCTGGGTCTGTGTGGCCCCTTCAGCCCTCTCGATCACACTGGCTGATTTTTTTAATACTTTGAAATTAAGGGACAGAACTTATGCGCAATAATATGCGGTAATGATCTGTCTCCTATTTGGACTTTCTTTGTGCCATCCTCCATGAAAAGCATAGAACGTGGTTTGCCATTAAAAAGAGATCACCTCAGCCAGGTGAATTGCTGTCAAGCCGTGGGTAGCCCTGAACTTATGTGTCTAAGGTCATGGTTATTAACTAAACAAATAGGAGAATCTAGGCAAAGACATAGCTCAAATAGAGTGACTATTTTAGAACAAAAGAAATAGTACATTCTTTATCGTGCTAAAGTAAAGCATCTATAGGATATAGTTAGTGTTATGTTTTATATTTATTTCTTGCTTTTCTCTCTCCTTAGAAAACATTCTGGGTAATTTAAAAAATTGCACTAGTTTTAATAAAATAGCTCTCTTAATTCTTTCCCTACTGTTGCAGTTAATTTAGGCAATGTCAGGCTGTTACTGTTAGAACTGCTATTCAACTGAAAATGTATTATAATGTGCTGCACACATAAAAAATTACATTATAATGAGCAAAACCGAGCTAAACATAATTGTGCCTATAACAGCACTGTGACAGGAAGTGTCTCCAGTAATGGTGATGATTTCCATATCAGTGATAATTTTATTGTCTCATTTGCATTGTCTTCTTCTTGCTGCCATATTGATGCACAGAATGTGTCCATCCGTTCCTGGGAGATATGTAGATGCCAAAAAAAATGTAGTTAACTCCCTCTTCTATTCCTAGAAAAATCTTAAGTAATCAAAAAGTAAAAAAGACAGCAGCCAAATTGCATCCCCCAAGGCTGCACCTCCCTGCTCCCCCCAGCTCCCTTTAATAGGTGTATGTACTTGCTGGAGGCAACTTTCAAAAACATCTTAATGGCCTCAACTCTCAGGTTAAAAACAGTTAACCATTTCTGCCTTTAGCCAGGACCTGCTGGGTTACAGAGGAGCCGGATTGTCATTGCCGGGCCAGCCGTCTCTAATACAGATGAATCGAGCTTTACAACTTCTCAAACATGCAAAGGGGAAAAAGGAAAGGAAGCATTCACGCTTATTCATTGGTGTATCACCAGATAGTCTCTTCAGCTCTTAGAGAAACAGCACAATGGATTCTGACCCAGGATTCTGGATAAACGGGCAAGATAAACAACAACAACAACAAAAAACAACAACAAACAAACAGAAAACAAACACAGACGTTACAAAACCTACTTATCATGTAGGGGAGTTCACCTTCTTCCCTGGCCCTTTTCTCCCTTCTGTCTCAATACAGCAACTACTTATTAAGCATTTGCTATGTGTAAAGCATCGTGCAAGGCATGGAGGGATTCAAAAGGGACTAAAATAGCCTCCAGTTCTTCAAGGGGTGAGTTGGCAATGAGTTGGGTACTCAAATATTCACAAGGAAAAAGTCTGGAAATCACATTTGGGAAAATGTGTCTATAGTGACGTATCTTTTATGTCAAGTTCAAGAACTATATAGATTTTTTTGAAGCAAAACTGCTGCAGGAGATTACAGAAACAGAGGGGTTTTTTTCAAACTAAAACAAACTATACATTCTACATTGCTTTATCGCTTTATTGCTTCCCCTCTTACAGAGTTTGAAAAAGCATCTCTCTCAGTATGTGAATTCCCCTTTTTCAGAAGTTAAGCCAACACCCAATTACTTATGGATGCAATTTTACTGGTTGCAAATGACTTGATTTGCAAGCCATCTGGTTCCTGGTTCTTTGGTATTGGTTACAAGTCAAAACTCCTCAAGTCTGGGATACCTGTGTCAGGACTCACAGCTTCTCTTCACTCTTCATTTGTCCAAAGAAAAAATGTCTTCCTTTGATGTCTTCTCCATGCCTGTTCTAAAAAGAAACAAAGCCTTTGCTGAAGTTTTGCCAGTTTTCGAGATATTTGAATTCCGACATCTAATTGCATCAATGCAATAGAGTTTTGTCAACTCAAAAATTATCTCTCTCTTTATTTTTTAAACATTGACAGGGTCGTAAATCCAGTTGTGGGCTTTAGAATAGGGCAGTAAATGATTTATTTCGAATAAAAAGTCATAAGGATGTGAAAGCCCTAAATTTATTTCTGTGTACATTTCTGACTTCACTTGAAGATGTTGGAGGAAGAAGGATCTGTGGGTTGGGACAGAAAAAGGAGGAAGACATGGAAGGGGTTGAGTGAGTTCGGAAGGAAAGTTGTGAGCCTTAGAAGGAGCTCCTGAATTTGGTGTCCAGGCTGAGCTTCAGCGGCGCTGAGGCTGGCATTGGAAGCTCCTTACGAGTCTTAAGCTTGGGGAAGATTTCTGAGAACACATGAGCAATCCAAAGGGTGTCCGAAGCATTTTCCATTTTAGGTTCTAAGGCAGTAGACAGGAGTAGACCCAAAAATCAGGAAGGAACAATGCTGAGTCACAAAGCAGTCACTGGATGGAGGACTCGACAAAGAAAATGAAAACGCTTCAACTGCACATTAGCTCCAACAGAGCAAGAAAGATCTCCAAGCATCTTGGTGGAAGCTTGAGGAAAGTACCGTGAAAAAACTCTTAGGAAAAAGAGATAACATTGATGGGACAGTTTGCATTGCACAAGATGTCTTTGCTATTCCTTTCATGTTTTGTCTTGTTTAGGGAACAGAAACACGCGAGAGCTTTCGGAGGCAGACTTCTAACACCCGTTGCTCATATGGTCTTAGATTTTCTTTACCTTCAATTCTGTCACCATGGAGTTTAGAAACTTGCCTCTGGTGGCTGTGGGTGTCAATTCAATTTCAGAAAGAGTATCCAAAACAAAACAAAAGTAAACCCTTGGACCTGTCTCGAGCAAGTGTTGGTCACCACTGGAGCCTGTGCTGGTCTCTGCACCTTTGAGAGGACGGCGCCTTTCTCTCTCCATGGCCTGGCGGCATCTACTACTGCTGCGGAGTTTACTGAAATTTGAAAAAACTAAGTCCTACTCGCCCACTGTGGTGCTGAGATTTGGTAGCATTGTTTTACTTTACTAAGTATAGCTGGCACGTGAGCTCACATTAATTTCAGGTATAAGACACAGTACGGGATAGTGTAGTATACACCCGCAATTCCCTACCTTATGCTTTGCTCACCACAAGTGTAGCTACCACATGTCACGATCCAGTGCTATGACAACACCATTGACTGTTCTCCTTATGCTGTACCTTTTATTCCCATGTTTGTTTGAGAGGGCAAATGTTATTAAGGTGACAGTAATTTCCGCTTAACTGATACGTATCTTTCCCTTAGCGCTGCATTTTCTTTTGCCGCATCGCACAGACCTTTGTCATTGAGCATCTTGGCACCTCTGTTCTTGTCTGTCCTGTGGTAGCCTGCAGGGATGCATTTTTTTTATAGAGAGGGACTAAGTGAACTCAGCCACAAATGCACAGATGGAATAACCGGTGGTACGTTAGCACAAATATATATGCTTAGCACGCATTTTAATGTATGTTCTAATAAGCGTTGGGTCCTAGCGGAGGAAGGAAGAAAAGACAGCTGTGCGTTGAATTTCCCTCGCAGGACACCTTTGAGAAGGCAAGCTTGAGTAGCAGTAGCAGTGGAGGCACCAGCCTGAAGAGCGAACTTTCAGAAAGCACAGACCTGCCCCCTGAGGGCTTCCAGGCCCCCTGCGGTAAGGATGAAGACAGGGCCTGTGATGAAATCCTGTCCGAGGAGACCTTCAACTTGGAAAATATTGACAAAGGTATTTCTAGTGAAGTGGTGGCCACGTGAATGCACTCTTCAATGTTGTCTGTTTCAAGGCTCATTTGCTCTCTTTCTTTGTTCTGTTACTCTTCTGTTCATGTGCAGACATGTACTCAGAGCTAGATGAGGAATTGGACATTTCGGACAACTCCAGCAGCTCCAGTTCGAGCCCCGTGAAAGAATCTACATTCAGTAAGTTTTCTTTGCCGGCTTGTGGGGTTCCGGTAGGTCGCGGTTTGGGAATCACGCTTGGGAGTCGGGTGACCACCATCATATGCGTAACGCAGCGGTTTATATTCTAGGTGCAGTGCTAATTAGGACAGGTTTGTCTAGCCTTCTGGAAGGCCCAGAGGCCAACCGGCACTGTGGTCTGCTGTTGCCTTAACTGTGAAACGAATAGTTAGTTTTATTATTTCTACCGGCAAATACAGCTTGTAACTGCGGAGTGGAGATAACTAATTTGGAGAAACACTAAATAACCACAGGAATAATGGAAGTGACCTCTTGTGAATCTGTTCTCTAAGGGTTAGAGACCTGGAGAAGAGGTTAGTCTTGGAGTAGACTAACTTTTGTATGATGTTATTTATGTTATGTAAGGGATAGATTATAATTTCAAACACTAAAGTAGAATAAATATTTTAATTGTTTAGTACTATGAAAAATATGTTATATAAATTCAGTCCATATGTTAATTTTGCCTCTTACTTTAAAACAGTAAAGTAAATAGTCTGGGGTATGGGGTATGGAAAAGAAAAGAAAAGATATATTTGGATAAAATTTGTAAGGAAAGATAGGATTCAATTCATTCAACAAATCTGAAACTGAAAGAAAAGAGAAGTTAGAATATGGAGAGGAAAGAATAATTCTTTTAAAAGTGTAAGTTGAAGGCATATTAATTAGGGTAGAAATATTTTGAATTTTTTTAATGTTTATTTATTTTTGAGAGAGAGAGAGAGAGAGACAAAGTGTGAGCAGGGTAGGGGCAGAGAGAGAGGGAGACACAGAATCTGAAGCAGGCTCCGGGCTCTGAGCTGTCAACACAAAGCCTAACGCGAGGCTCAAACTCATGGACTGTGAGATCATGACCTGAGCTGAAGTCGGACTCTCAACCGACTGAGCCACCCAGGCATTCCAGGATAGAAATATTTTGAAATAAAGTTAGTATAAATAAATTTCTCTTATTAAGGAGTATACTATGAAAATCTCAAAAAAAGCTTTAAAATAATCTCCCTAAGGATCAAAGTTAAACCCTAAGGATTGAGCTTCATTTTTTTTTGTTTCTTTCCAAATTTAATTGTCCATCAAAGTAGTGACTACGTGTTCCAGATTTTCTGGAACGATCTCAGTTTCCAACATTGATTTTTCCCTGCAAATTCCTGCCTGCTAGATATAATATCCTGATATTTGATTGGGAAAACATGAATGTTATAAATTCATTGATGAATGAATGAAATGAAATGAATGAAATGAATGAAATGAAAAATATTCATTCATATGTAGCAAATTCTAGAAGAAGTTAATTACTGGCTATTTGGAGATGAATTCAGCTTTTTATATTCTGGGTAGCAATAGTGGGGAGGGTCAGTGGGGAAACGAGGAGGAAAAGTTGAACATTTAAACTTGCATGTGAGGGGCGCCGGGGTGGCGCAGTCGGTTAAGCGTCCGACTTCAGCCAGGTCACGATCTCGCGGTCCGTGAGTTCGAGCCCCGCGTCGGGCTCTGGGCTGATGGCTCGGAGCCTGGAGCCTGTTTCTGATTCTGTGTCTCCCTCTCTCTCTGCCCCTCCCCCGTTCATGCTCTGTCTCTCTCTGTCCCAAAAATAAATAAACGTTGAAAAAAAAATTTTTTAAACTTGCATGTGGCAACTTGTAGGTATCTTGGCAAGGGCTTTAGGATAATTATGACATGGATATTTTATTTTCCTTTATTAGCTATTAGTAACAGAGTTGCCTTTTTAGTACCTTTTCTTTGGAAAAAGGACCTTACACAATCCCATTAAGTAAACAGTAATTCGAAACATTATATTTCAGCTGATGCTTTTATAAATGATGACCATCTTTAGAGTATGTAAAATTGCTCATATTATAGGATGGAGCATTTTTTTAAATTAATAAATAGGTAAATAAATAAAAGGTTTGTAGAGGGAAAATATAAAGATATTTTTATGTTCTTGTTCCAGGCATTTTAAAGAGAAGTTTTAGTGCCTCGGGAGGAGAAAGACAATCCCAAACAAGGTACGTACACATTGAGCTCCCAGAACTCTGCAGAGCTGAGTTATTGGTGGCTAAAGTGAAACCTGATGGCTAGAAGTCGCCATGGACATGTGGTACTAGAGGCTGTGAGAGCCCACCCTCCCAGCAGTGATTACGGTTTACCAAGCAGCCTACCATAAAGAGTACTAAGCTTAGGGGTGCCCATGTGGCTCAGTTGGTTGAGCGTCCAACTTCAGCTCAGGTCATGATCTCACTGTTCTTGAGTTCGAGCCCCATATCGGATTCTGCTGTCAGTGCAGGGCCCACGTCAGATCCTCTGTCTCCCTTGCTCTCTGCCCCTCCCCTGCTGTCTCCCTCACTTGCTCTCTCTCTCTCAAAATAAATAAACATTAGGAAAAGAGTACTAAGCTTGGGTCAGGGTTTAATTCTAGCTTTGTGACCTTCAGCTAAGCAGTTAGCCTCTCGGAGCTCAGGGGTGGACCAGGAAAGCAGGTGGTTGTGCTTTATGGGCTCCTCTGGAGCCCTGGCTCCTTATATCTTGTTTTTCCACCTCCTCAGGTGGGCTATATGGCTCATCCTCATGGCGAATGTGGCAAATGTGGACCACATCACATCCACACCCCAGCCAGCAGGAAGTGGAAAGGACAGGACCCGACATTGTGCTCATCCCTTCTGTTCACATACCATTGGCCAGAATGTAATCATAGGAGCACATCTCCTATGGGAGGGATGAATATGTTTGGGGGATTCTGTTTTAAAGGGAAAAAGAAACTTATTTGGGGATAATCAACAGTTTCTGCAAGAGTTATCTTTTGGGCTAAAACTAAAACGAACCCATTAGGTTTGGCCTAGTGAAGTCCCTGGTGACTGTCATGAGGGCAGTTTCCATAGCATTGAGTGAGGTTGGCAGCAGTGGGATTGTGGTGCGTTTAGAAGTTACAGAGGCAGTGATGGGGGGAAGAAAGCTAAGAGTGAGCGAGGTAGTTAGCTGGTAGGGGACGTTTGGTGAAAAGGGGCCTTTTTAGAATCAGGATGACTTCAGGGTGACTGGTACTAAGGAGAGGCAGCCAGTGGAAAGGAGAGATAAAGAGAGAAAAGGAGTTGATAAGACACAGGCACAGAGTAGCTTGAGCCTAGAGAGTGGGTCCGGGAAAGACGAAGGGACAGCTCTTTCTCTGTGTCGGAAGAAAAGGGGGCAAAGACAAAATTAAGCTAGAAAAGCAGAGAAGATTATACTTGGTGGTTTCTGTCTCCTAGATGATTTTCAAGGTCACTGCTGTGAAGATGGTCTAGATTTAAGGAGTGGTCACCTGGGAAGAACCAATATAAAGATGGGCAGACAACTGAGTGGAGACAGGCAGAAGGACTGCCAGACAGCTCTTAGTCAGAGACACCAGTTGAGGCTACCTGTGCCTAAGCGCGTAGGTGGTGATTCCAGTCAGTGGTCTGTGGCACTGTGGGTGACCCTGGCTAGGGACGTGGCTGCATGCAGTGTGACAAAAGGGTAAGGCTATGGTGTGCTTTCTCAGCTGGGCTTTCTGGATGCCAGCAAATGAACCTGACTTTTGTTGACTCATGCAACAGAGGTTCATTAAAAGGCTTTATGGCGGGGGGTGGGGAGGGCAGTGCTCATGTAATTAGAAACCCAGAGGTTCTAAACTTAGGAAGGAATAAGAGCCAGATGAGCCCCTGAAGTCTGTGGAGGAGGCACTGCTGGCAGAATCAGAAAGGCCCTGATGCTGGGATAAAGGATCTCCCAGTTTGCTTTTGGCACCCATGTGTCACCTTTCTCAGGACTCAGTGTCTTACTAGAGAGAGTCAGTTGGCCTGGATTGAATCAGAATCCTATTTACCGCTGCCGGGAGAGCTGAGTTCCTTGATCGACTGCCCCCTCCAAGTCCATCAGGAGGTCCTTGCTGCAGGGAGCACAGTGGGTACTGGGCAGCCAGAATGGAACTACTGTCCACTGGGAAGATGAATTTCAGAATGAGGAAGCTGCCTTGCAAAATCCTGAAGGGTTCAGTTAGGGGGCAAAGGAGGGTTCATGTAGAAAACTACTTTTTGTCTAGTCAAAGATACAGCGTCACTAATTACTTATTTTTTTCCAAGTAAGGCTCAGAAAAGGTTAGCACGAAGCCTTTTCATTTCCTAATTCATTTCCAGTGTTGCTAGTGACAAAAACCCAAGGAAAACCTATCAGAGTGCATAAAATACCAGAAGGGCCATTGAGGGAATCCTACACATTTTTTTAGTGGGCCGATGTGCCGAGAAGTGATGGTCAGACGTAAAGGAGAGGGCAGGGGAAAGAGAAACAGTCCCGAACCCCAGGAGAACCAGAATGGGGGATTTAGAGGACTTGGGACTTGAAATAGAGGATCGCCCAAGGAATTTGCTGGGCTTGCAGTTCCCTCCAATTGCCTTCCCTCTGGCTTCTTGTCCCTAAGCCACCACCTCTGCTCCCACTTTCCACAGACAAGGAAGCCACACACAGGAGCCTGGAGCCATGGGAGCTCTTGCTTGTTGGCCCAGCAAGAGAGGGGACAGGGTTGGAAGATGTGGCTGCAGAGCTGGGGGTCTGATGCTACCACAGAGTGGGATGTCCTCCTCAACTCCGGTATCAGGGCTTCTACCTTAGCCACATCACCAGTTCAGTAGACTTTTGTGAGCTGATCTGGAAATCTAGCCAACTGCTTGGAACAGTATTTGATTTGCATAGGGAAATGTCCAACGAGTTCTCCCACAACATAACTGGCAAGCGCGCTCTGGAATCTAGCCATTACCGGGTTTGTGACTATTTATGTTTTTAAGAACATCCCTAAAAGGCTTTTTTTTTTCCCCTCCTATTATTGGATACTTTATTCAGTGATATAAATGTGCTTAAAAGTATAAAATACATGCAAAACAAGTATTTTAGTACAAAAATGCCTCATGACATATGGGTCTAGCTCCCCAATTAAAAGAATTTTATATTAAAATGGGAATTGCCAATCAGATGAATTTAGGCATCTTGAAGTTGTTAAATAATTCTGGTCTTTTTTTCTAAAAGGATTCATGGAAAATTGTCTTATTTGAAAGAGCCCAGTTAAGTCCAAACCTTCAAAAACAAAAGAAACATAGGTTCTATATATTTTAGAGCTTGAACTGGCTTTTAAAACTAGTCATTATCTGAAGATTTTATAGTGAATTGGCTAAACTAGAACCAACAGAAAGGAGACGTTCAATCTGAAGCTCATCGAAAAAGGGATATTACAGAGCGTAATTACATTAACCCTTTTAACTTGAGGTTAATGACCAAGCCAACAGGTGGAAAATGGAAAATGGTGCAGATGTTGAGGCTGATGCATCAGAAGGTGCATAGGTGAATAGGACGTGAGCTAAAGTAACATTTGAAAGCTGTGCTGTGTTTGGTGCAGTGTAACATGCCATCAGGAACACAGGTCGGTTTAAGATGAGCTCTCTTCCCTCAAGGAACTCTGAGTGTAACAGGGAGACAAGGACAGACTTCAGAAGATGAATGACAAAAGACAGCCTGTGATTCATGCCAACTAAGAGGAGAGACAGTTAATGACTTTTGACGTCCTTCCAAGTAACCCCCAGGCTCTCTGAATTAAAAGGAGACAATTTGAAAATGTATTTCTAATTCTTTAAATTAAAAGACATTAAAGGTAAAGTTATTTGCCATCTCATTTGTTTAGGATGTTTCTGGGTTTCTTGGTTTACTGAAGTGAAATGTTAAACCATTCTGCAAAATATTTAGAAGCTAAATGAGAAGTTAGAATCTAAAAGAAGATAGCCAAGTTACATAATAGAAAATATTTAGAAGCTAAATGAGAAGTTAGAATCTAAAAGAAAATAGCAACGCTACATAATAGAAAATATTTAGTTGCTAAATGAGAAGTTAGAATCTAAAAGAAGATAGCAGAGCTATAAAGTAGAATAAAAATAAGTAGAAAATCAAGCCTGCAGAGATTTTTGGGTATTCTGTGTCACATATGAAACGGTAGACCAGTTACAGTGAGACCTTGGGCAGCTCTCCCCCTTGGGGATCCTTATTGGCTCTTAAAACAACAGAATTGGTACCATTGAGAAAAAGCCACAGAGTTTAGAATTCAAACTTGGTCCTGGCTAAATAGCTCAGAGAGAAAACTTAAGCATAAATTCTGAGATTCTATCACCCCAGATATCAGGGACCAGATTTAAGCCAATTGCCTGTTGAAGGACCAATGTACCTCCCTAATAATTTGCCATAGACTTTCAAATGGAGCTAGGCAAATGGAACTAGAGGGACAGCTTCTGCCTCCTCAGAGAAATACTGGTCTCAGGGCTGGTGAGAGGAAACATCATATTAGAACTGGAAGGCATCCTGGTGAGCCAAGTCATGATCAAGTTACGAAATTTTTTTTAGACTCTAATAGCAAGACCAAGAGAGAATGAGTTCTCAACTCTTAAAAGTATATACTTGTTCTATGAACTACTGAGCAGAAGTGACATGAAGCCAGCAAATAATTCCTGTGGGCTCCTTTTTGACATATTCCTCCCCGTATCTCCTCCCCCATCCCCAAATCACCAAAAGTCCCAGAAGCCAAAGTCAAAGCTGAGGTTCCATATCAGTGGAGAGAGCCCCATTCCTCAGTTCTGGAACTGTAGCATTCATGAAGAGAAAGTGAATCTCCAAATCTCCATTCTCAGATCTCTAGACATGAAATCTCCCTCAGTAGGATGCCATCCAGGCAGCAGCCATTCCCAGGGCTCTCCTACCCCTCCCCACCCCAAGAAAATCTGGAGATGTCAGGATAGCATTTTTGACATTATACAGGTAGACTATGGGGAGCTTCTAGATGACCCACATTTCCTAATGATGAACAGGTCCTTCACACTATATGTATATTCACTGAGTACAATTTGCTTTTAGGCTTTTGACTTACTAGAATAGACATTTGATTTTACATCTTCATTCTTTGCATGTTATTGGAGAGTCATGAACAGGAGTGTCACTTGGGACACTCCTATAAATGCTTATCGATCTGAGTGTCACCAAATAGCTGCTTTGGTTGTGATAAACTCATACTCTACTGAGGGCTAACCAGTTAGCTCTCTTGAAGATGTCGAACCATGAGATAACTAGAACTGACTTACATTTAGCTTCCATCTCATAAGTAACAGAAGGCAGACAAAAGTGAACTTAATGGAATATTTTTTATATATTGCTTTTAACACATGTACAGGTCATGTGATGGTCTATTTGAATAACTTTTCTTGAATGAGATTGTGAAAAGTTATTTTGTTTTAAGAGCTTCAGTGGGGGCGCCTGGGTGGCGCAGTCGGTTAAGTGTCCGACTTCAGCCAGGTCACGATCTCGCGGTCCGTGAGTTCGAGCCCCGCGTCGGGCTCTGGGCTGATGGCTCAGAGCCTGGAGCCTGTTTCCGATTCTGTGTCTCCCTCTCTCTCTGCCCCTCCCCTGTTCATGCTCTGTCTCTCTCTGTCCCAAAAATAAATAAACGTTGAAAAAAAATTAAAAAAAAAAAAGAGCTTCAGTGAGATATAATTCACACAAAATAAGCTGCACATATTTAAAATGTGCAATTTGATAAGTTTTGAATATGCATATCCCTGTGAAATAACAATTAAGATAGAGAACATATCCATGTAAAAGTGTCGTCATGTCTGTTTGTACCCTCACTTCTCCTCACTCCCCACCCTAGGCAACCATTGAGCTGCTTGTTGCACTCTAGATTAGTTAGCATTTTAGACTTTCATGTAAATGGAGTTATATAGTACATACTCTTATTTGTCTGGCTTCTTTTAGGCAGCGTAATTATTTGGAGATCTGTCCATATTGTTTTCATAGTCTATCAATAGTTCATTCTTTTTTATTGTTAAGTAGTAGCCCATTGTATGGATATATCATGGTTTGTTTTCTATTCATCTGTTACTGGACATTTGAGTCCCAGTACTTGGCTGCTACAGATAAAGCTGTGATGAACATTTGTGTCTTTATATGGATACATACTCTTAAAAATCTTGGGTAAATATCTAGGAATGAAATGACTGGAACGTATGGTAGGTGGTGCTTAACTTTCTAAAGAAGCCTGCCCAACTGTTTTCCAGAGTGGTTGTACCATTTTTAAGTTCCCAGTTTTAGAGATTTGAACCGCACACATATATTGAGAAATGTTGAAGTGCATGATAGTGTTTGTGGAAATCATCTTTTATTTTGATGTGGACATCTCTGAAATTGCACAGAGTAAAAGAGTGCAATTCACTCTTTATAGTCATCTGTCACAAAACATTACCTGTTTTGAAATAATCATATTAAGTAATTATCCTTATTGTTTGATGTTTTGCGAACATTGATAGTCAAAAGCTGGATTAATTACTGTCTGTGTCAAGAAAAAAAGCACAAATTCAATAATTAGGACTTTTTTTTGAAATTTCTAATTTTAATCATTTTCAGTGATCTAAATAATCTAAAATTTCCTGCCTCCATTACTACTTGTTAGGAAGGAATTAAGAATGGGCATGACTTTTACCAGTTTCTATCTGGATTTTATAGTCTCAGTACATAGATAGATAGATAGATAGATAGATAGATAGATAGATAGATAGATATAATCCACTGCATTCTAACTTTTATTTCAATTTATAAATTATCTTGTATAGTGGAATTTGATAATGCACACAGGGCCTTCAACTTCTCTAACTACTATATACACTGACTACAGAGTAAGCTTTGGTCATTGTATTATGATTTTCTTAAGAACATTCGTTCATTCATTCAATTAATATTTATAATTGTACACTGGCACGTACCAGACAATGCCAGGTCCATCTTTGCATTTCCTAGGTGGCAGTGTATTGTGCATAGGTGCCAGCCCCCAAATACTTGTTAATTAATTGATGAATGACTGTTATCTTAGCATAAATTCTATATCTCTCTTTGGAATAGGACTAAAGTCCCACTTATTGACTTGAACCTACAAGCCTTTGCCATAGTCACAGCATAAGTCCCCATTTTACTTTATTTTTTTTTTTCTTAAAGATTCTGTTGTTCAGGCAACAAGATTTCTCCATGCCTGCTTGCATCCTGTTGCCAAGGCAACAGGGTGTAGTTGGCAGGTTGGTTTGAGATATTGGATGTTTGCGGTCTTGGAGATGCCTTTGGTTCACAACTTCTTTGATAAATCAGGATATGCATAATTTGTACTCAAGGATGTGCACCTGGCGTTAGTCTTTGAGTCACATAAAAGATGATTGTGGACATTTGAGACCATCCAGCATCATATATGTGACCAGAAAGACTCTTGTAGAACCTCAGGACCTATGGGTTTTGCCTCCTTTTAGCAGAAGCCTTGCTTATTTTGACTTGTAGGTGTTCTCTACTTGCCCTTTTCATAATCCATATCTTGTTTTACTTAAATTGAATACTTGATCACTCCTGGCCAGAATCAACCTAGCCTATCTGCCAATGTCACAATCAAGCAGCCTCACAGAAACAATGATCAGTAAGACCACTTTATTTCTTTTCTGTGACAGTTCTAAACTTTTCTGGCTAATTGCTTGTTTGTTTCTGGCTGTTATTGGAGTAAGGACGGAGAGCCACAGGGTCACTATTTTCCTTTCCTGTAGTGACACCACCTCTGTTAACATTATAGATAAGTGAAAAGCCCATATTGAACAGGAGAACTCAATCCTGCATAATGCCGTGTTTTCACACAGGACATGTTTATGAATGTCACTACCAGAAAGAGACTTCTAAGTGGTAAAATGCTAGTTAGCTCAGATGGTATGATTGCAGTAGCCTCAGACAGCGTTATCTTAGTACTGTAAGTCAACCTTCTCATTTCAGAAGGTTAAATATTTCTTCTTTTTACCCACATCAAATAGTATTGACTACTTTTCACCACTGAATTAAGTTATGTAATGTGCCTCCTATGCGTGTGAAAATATTTCCTTGGTTCAGAAGTATATTTGAAACAGTTTTACAACGTATAAAATTCTAGAACTCCATCTCTTTAACGGCCAGGACTCCTCTAAACACAATAAGTATCCCAGGAATTTACTCTGAACTTGAATTCATTCAGCGGAAAGTTGATTTAAAAAATTACAAAGCTAAACCTTCAATCTCCACCTTACCTGTTATTGGTTTGGGGTGGAAGTTGTAGGCTAACACTCAGATGCAGTGCTTCAATTTCTGCTTTAGGTTATAAATTCTGCATGAAGTCGCCCCGGATCTGAAGAGAGCTGGAGGCATGACCTTTTGGAATCCTTTGAAACCTTCCATTTCTCTGCAATTCTGTTTTAATCAGCCTGAAGTTCTATTAGTCAATGCCCATTTTAAAAGTTTCAGAGGACACAAGCTTCATTATATTAAGCCTTATCACCAGAAAACATTTCTAGACTGTTCTCTTTGTGTTAAGTCATCTCTGCCGGTTTTCCAGCTTACACTCTCATGGGAAACCATCATCTGCAGCCATAATGTTCTATTGCGCATAAACATTCAATCCAGTCCTAGAGGCAGACTTCCCTCAGGCTTTGCATAATTTCAATCTTTTGTCCATCTGGACCTAACGATTGTGTAGTTAAATGTTGTTCCTTCTGGCTACAATTAGTCTGTTCTATTTGGCAATTTCACATGAGTATGCTTTCTTGTGATCCATGATATGATTTGCAGAGAAATTAACAGTTTTTCTGCTATACCTATATAACCTTGTAAGTTCCAAGGCTAAGGATTGTTTCTTTTCACCATCCCGTCTCTAATGTCTGGCACAGTTTCTACACGTAGTGGGCACTTCATCAATATTTGTTGAATGAATGTGTGATGTTTATTTTTAAAGATCCCCTAAAGTTCATTTAGATCCCCTAAAGAAGAATTTAGAATTATATTAAGGAGTAGCAAAGTTGGCAGCAACTCAGCATTGTCAGGATAGTCTATTTCACATATATGACTAGCCCATTTTTTTAACATATAAAAATGTTTGGAATTTTGGATTCTTCAGGACAACTGGAAGATTCATCTAGTTAACTCGACCTGTGAGTGGTTATGATCTATCAAAAGTACCTGTAACCTTAGGAATAAAAGATTTTTGCACGTTACATTTTTTCTAATTTTTAAAAAAATATTCATTTTTAAGAGAGAGAGAGAGAGACAGACAGACAGACAGAGCATGAGCTGGGAGGGGCAGAGACAGGGAGACACAAAATCCGAAGCAGGCTTCAGGCTCTGAGCCCCCAACGCAGCCGAAGTCAGATGCTTACCTGACTGGGCCACCCAGGTGCCCCTCGCAAATTACATTTTAATTCAACATTTAGGATAGTCCAAGAGGTATCACAGGCTTTGCAGCTATGTGACATGACTGTTAGCCTCAGTCGTAATTTCTGTGAAGACAGTGACTCTGGAATGCACTGTTGAATATGGAGGCCACTGACCATGTGTGACCCTTGAGCAGCTGAAATATAGCTGGTGTGACAGAGGAACGAAATTTTTAATTTCATTTTAATATTGATTTAAATACAAAACTGAATGTCGAGTATCTCATGAGTTTTGTATTTAGTGCATGCTGAAATGAGAATATTTTAAAGATAAAGGGTTAAACAAAATATATTCTGAAAATTAATGTCACTTCTTTATTTCTACTTTTTAAAAATGTGGCTACCAGAAGATTTAGACTTATGTCTGTGGTTTGCATTATATTTCTATTGGGCTGTGCTAGACCCACCCGGAAGGCTAAGGGGCAGGGTTATTCATTGGCACTTGCTGTGATAGAGCAAGTATGTCATGGATGTGAGGGTATGAGGTGCTGAAACAGATGGTCTGCTCCTCAGCCGGGAGGCATCCTGCCCATTTTGGATACTGCTGAGATTATGCCCCTCTTTCTGAGGGCGGGGGCTACCCATTTTCTTTCTTTAAACATGCCGCTTCTCCCACAACTAGGCGATGTGTATTAACTGTACAAGTCTGGCAAGTTTCACTGACTTTTCCAGGTTCTGAAAACTTGGGCTGGGAAAGGGACAGAGAAAATAATGGGATCAGGAGAGTGCTGGTATGGTGGGGAGTTAGGAGCGGGAAAGGAAGGGAAGGAACTTGCCATCAAATGCAAAGATTTTGCCATTAATCTAGTACGTCAGCTGGTCAGTGGGTAAATGAGTGCCAGTTTTGTTTTGCTTGGTAACTTAAGGTATGTGTTGCATTTATGTATCAAGAATTATATGCTTAAAATGAAAGCGTCGGTGTAAGAGATTTATTAACCGTGTTTATTTGTATTTAAATCCCGAAGCACCTGGTTGACACAGTCGGTTAAGCGGCCGGCTTCGGCTCAGGTCATGATCTTGCAGTTCACAAGTTTGAGCCCCTCATCGGGCCCTGTGCTGACAGCTCAGAGCCTGGAATCTGCTTTGGATTCTGTGACCTTCTCTCTCTCTGCCCCTCCCCAGCTTAATCATTCTGAGAGTTTCTAAACCACTGTGATGAGATAGGGTTTTTCCATGTGCCAGTAACATGTCAGGTCTGCTGTGGGCTTGCATGGGCTTAGTCTTCTGTTTGTTAAGCTCTCAAGAACATCTTGAGGGAAAATAATCTTCTTTCAATTTTTACAATGTAAAGCATAGTGGGGCGTAGGCTTTCAGTCAATGTTAGTCAAATCCAAGTTGAATGAGTCCTCGTAACGGCCCCTAATTCTGTTTTCAGGGACTTCACTGGTGGAATAGGATCCAGACCAAGACCAGGTAATTTCATGTTGGCAGTAACAAAATCACACATGCCTACCTGATATTCAGTATGATTTATGTTACAGTTTCATATCTTTCCCCCTTTTATTTCTTCAGCTTTGCTGCCTCTTGACCTGCTTCTGAAAGTACCACCCCTCATGCTCAGGGCCCACGTTAAGGAGCTAGAGGCCGAGTTAGTGACGGGGTGGCAGTCCCATAGCCTTCCCGCTGTGATTCTTCGCAATCTCAGAGATCATGGTAGTACTTATTAGATCAAGTTGATGTCAAGCACACGATGGGCGAACACAGAACTATAGTTGGGACTGAATGGGTCTGAATGATGCTTGGGAGGTAATTTTAATACAAGCGGCAGGAGAATTTGGTTTGTTTGTCCACCGTTATTAGTTTGGCAATTTAACAGTATCAAAATGCTTTCTGTGTTCACTTATTTGATTGAAATAATTACAGGCTGTTTTTCTAAAATTTACACTTCTGCTTTGGTGGGGATGTTAGCCAGTTAAACTATTTGTGCTTAAAATGCATACCTCCTGGCAAAAAATAGTAACTGTTTTATAGTCGTGTTTCTATCAGCTTTATGCCTGTATGATACAAAGGAGTGAAATTCATCTTTGTCTGGCTCCTTTATTCTGGCATAGATAGTCCTTTTTAGTTATTTCTATTTGTATCTGATTAAAACAATACTGTATCCTGTTTTTGTTAATGATTTAAAAATTATGGATTCTTAAGACATAAAAGTTTATAGTAATGGTTTGGGGGGGAGGGTGAGTGTATCGCTTAATGTTTTGAATTTCCATTAAAGAGGACCAAAGTACAACAGTAGTAGTAAAACTGTTAGCTAAGTCTGGACAATTCGGGGAAAAAGTATAGCAATTGTGCTCTTAATATGTATGCATGTATGACTCTTGAGTTCTAATTTACTACTTTGGTTAATTTGAAATTGTTGCTTAATGCTGTTTTCATTTTGGCTTCCTTAACTCACATTCTTTTGTAGAGTTAACACCTATGGTGAACATAAGTGATGGGAATTGATTTTTGGTAACATTAGTCCATGTCTTCACATTTATTAAGTTTGCTTTGGAAGAGTTATTGACAGTCTGGGGCCATTTACACCATCAGCATAGATGCAAAAAAAAAAGGTGGTTTTGTTATTAAGATGTCCATAGTTATCATGCTGACCATGCTGTCTGGCATAAGGTAAGTTCATACGTAACATAATCGTGAAGCTGAAATGATTGTTGTGGATTGATTTTATAATAGCGAGAGCAGAACACGTATTTATGTAAGCAATTCACAATTCTGTTCTGATTCATAATAGGAATTCCTTTTCCTAAAGGGCATGTTGAATTGGCTCAGTTTTAGACTTATTTTATATCCATGAAATTGATCAGATCTCTTGACCTTTAAACAAACTAATCACATTATAGCAGTTTACATGTAATATATTGTATTTTTCAGACTTACAGTCTGTTCCATCCAGTTTTTAAAAGTTCACTGACATATTTCTTATTTAAAACAATATACTACAGTGTTGTCAGTGAATACAAAAGTTCACCCATAAAGGGCAATGTTTCTATTAATATTGTAGACACATCAGCACATATGAGAACATTTGGGTTAGTACCTATAGGTTATTCTACTTTCGAGTAAAAAAAAATCTTTATTTTTCTCCATCTTAAGGCAAAATTATTTTTCTGTTCATTACAGAAGTCATACTTTTTAGCGTTGTGGGTAAATTTGGACTATTTTTGCTTTATCAGATCACAAACAACTGATACCAGCCCCATCCACTTAGCTCACCTCACCTGCAAGTCATGCTCCATTCCAGTTGTTTTCTCTGTGTCTCTAGCCTAACTCAGAGAATGAAAAGGTGATTTGTTTTTGTTTTAAAGTTTGTTTTATTTATATTGAGAGAGAGAGAGACAGAGAGAGAAAGAATGAGTGGGGGAGGGATAGAGAGAGAGGGAGACAGAGAATCCCAAGCAGGATCTGTGCTGTCAGCGCAGAAACTGTCCATCCCACAAACCGGGAGATCGTGACCTGAGCTAAAATCAAGAGTTGCCCCCTTAACTGACTGAGCCACCCAGGCACCCCAGAGAAGGTGCCATAAATAGAGCTCTCCAACAGTAGGGAAATAAGTTCGGACCACGGTGTCATGAGACACTATTGCTCTGGGCAGTTATAAGTTATATCTTAAATATTCATTACTCAGAATATGCAAAACACTGAAATGTGTGGATGATTAATTTTTTTAAAGCAGACTGTATTAATGTATTTTCACTTAACGTTTGATTTAGCTTTTTTGGATAGAAAGGAACATGCTTGGATGAAAGGAACATTATGTACAACCAACAGCCACGGCCTGTATTGTCTAAATGTTCTGGAAAAAGTTGTCAGGGCGGGAAGAATTTTGTCAAAACCTGGTATGCTTCCAGGACTCTGTCTAGAATGTAAACATCATTTTCCATATGCTATGGAAGAAAAAAATGGTGAGAACTATGATTTTAGAGTACCAAGTGACTGTATTATAACATGATCTTTTCTATCTGGTACTCCTTTTTTGTTGTTGTTTTCTTAATTTACATCCAAGTTAGTTAGCATATAGTGCAATAATGATTTCAGGAGTAGCATCCAGTGATTCATCCCCTACATGTAACACCCAGAGCTCATCCCAACAAGTGTCTTCCTTAATGTCCCTTGTCCATTTGGCCCATCCCCCCACCCACAACCCCTCCATCAACCCTCAGTTTGTTCTCTGTATTTAAGAGTCTCTTATGTTTTGTCCACCTCCCTGTTTTTATATCGTTTTTGCTTCCCTTCCCTTACGTTCATCTGTTTTGTATCTTAAATTCTACATATGAGTGAAGTCATATGATATTTGTCTTTCTCAGGATGAGGCTCCATAGCTCAGGGGTTAGAGCTCTGGTCTTGTCTTTCTCTGACTGACTAAATTCGTTTAGCATAATATGCTCTAGTTCCACCCACATTGTTGCAAATGGCAAGATTTCATTCTTTTTGATTGTCGAGTAATACTCCATTTTGTGTGTGTGTGTGTGTGTGTGTGTGTGTGTGTGTGTGTGTGTGTGTGTCACACCACATCTTCTTTATCTTTTCATCTGTAGATGGACATTTGGGCTCTTTCCATACCTTGGCTATTGTCGATAGCATTGCTATAAACATTGGGGTGCATGTGCACCTTTGAAACAGCACACCTGTATCCTTTGAATAAATACCTAGTAGTGAAATTGCTGGGTCGTAGGGTAGTTTTATTTTTAGTTTTTGAGGAACCCCCACACCGTTTTCCAGAGTGGCTGCACCAGTTTGCATTTCCACGAGCAGTGCAAAAGAGATCCTCTTTCTCCACATCCTCGCCAACATCTGTCATTGCCTGAGTTGTTAATTTAGCTATTTTGATTGGTGTGAGGTGGTATCTCATTGTGGTTTTGATTTATATTTCCCTGATGATAAGTGGTGTTGAGCATTTTTTCATGTGTCTGTTAGCCATCTGGATGTCTTTTTTGGAAAAGTATCTATTCATGTCGTTTACCCATTTCTTCACTGGATTATTTGTTTTTTGGGTGTTGAGTTTGATAAATTCTTTATAGATTTTGGATACTAACCCTTTATCTGATATGTCATTTGCAAGTATCTTCTCCCATTCTGTCAGTTGTTTTTTGGTTTTGCTGATTCCTTCAGCGTGCAGAAGCTTTTTATCTTGATGAGGTCCCAATAGTTCATTTTTGCTTTTGTTTCCCTTGCCTCCAGAGATGGGTTGAGTAAGAAGTTGCTGTGGCCGAGGTCAAAGACGTTTTTGCCTGCTTTCTCCTGTAGGATTTTGATGGCTTCCTGTTTTATGGGGTTTTTTTGTGTGTTCATCCATTTTGAGTTTATTTTTGTGTGTGGTGTCAGAAAGTGGCCCAAGTTCATTCTGCATGTCACTGTCCAGTTTTCCCAGCACCATTTGCTGAAGAGACTGTCTTTACTCCATTGGATCCTCTTTCCTGCTTTGTCAAAGATTAGTTGGCCATACATGTGTGGGTCTGTTTCTGGGTTCTCTATTCTTTCCGTTGATCTGAGTGTCTGTTTTTGTATCAGTACTATACTGTCTTGATAGTTACAGCTTTGTAATACATCCTGAAGTCTGGAATTGTGATGCCTCCAGCTTTGGTTTTCTTTTTCAGGATTGCTTTGGCCATTTGGGGCCTTTTCTGTTCCATAAAAAATTTAGGATTGTTTGTTCTGGCTCTGTGAAGAATGCTGGTGTTATTTTGATAGGGATTGCATGGAATTTGTAGATTGCTTTGGGTAGAATCGACATTTTAACAATATTTGTTCTTCCGATTCATGACCATGGAATATTTTTCCATTTTTTTTGTGTCTTCTTCACTTTCTCTCATAAGCTTTCTATAATTTTCAGTGTATAGATTTTTTACTTCTTTGGTTAGGTTTATTCCCAGGTATTTTATGGTTTTTGGTACAGTTGTAAATGGGATTGATTCCTTGATTTCTCTTTCTATTGCTTCATTATTGGTGTATAGAAATGCAATCAATTTCTGTGCATTGATTTTATATGCTGCGACTTTGCTGAATTCACGGATCAGTTCTAGCAGTTTTGTTGGTGGAATCTTTTGGAATCTTTCCATATAGAGTATCATGTCATCTGCAAAGAGTGGAATTTTGACTTCCTCCTTGCCAATTTGGATGATTTTTATTTCTTTGTGTTGTCTGATTGCTGAGACTAAGACTTCCAATACTATGTTGAATAACAGTGGCGAGAATGAACATCCCTGTCGTGTTCCTGACCTTAGGGGGAAAGCGCTCAGGTTTTCCCCATTAAGGATGATATTAGCAGTGGTCTTTCATATATGGCTTTTATGATCTTGAGGTATGATCCTTCTATCCCTACTTACTTGAGGGTTTTTATCAAGAAAAGATGCTGTATTTTGTCAAATGCTTTCTCTGCATCTATTGAGAGGATCATGTGGTTCTTGTCCTTTCTTTTATTAGTGTGATGTATCACATTAATTGTTTTGCAGATATTGAATGAGCCTTGCATCCCGGGTATAAATTCCACTTGGTCATGGTGAATAATTTTTTTAATGTATTGATGGAGCTGGTTGGCTAATATCTTGTTGAGGATTTTTGCATCCATGTTCATCAGGGAAATTGGTCTATAGTTCTCTTTTTTAGTGGGGTCTCTGTCTGGTTTTGGTAATCAAGATAATGCTGGCTTCATAGAAAGAGTTTGGAAGTTTTCCTTCCATTTCGATTTTTTGGAGCAGCTTCAAGAGAATAGGTGTTAATTCTTTAAATGTTTGGTAGAATTCCCTTGGAAAGCTATCCGGCCCTGGGCTCTTGTTTTTTGGGAGATTGTTGATTACTAATTCAATTTTGTTACTGGTTATGGGTCTGTTCAAATTTTCTATTTCTTCCTGTTTCAGTTTTTGTAGTGTATATGTTTCTAGGAATTTGTCCATTTCTTCCAGATTGACCAATTTATTGGCATATAATTGCTCATAATATTCTTGTATTATTGTTTGTATTTCTGCAGTGTTGGTTGTGATCTTTCCTTTTTCATTCTTAATTTTAATTATTTGGGTCCTTTTTTCTTTTTCTTTTTCTTTTTTAATTTTTTTTTAACGTTTATTTATTTTTGAGACAGCGAGAGACAAAGCATGAACGGGGGAAGGTCAGAGAGAGGGAGACACAGAATCTGAAACAGGCTCCAGGCTCTGAGCCGTCAGCACAGAGCCCGACGCGGGGCTCGAACTCACGGACCATGAGATCGTGACCTGAGCCGAAGTCGGCCGCTTAACCGACTGAGCCACCCAGGCGCCCCTCTTTTTTCTTTTTGATCAAACTGGCTAGGGGTTTATCAATTTTGTTAATTCGTTCAGAGAACCAGCTTCTGGTTTCACTGATCTGTTCTACTGTTTTTGTTTTGTTTTGTTTTGTTTTGTTTTGATAGCATGGATTTCTGCTCTAATCTTTATTATTTCCTGTATTCTGCTAGTTTTTGGTTTTATTTGCTATTCTTTTTCCAGCACTTTAAGGTGCAAGGTTAGGTTTTGTATCTGAGACCTTTCTTCCTTCTTTAGGAAAGCCTGGATTGCTATATATACTTCCCTCTCATGACTGCCTTTGCTGCATCCCAGAGGTTTTAGGCTGTGGTGTTATCATTTTCATTGACTTCCATGTACTTTTGAATTTCCTCTTTAATTTCTTGGTTAACCCATTCATTCCTTAGTAGGATGTTCTTTAATCTCCAAGTATTCATTGTCTTTCCAAATTTTTTTCTGGTGGTTGATTTCAAGTTTCATAGTGTTATGGTCTGAAAATATGCACAGTATGATCTTGATCTTTTTGTACTTGTTGAGGGCTGATTTGTGTCCCAGTATGTGGTCTATTTTGGAGAACGTTCCATGTGCACTGGAGAAGGATGTGTATTCCGCTGCTTAGGATGAAATGTTCTGAATGTATCTGTTAAGTCCATCCAGTCCAGTGTGTCATTCAAAGCCATTGTGTCCTTGTTGATTTTCTGCATAGATGATCTGCCCATTGTTGTAAGTGGGGTGTTGAAGTCCCCTACTATTATGGTAGTATTATCAATGAGTTTCTTTATGTTTGTGATTAATTGCTTTATATATTTGGGTGCTCCCACCTTTGGAGCATAAATAAATCCCACATTGGGATTTATCCTATCTTGGGGGGCATAAATGTTTACAATTTTTAAATCTTCTTGGTGGATAGACCCCTTAATTATGATCTAATGCCCTCCTTCATTCCTTGTTACAGTCTTTATTTTAAAATCTAGATCATCTGATGTAAGTATGGCTACTCCAGCTTTCTTTTGGCAACCATTAGCGTGATAGATGGTTCTCCATCCTCTTACTTTCAGTCTAAAGGTGCCGTTAGCTCTAAAATGGGTCTCTCATAAACAGTGTATTGCTGGATCTTGTTTTCTTATCCATTCTGTTACCCTGTGTCTTTTGATTTCAGTGTTTAGTCTATTGACATTTAGAGTAAGTATAGAAAGATAGATATGAATTTATTGCCATTGTGGAGTTGGAGTTTGTGGTTGTGTTCCCTTGTTCTTTCTAGTCTTTGTTGCTTTTGGTCTTTTTTCTCCCCTCAGAGAGTCCCTCTTAAAATTTCTTGCAGGGCTGGTTTAGTGGTCACGAACTCCTTTAGTTTTTGTTTGTCTGGAAAACTCTTTATCTTTCTTTCAATTTTGAATGACATCCTTGCTGGATAAAGAATTCTTGGCTGCCTATTTTTCTAATTCAGTATGTTAAATATATCTTGCCACTCCTTTCTGGCCCGCCAAGTTTCTGTGGATAGGTCTGCTGAAAACCTGATCTGTCTTCTCTTCTAGGTTAAGGATTTTTTTCCCTTGCTGCTTTTATAATTCTTTCCTTTTCTGTGTATTTTATGAATTTGACTATAATATGCCTTGTTGATGGTTTTTTACTGAATCTAATGGGAACCCTGTGCTTCTTGGATTTTGATGTCTATGTCTTTCCCCAGGTTAGGAAAGTTTTCTGCTAGGATTTCCTCACATAAACCTTCTACCCCCTTTTCTCTCTCTTCATCTTCTGGGACTCCTATGATTCAGATGTTGTTCCTTTTTAATGAGTCACTGAGTTCTGTAATTCTTATATCATGCTCTTTTGCCTTAGTTTCCCTCTTTTTCTGCTTCATTATTCTCCATAATTTTGTCTTCTATATCATTGATTTGCTGCTCTGCTTCATCCATCCTTCCCGCTGTGGCATCAGCTCAGTTATAGCATTTTTAACACTTTCCTAACTAGATTTTACTTATTTTATCTCTGCTGAAAGGGATTCTATGCTTTTTTCAACCCCAGCCAGTATTCATTTTATCATGATTCTACATTCTAGTTCAGATATCTTGCTTGTATCTGTGTTGATTAAGTCCCTGGCTGTCATTTCTTCCTGTTTTTTCTTTTGGAGTGAATTCCTACATTTTGTCATTTTGGAGGAAGAAGAAGAATTAATAAAATAAAAAATTAAAATTAAAAAGTTAAAACAACACAAAAAGAAAACAAATTAAGCTAGATCCTAGGTGTGTTTTGGTCTGCTTTTTGAAGGAAGCTTTATAGCATAGAGAAAAAGGGAAAGAAAAAAAAAAGGTAAGGAAATGTTTGCAAATTTTAAAAAATGTAAACAATAAAATAGAATAAATGAAATGAAGAAAGTGAAACAGAATTTTAGAAATTACAAAAAATAAAACATATAGTAAAAAATTAAAATTTTTTTATAAAAATGGAAAATAAAAATATTATTTTTTTCTTTCTGTATCCAAGAATAAGAAAAAGAAAAAAATGAATAGATGCACCAGGAAACAGAATAAAATTACATCGAGTTTCCTCTAGAAGTAAAACTATGCAGCACTTTATAGTCTGTACACTAAGCAGGTGGAGAGACTTGTGTTGGTCCTTTCAGGACTTGGTTGTTGCAGTTGGATGGGGCTTGGTGTAATGGCTCCATTCTCCACTAGGTGGCGCTGCTTAGCTTATTGGGGTGGATCTATGTGTCTCATGTGTGCACGTATGCACATGCGCAGGAGAGGTGAAAATGGTGTTACGCAGCTTCCCAGTCCATAGCACCAGAACTCTGTGTTCTCACCAACCGGCAATTGAGCACCCCTCCTTTGCTCTGGCTTCTGTCCACTCCCTGCTTCTACACTCTCTGCATCCAAGCTGTCAGACTTCTAGGCAGCACCTTCCTCCCAAATTTGATCTCAAATGGGGCTGTGTTTCCAAACCCCCTGCGACTTGGACCTTCCCCCACCCTCTGGAGGAGGGTCTCGCTGGGCAGTGGCTGATGCCGGCTTGCCCCTGGGAACATTCATGCAGTCACACTGCTACAGAGGCTCAGAGACTGTGGCTGGGTGCTGGCTTGCCTCAGAAGAAATTCATGTGATCACAGTGGCAGCAGTGCAGGGATTATGGTAAATCACAACACACAACTGGCGCCAGATTTCACCACACCCTGGTGTCTTTGTTCCAATACCAACAATCGTGGCTGTTCTCTGGGGTCTGCTAGGACCTTTGCCTGTGGGGAGGCCCTAGGGCCTCTACCACATGCCCTCCTATCAGGGGAACCGCTTCTCCCCGTGTGCCCGGCCAGACCCCTCTGACCCTGCTGCCTGCTTCTGGGGATTCACCCTTCCCACTAGATCACTGCCAGGTACTGAGCTGTGGAATTTCCAACTCTGCTGTCCCCTGTTTATAGAGTCCTGATGGTATTAAAACCTTCTCCTTTCTCCTTTCTCCCTTTCTTGTTCACTCACTTGTGGGTGTTTCCATTCTTTCTCTTTCTCTCCAGCTACTTTCAGGGAGAGTGTTTTTCCTCTACTCCCCCCCCCCCAACTTTCTCTGTCCTCTCTCTGCAAAAACAGCTCCCTACTTTCCGTGGCTTCTCTCTTTCCCATTTCACCTCTGTGCACCGTATACCTGCCAAGTTCTGTGGCTCAAGTTATGTGGATTATTGTGTTAATCCTCAGCTCAATTTTCTAGGTGTGCAAAATGGTTTGGTGCTGTTCTAGCTACATTTCAGGGATGAGAGAAACAGAGAACTTCCATGCTGCTCTGCCATCTTGGCCCCTCCCCCAATGAAAAATATCTGATACTCCTAATGTGAACTTCTAGGTTCATACTGTAGTGTTACAGCAGTATTTAATGCACCTCAAACCCCTGTAGAACAAATAACCATGGAACCATTTTAAGTTAGCACTATTAAAGTCCTCTTGTTCTGTCTTTTAATACTAACTGGATTGGGTAAATAATTTATTATATATATATTTTATACATATTACATGTACATATACATTACATATACATGTTCTTTGCCAAAAGAAATGAAAACTCAAGAATTTCTATATTGCTACTGGTGCAGCCACTCTGGAAAACAGTATGGAGGTTCCTCAGAAAATTAAAAATAGACCTACCCTATGACCCAGCAATAGCACTGCTAGGAATTTACCCAAGGGATACAGGAGTACTGATGCATAGGGGCACTTGTACCCCAATGTTTATAGCAGCACTCTCAACAATATCCAAATTATGGAAAGATCCTAAATGTCCATCAACTGATGAATGGATAAAGAAATTGTTGTTTATATACACAATGGAATACTACGTGGCAATGAGAAAGAATGAAATATGGCCTTTTGTAGCAACGTGGATGGAAGTGGAGAATGTTATGCTAAGTGAAATAAGTCATACAGAGAAAGACAGATACCATATGTTTTCACTCTTATGTGGATCCTGAGAAACTTGACAGAAGAGCATGGGGGAGGGGAAGGGGAAAAAAAAAAGTTAGAGAGGGAGGGAGGCAAGCCATAAGAGAGTCTTAAAAACTGAGAATAAACTGAGGGTGGATGGGGTTGGGAGGGAGGGAAGGGTGGATGATGGGCATTGAGGAGGGCACCTTTTGGGATGAGCACTGGGTGTTATATGGAAACCAATTTGACAATAAATTTCATATTAAAAAAAGAATTTCTATATTGCATAAATGAAAATATTAACACTCATTAACATGGATTGAATGAATGAACAAACATTTTTAGCATGTTAAATATTTTAGCTCTATTTCCCTAACTTTAGTCACTGATAGATTACCAATGCACAAATTTGGCCATATCTGAGTATCATCTGTACTACTATTTTCCTAATATATGTTTCTTTAATTTGATTCACTTTAGCAAATTTAATTAAAGGAGAGTTTATACTATTGCTATAATTTATTGCTACCAGTATAGAATCACTCACCATAAATAGATGGCAATTGTAAAAATAATGAAATATAAGCAAAACAACATGATTAAATTCTAAGTAGATATTGTTGTCTGCTTATCCTGAGGTCTCCTTTCTTTGTTATGAAAGAACATTAGTTAATCTGAAAAATGGTGATGATGACATACTTGTTCCACACTGAAACTTATTCCTTGATAGAATCAATAGAAAGAAAAGAAAATTGGAAAAGTTTCATATCCAATCTACTTACTAGGTAAAATTATCCTGTACAAGTGCCTCATGACTTAGGAGACTCAGTTCTTTAAAAATAATCATTTAGTTCTGTTGTCTATCAATCAAACAACAGGATATTTTGAATGGGGCGGAAGCATGTGGTGGGTTGTGTATAAAGAACAGACCTTTCCTCTTGAGGTAGGGAAAATGGTATCATATATTTGTGAAAATTAAACTATACCGCAACTTATTATTATGAGAAATCTATCCTTTGTCAAGTACTAGAGTACGTTTTAATAATATGGATGCTGTTAGCATGCGTCAAATGTAAATTTTGGGGAGTGCCAGTTAAACCCAAATTTAAAGTGCAAATGGAATGTCAACTAAGAATATGGCCTAATTTGACTGGATTGACACCAATATTTCCCCCTCCCTTGCTCAGTTTTCCCATTTCTCAGCAGCGAACAGCCAGGCACTGAGCTGATGTATGGGAATTCTTATGCTCTGCATTCTGAATAGAAATTGTCACATCATGATTTCTGGGCTCTTAATTATGCTTTCTTACTAGATGACTGAGAAGCTATTTTTATACTTGTCTTTTGTTCATAAAGGTCAGATCTAAATTAAGTAGTCAATATTTCATCCAAATGTTCCAGAGAGTATGGCTTAATATTCCAGTCCTTATTTTGAGCAACCTTCAGAAGCTTGCTTTCAAGTTAGTTATTGACATGAAGTAATTAATACTAGATTTTACAACTGCCAAAGTGATTTTGAGTACATGCCTTCTCTTATTTTATTGCATGGCAATTCTTTAGCATATAAAAAAAAAGTGCTCACCAGACTTCGATCCAATTTATATAATACTGGTCTAAACCATACAATTTGGCATATAATTAGATACTTTTTTTTATATCGTTTGTTGGGATTTGGATATATTGGTTAGATTTTCCAACCAAATTGTAAGCGTCTTTAGTAAAGTTTGAATATGTCTTGAGTACTTCCTCTGAGGTCAGGCCCTTGAAAAATTACCTCTTGAGTAACTGATACAGACTACCACTGTATAAACCATTGTTTGAGAGCACTGCTGTTGAGAGCAACTGCATAAATATTCTGATGATAACTTAAAGAGTGGGGAACAATGACATTTTAGTGTCAGATTTAAGATTGGGGAAGGGGGTCGAAGACAACAAGTTTCTTTTACCAGTGGTGATCTGCTTCCTAGTTCTTCCTGCCAAGGGAGACACTGAGGGAGTGTGGACCAGGTCCCAGGTGAATGCTTCCTGGAGATGTTGATTTTTTTCATGTTCTTTGTAGGATAAAGTCTTTCCAAAGAGATACTCAAGTCTCACAGAAGGTATTCATGGCTAGAATCCAAGACCAAGTGCAAATTGCAAATCAGCTATTGAGTGGTAGCTCACAACCCTGTCCTGGGGGTTTCTGCCCTGGGGGGGAAGGCTAAGTGGAAGGGTGGGGCAAGAAAGCTACACCAGCCTCTAGTAGGAATAAAGGGAGTTCAGTGTGTCGTGGATGGATTGTAGCAGTGTACAAAATAATTGATTCAATGGAGAAAGGCAAGGCTGTCAAATTCTAAACTGCTATTATTAATGTTTTTTAATGGAACTTAAAAATAGTTTCAGGGTGTTTACAATCCCCTTAAAATAATTTGAATATTGTGGTTAGTGACAGGGGAGCCAATATTAGTAAGCGGCAAGAGACGCTTTCTACTAGCTGAGCCAACCACCTTCCCTCCTGTATAGCCAAGACCTCACTCATTCTTAATTGACATTCCTCACTATGGGTTCCATAGATTATTTGGGACATTTGAGACAAGGTGTTAGTTAATTTTTTTAAATGTGTATAACAACTTCCTGTTTTTTTACTGCATTGGAATGCAAAAGCATAATTCTGCTTGAAGTTATTCTTTAGCAAGTGTCCTAGTTTTATTTAACCCATTATTGATGGAACCAGATGGGGAATCAAAGACCTGGTTCCAAGAACATTTGAAGAACAGGGATTTATAGAGTAGTCAAGAAAGAAAAGCTGAAATAACATTGTTAAATTGAGCATAAGACTGGTGAAATAATACTATATATTTTTGTGATTAACTTCTTGATCAGCCTATAAAGTCATACCAATATATCAATTTCTACAGGTTAATCATGAACTCTACAGGCTGTAAACTGCCTGTACCTTTATTGGTGTGGATTATTAGTTAAATATACTGGAACATTTCCCAACAATATTAGATTAGGATCAAGTGGAGTTATTAGAAAATGCTCTAGCGTGATGTCAGAGAACCAAGCAATGATCATTTTGCCTGTTCTTCATGACTGTGATAAATTCTTGTTTAGGTAATTGAATGGGAGTTGGGGTCCCATCTTTTCTTTCTGTGTTGTGTTGTTTTGTTTTTTTAGTTTGATTGATCAGCCTTTGCATCCATAGTGCCAAATAGACTATATTTTTACACCACAATATTTTCTTCTTGAAAATTGCGGGTTACATCAATAGAGTTGACTTAAAAAAAAATGTTCCCTCTAGGACAAATAAAGGGAGCAAGCATGACTTGTGTGGTCATTGTAGCATAGTGTAAGAAATAACTAAGACAATGGAAAAAAGTCAGCCTGTGTGGACTAGACCGAATGCATATGCTGATTTTAGGCCACAAATTGAGCAATAAAAATCTAACTTTCTATATTTTCCCAACACTGAGCTTAATTTTTTATACTGAGTCCCATTCCACATATTAGAAAACATAATCCATTAGCCTAAATGCAAGTTTCAATATGTTGGTATTTCTTTGTCAGCTTAAAATCGGACAAACTGAGGATCGCTCTTCTCTCTGTTTTTGCCTGAGTGGTATTTTTGGCATCATGATACTGGGGCTTTGAGACCGCCTGTGCTGGTGTCTGAGCTGATTGTTGGGTATGGTTATACTTCCATGTGGCATCCAGAGAATGTAGTGGCACAGCCCTATCTGACTTCCAGTCCCCGGTCCACAGTTCCCTCTGTGGCCACGTCCCCTAGATTGGCGGCAAGTTCTCTATAGGGCAAACTCTCTCATTTTGTCAGCTTACCTTCTCGCGAGATTGTAAGGGCCAGCCCATTCTTCCCTACCTCTCTGGGCCTACAGACTTGGGAAGTCAGCAAGACCTCTTTGCCTCTGACACCCCGGGAAGCTATCTCTCCTGCCCCAACCTGCCCCTTGCTGTGGTGCAGGGAACATCTCATGCCTAGGGCTCTCAGAGTTCCCCATGGGAACTGAGCCCCCAGCCCTACCACACTTGAATCCCCAACTTAAAGAGAGCTCCATCATCTAACTCTCGCCTCCTCCTGCCACCACCCAGACTGCCTAAAATGAGATGGAATTTGAGTCTCTTCTGAGACTTCTTTTCTTCTGTCTTTCTGTCCTCTCTCCTCGAGAAGCTTTGGCTTATTTTGAGGAGCGGGAAGGAAAGGTTGCTCAGCAACAATTCTTTTGAATCTCTCTGCCTTCTGCTTAGACTCTCGCTTTTTAAAGCCCAGAAATGTACTCTCTCTGTTCCTGGTTGCTCTAGGCCACCCCACCTTGGGCAGTGCTAGCCTCACACTCTGCTGCTTGATGACAGGAGGCTCATGAAGTCAAGAGAAAGTGTGGGAAATAATGCAGCAGTGAATTCTCCTTGTGTATTATATAGTCACTTCTAGGAACTTCAAGTTTAAAAATCCTGAGATTGTATCTTATAGTTTGAAAAAGTAACTAAAGGGATAGCAAATTTGGAAGTGAGGAAAGCTCTAATCCTCACACATGCGCAAATTACCTGAACAGGATATGAGATGCTAATTGTAAAGGTGATTAAGCCAGAATTATTTTTTTTAATGTTTGTTTATTTAGTCATAGAAAGAGACAGACAGAGAAGGAGAGAGAGAGAGAGGCAGAGAGAGAGGGAGACAGAGAAACCAAAGCAGGTTCCACACCATTAGCACAAAGCCCAATGTGGGGCTCAATCTCATGAACCATGAGATCATGACCTGAGCTGTAATCAAGAGTCAGACGCTTAACCCACTGAGCCACCCAGGTTCCCCTAAGCCAGAATTCTAGAGGGAAGGGATTCAAAGCTGGCCTTTACACAGCTTGTTTCTGACGGTTCAAGTGAAAGGGAGTGAACGAAGCCTGATCACCCAGAGGGTGGAAGGTGCTGAGACTTTGATGCAGCTTCCTGCCGTCCTGTGGGAAATTCCACCAGGGGAAGCGAGAGGATGTGGGGCAGGGTGGATGAGGGAGGGGGGCGACTAGGTCCAGACTGTCAAGTCTCTTCCTAATCATTTCTGCCTGCTTGTGGAACCGTTGGTCTGTGTTGGGAAGGATTCCATGCCCGAGCCCGCTAGTCGTCATCTTCTCCCACACTTCCTCCTCACTTTCCATGATGGGATGTCATTCAGTGACTGGGACCCAAGCTTCAGCAGCCTCCTTGGCTCCTGTTCCCCGTGGGCAGATGGTCACCACATTGCTATTCCAAATCAGGCCTTCCGACTTCAGCTCTGGGCTTCTTCTCATGAGATCACCTTTTCTGAAACACAGTCTCCCTTATGGCTCCTTACCATCGTATGCAGTCCCCGGCTACCTCTTTAGCTGTACTCAGTACTATAGCTTTTTATCATACTTCACACTAGATAAACTGGACACCTTGCTGCTCTCCAGGTGCAGCCCTTGCTTAGCTGACTCCTGTCCTTTGCTGAAAGTTTCTTCTACTCAGAAGCTGCCACTGAAGTATACCTTCCCACACACCAAATCCATGTCCTGTGCTTATTGAGTGCCTACTAATTCTCCATGGTCTTCTCAAATGAAACTTTTGCATCAACTCTCAATCTCCCTTCCTGTTACTCTGGGTGGACCTTTCATGAAGCCTTTGTGAGTGCCATACCCTTTGTGGAACTTCTGGTGCCTTCTACACTGCTGGCCATAGGGGTAGATTATTGAGCATTTGTAGATTTAGACTACAGTTGAGTTACTTTGTCTCATTTTACAACAGTTAAGGAAAGACGTGAGAGTAAATCTGTCCGCTATACTAAAACTTAAAAGGTTGCGTTGTCTTTCAACAAAGCATTTGGTCAAACACGGAGAAGCTGATGTATGTTTTGGTCCCATTCGTGGAGCAAAAATATTCTTTGCTTCTTCAGGGAACTCCTGCCCAAAATGTTCTCTTCTCCAGTTGTTTAAAAATTCCTGACTCTTAGCAGAGAGAGTTCGGACAAATAGGGGGATTTACCATATCTTGGTTAACTTGGAAGAATACAGTGTAATCCATCTTTTGTTCAATTTGTAGTAATAAACAGTTTCAGGGCTTGTGCTATGAAGTGTAGTTTCAGTAGACTGGATATATAGCATAAACCAAGTCTCAAAGCACCAAGAAAGGGCCCTGAATTTGACCATTTAATGTGCCATGAGATTAAAAACAACAACAACAGATAGAGTCACTGCAGAGACTACAAGGACCTAATGCTTCCAGTTTATTACATGTATATGCTTTCCAAAAATACCTAATCAATTAAATGTTCAAAGGTCTAGGTAGAACATCATGTTAAAAACAGTGACCCTTTTAAGAAGAGGAATAGTCCTTGAGGCCTGGGAAGGAGCATAAGTATAAGTTTAGATCTGAGGTAACCAGAGGAAGTGTCCTAGTGATGAGTCAGAAAGAGAACTGGAGGCACCTCAGCTCCTATGTAGACTGAGTCAGTGTGGTGTCGTAGGGCCCGCCTCATTGCATGCCACGGCCTTCACTTGCTCTGGGACTTATTGGACAGTTTCTTTCCTCTTACTCTCCGTATCTGTAAAATGGGATAAGAACAACTACCCTTCAGAAGTTTGGAAGGACTAGATGAAACTACATACGTAAAACACTTCCCAGTGTCTGGCCCAAGTTCATGCACTAGTCTTCCTCCAAGTCCTTCTACTTACCACCCCTGAGGAAAGAAAAATTGCTGTGTGGGGTCATTCTCACCAGAGTAAGCTAGCAAGTACCGTTACTTTTAAAAATTTCTGCTACCTTTAAATTAATTGCCTTTTATAAGGAATTTTAAAGTTTCATCCTAAGCTTTAAAACACTAATTAAATTCACTATTATAACAAAACTGTAAAAGGAAATTAAAATGGAATCAATTTTAAAGTTTGATTTTCTTTAAATTTTAACGGTACCGAATATTATCTATCTATCTTTTGCAGTAGGAACCCTATAGATACAAACCATAGGCATACTAGGTATGACTGATATTGAAATATGATTACTTCTGTGATACTTTTTAGGAGAAAATTATTTTAATAAAAATACTCAGGACAAAGTTTTCAATGTAAATATGTGTTGCATTTTTTTGGTGAATAGTTAGGAAGCAAAGTATTTTTAGTGTGCTAATCTGAAAGGTGAGAGAGAACGCTTTAAAACTCAAAATGATATGGCTAACATTTGCCACAAACTTGGTAGTTATTAATATTTAAATAATAAAAAATTTTTAAAAATTATCTATTTGAACTTTTATCACTCTGTTTTCCTGAAATTAATAAGGGCTAAATAAATATATTTTGGCACGAGGAAATATAAAAACTTGTGAGGATTTCATCAGGTGGAAACAGAGGAATAATTGGTTCTCATTACCAGGATTAGCTGAAGTATTTCAGTAAATCTTGCCATGGTACAGAAGCAGCAGGTATCTGAGAGACTGTTCTGGTGGTAGCTAAGACTAAAAATTACCTTTAGTCTAGGTGATAAGGATGGGAAATTGAAAAGCAGTAACAGGTTAGATAAAAATGCTCTTAACATATAAGGTACAATAAAATGATTAGCATTCAGTCTATATAAAGAGCATTTTCAAATCAATAAGAAAAAGAAGCATGGGACACAAACAGGAAATTCACCAAAGAAGTCCAATAGTCTCACCAGCATTTAGATAACCACAAAATAAAACAAAGTCAGATTGGCGAAATTGAAAGTTTGATAATATGTAGTGTTGATTAAGGTGCAGAAAAAATTGATTCTCTTCTGGTCAATGTGAAAATTGACTCAGCTACTCAAATATGTATTTGTTAAAATAAGAAACACGTATATCCAAGGGCCTAACTATTTGACTTCTGCTTATCTACCCTAAAAGACCTTTTGTACTTCTATGCAATGTACTCACGCACGTTTGCTCGCTGCAACATCATTTATAATCATGAGAGACTGAAAGCAAATTAAGTTCCCTTCCAGACAGAAGTGGCTAAGTAACTATGATGTATGCTGAACATGTAGTACTATATAATAGTGGTTATAAAGAATGGGCTAGAACTGTGTGTGTTGAGAAAAAAGAATCTCCATGACAGAGTCATGAGGGAAAAAAAATGTAGCACAGCCTTAAAAGGTGTCATCATTTATGAAAACATTGAAAAGAAATGTTTCATGTTTCATGAAAACATGAAAAGAAAGAAAGAAAACATTAGTAATACTATAGATTTTCTACAGTAGTAGCTTTCAGACTCTTTTGGGAATAAGCGAACCTCAACACAGTACACGTTTTATATCACAACTGAGTGGACCTACTATGTTCAATGCACTCTGAGATTTTTCTATTCTGTCCCATTTCATTCCATCTCATTCCATCCCATATATCAAAATGCTGGTCTTGACACATTAAACTGTTTTCAGGATTCAATCACCCTTGAAAAATACTGTTGTGAAAGTACACAGTTATGTATGTAAATGGATAGAAAAGTAACTGGAAGCTGATATCAGGTACAGCTGATCCAGCTCTGGAGAGGCGCTGAGGGGTGGTGGTTACAGGGAACCTCAAGCCTTTTATGTAATGCCTAGGTTGTTTTTATGTTCATTTTGCGTGCTTTACATCGGGCATGTGTTATTCTTTATTTTTTTGGTGAATAAATCTAAACTATTTTTAAAAGTCAAAGATTTACTGGGTTGGAGGGAGCAGAGGTCAAAAGGTCTTAAGAAAAAATTGTTAAGCTGCATTGCATAACTGAGTAGTTCAGAAGACAGGCATTCTAGCTAACTATTTCTGTTTTTGTATTTAGGGCCACAGATGAGCACATTCTTGTGGCAAGGTAGAGTCAAACCCGTGTGATATCCCACTCGAAATGTCATCACAGTCTAAGAACTCTCTGCCACGCTGTGAGATTTTAACTTGTGAGATATATCCACAGATCAATAACATAAGGTAGTCAGCACATAGTTGATCAAAAAAATCAAACCCTCCAGTTTCAGAAAATGTGAAGGTAATGTTGCCGTAACAACCTTCTCTTGGCCACGTTACACGGTCTGTAGTTTTCAGTATTGGTCTAGAAAAACAAATAGCTATGTTGTAAGAATCATTTCTATAGGAAACACCACTGTAGAAAATAATAGGACATATGTAAACTTGGCTATCTCTATAGGCTGGAGCAGATACCTCCAGCCTTGTGTGTTCTATTTTAGAGCTACCTTTCTGACCTATATTCACACTTTTACCCTAAGGGTAATTTATTAAACCTCATCTTAACAGTCAAGTAATTGATGATTTAAAGGAGTTAGACACACTGCCTAGGGGAGATAGATCCTTTCAATTTCAAACACTTAGTCAAGGTATTAAATGCAGATAAACTACAATTAGATTATTTTTTATAAGAATTTCTCAACTAACTCAGTAAAGATGCCTGTAAACAAAGTAATATTTCTTTAAATGTTCTGTTTATTTTCTTTTTTGTGTTTGTGTCTAAATATAAATTTTCACATGCTCATAATAAAATAGGTTGAATCTTTTAATGACCACATTAAATTTTCTCTGCAAATGTTTTGAAAACAATTTTATGGTAAAATATGCAAGCTTTCTCAGAAAGCATTTATATAAGACTCATTTTTCAGAATTTTAGCTGTTGCTAAAGCAATGATTATGTTCACATTTAATTTCACATAGGCTCAAGGTCGTATGGAGGGAAGAAAAGAGGGACTTTGGAGCTTTTCTTTTAAAAGGGGTAATGGGCAAGAGTATTATTGGAGCAATCAAGCTATGGGTCAGAGGGAGGGAGAGCAAGAGGAGGAGGAACCTGGGGAAGGTGGAGAGGATAATGTATATCCACATATCTGAAGTGTCTCTTCAGTTTTTCTTTTTCTCCAATGTGGACCTGAGGGTGGGAGGGGGCAGAGGTGGCCTTCTGGCCCATCTAGAGGTTAAGGCCATTTCTTTAAAGAGTTTTAAAGTTAAGAATGGACTACTTGTGGCTATGATATATGAAGGCGAGGAAGCCACTCATATGCAGTTTGACACGAAGCCAGCCTCAAACTGTGAAAGTGGAGTGGCAGTATGATGAGAAGTCAGGATAAGTTACCAATGTGTCTTATTTAGAGCTAGAGAAACATCCAGGTGAACATTATAATTTGTAATAATCAAGGGTTACAGTAACCTTTAAACCCTTATTACAAATTGTGTACTTTTTTGTTTGTTTGTTTCTGGGTTTTTTTTCCCTCTGTAAGATTGCCTATTCGGTGTTTGTGTTAGTAGTTTTACTAAAATTAGTTTTAAAATATGATATTAAGGGCATAATGACTTTAAAATGTAAAAGCCTGATAGTCTGTTAACTGCACGTATCTGAAGCCCAGCTTTTCAAAGGCCACAGTATCCAAAGCACCACTGACTCCTGGTGGCAGCCTGGTGTAATCGCAGGCAAAATTTCCAGGAGTATTTTTAATTGTTATAAAAGGTAACATTGTTATGTTACTCAGAAGTCATATAAGTAAAAGGAAGAAGTGCATACCATATTGTGAAATATGGAAGTGTTACAAGGTCTCTGAATATTATCTCATTGGTAGGATCAAGATTTTAGCTTAATTATTTTTTCAGAATTTTACCCCAAGTTCTAATATTTTCTACTAAATATTTTTGAAAGAGAAAACCAGGATCTTGACTAACTGCAGAATTTATCATCCACAGCATCTGCAGGGATTGCTGTGTCCCAGAGGAAAGTACGACAGATCAGTGATCCTATTCAGCAGATCTTAATTCAGCTGCACAAAATCATCTACATCACACAGGTCAGTATGCTAGCATTTTATTTCCTTTTCATCTTAAGTACAAGTTGATGGTAATGTCGTTGAAGCACTACTTTGTGGAATTTTAAATTGGAACGAATGCTCATTTTTATTATCTCCAACTACATATATTTGGGAACACTTTGGCTTAGCGGCAGAGCTAGAGCTGGAAAGGTTGTAGGGTATAAAAAGCAAATATGGCAGTTTCCCCCTATGACTCATAACCTACTCTTTTGTCCGTGTCCCACCAAAAATAAATTTCAACACAAATGGCCCTTCATTATGGGGGTGAAAGTGGGGACAGGGCTGGGTTTTGAACAGCCTCGCTACGGGAAAGAAAAACTAGTGCCCACGGAGGAATCCTGAGGATGCTGGGTTAAAACTAGGACCTCTCAGAGGAGTCAAGATGGTGGAGAAGCAGGGGGACCAGGATTTCCCTTATCCCTCACACACACAGCAGTATTGAGGTCAGAACACTTGGAATACCCAGAAAGTCTATCTCCGGAGTGACAGAAAAAATCTCCACAGATGGAGGGAGACAGATTGGCGGGACAGTGGTGCGTGTATGCAAACTGGGGGAGACAAAACAGTGTGGGCACAGAGGGAGGGATCCCCTTCTGTGGAGAGACAAAAGGAAGAGAAAGAGAAGCTGTGGATTGCAGTTTTGTGTTAGGACAAGAGAAAAAGCGCTCTGGACCACGGACTGGAGAATGAGAAATACGGAGAGTGCCAGTCTCTACTTTGCAAACAGCCTTAGGAGCTGAAGATCAGAGTTTTCAAAAGTGCGTGACTTTCTCCGGACTGAAGCCGCTAAGTGTGTGTGTGCCTGGAGGGGAGGGGAGCCAGCCCTGGGTCGAGGTAGTGATCTCAGGAGTGCGCTGGGAGAAAACGGTTCCCTCCCTGAGTACTGTGAGAAGAGGGTACACTGCCCCCCCCCCAAGAACAAAAGACCCTGCAGGTGCCAGCCAAAGGCCCTTTATCAGCAGGGCTGATTGGCATTTCCCCAGAACCAGGTCTGCGTGGTGTGCGATCCCTTAAGACATTGGGTTTTGAATCCCTTCTGAGCGCCTAGGGGGTGCGGGAGACTGTGGAGCAGGGCAAGCTGACTGCCCCCCACTACTCTGTGAGGGCTGCCTGAGCAGCATGGTTTGAGACGCCCAGTGGGGAGGAGAGATTGGGTGTCACCATTTTCTCCCCAACACCGACACGGTGGGGCTTCAGGGCACGGCGCAGCGGGTCCAGTGGAGGCTGGACCCCCTTACACCAAACCCCGCCTGTCCGTGCCTGGTAACTGCGCATCTACTGGAGTGAGACTGACACTGGGCAAGCCAGGCGGCCTCGCCTCCAGACCCGCACAGCCACCGGTTCCAGACACCAACAGACAAGTGTCCTGCCATTTTGTACGTTAGTCCGTTGCTCTTTTTTTCCCTCTCTCTCTCTTTTCTTTCCTTCTCTGTTCTCTTCTTCTTCTTTCTACCCTCTTCTTTTTGTTCTTTGGAATAAGGCTCATAGTTTCTGATTTGGTTTTTGGTCAATTCTTCTTGTGTGTGTGTGTATACATATATACACAAAGTTACCAAAGCTAACCAAGGTCTTAATGTTAATAAGAAAAGAAATTTTTGTAGATGACGTGTAGGCATATGGATGAGAAAGTAACTAGCATTTTGGAGTCTAAGATGGCGTGTCTTATGCAGTTCATTTGTTCATTCATTCATTCATTTGACATATAATTATTAGGTGCCTACTATCAGACGCCACTGTTCTATGCATTTGTGACGTATCAATGAGCAAAACATATAAACATTTACTCAGTCTAAGATCCAGAGAGCCAATCTTATGACTCTGTCACTTGCCAATCGTAGCGATTCCAATTATATGTCCGAGGACTAAAGAGAAATGCCACCAGGTTGGTGGACCGAATGGGCCCACTGTAAGTCACACTGGGCTAATACACTTACTCTCTCCCCAAAATCAAACAAACAAAACAAGCCAACAAGCCAACAAACAAAAATCCATGCTGATTGGTGTATGACGGTGGCATTATGATAATAAATGGCTGTAGGTCTCTTTGGGCCTCAGACTTGGAGGAAAATGTATACTGTATACTTATATCAGTGTTTCTGGGCCCTTCCTAAAGGAGTCCCAGCTATTCCCCCCTAATCAAGGGCTTTGGGTCTTTAAATTGACCTAGGTATAGAAATTGCATGAGAGGCTGTGACTGTCCGCTGTGGCGACGGCAAATCGGGTCAGATTTTTGTCTACCAGACCCAGAGTTTCTTTTCTGTCATTTGGATTAAAGAATACTCCAGTATTCTGAGCCACCACCAAAGACCACTGGGGTCAAAGCACTCTAATTAACAGTGCATTCCTCCCACCCTTTCTGGTAAATGCTTCTAACTGTCACTGGTGGGTAAATGGCGTCCCTTGGCCTCTGCTTCTTTGGGATCACATCATCCCCGTTGGGATCCTATATTTTCAGTGTTGTACCTGGCCTACAAAGGAAAGCAGCCATAGAGATTTTTAAGGATGCTGGTGCTCCCGTCTCTAACGTACTTCTCCATACCTTAGTGACAGGAGTGGCTTCTGAGTATTTTTGCTGAACATAATTGGGGAGGGAGTGTGCAGGTCACACATGGTAAATGGCAGGTCCCCAAGCCTTTGGATTCCCTCCTCCACATGTCAGGGTAGCTCTGGCATTTTACCCCCATTAAACAAAGGTCACCATTGAGTTGGAGTTGTATAGCATGCCAACCAAGTAAGCAGTTACCTTCAGCTGCAGGAACTAATACGCTAAATCTGGACTCTCTAGTAAGAGCACCCATATGAATGAATTCAGCCTGATTCAGTGTCGTGTTTCACCCTCTGGGCCTAAAACCCTTTGAATCTACTACACTTGTTCCCTGCGTTGCTGCTGGTACAAAGTAGCAAAGTCTTGCAATTCTGACAGGTAAGCTATTTCCTTCCGGGTCATAGTGTGCACCAGTTCCCCTGCATCATGTCGAGATATGGCCCACGTGATGGACTTGACCCTCGTTGTTGTGGGTCTTAGGAGGAATAAGCATTCCTTTTTAAGATCTCACTCCTCATCTATCCCGGATGAGGTTAGTGTAGAGTTTTCAAGCAAAAGAAGGCTGGTCTTCTCTGACACAGAGTGACAAGCTACTTCCGCTGGCAATAATGACTCAGAGTGACAGGAGTGTCTGTTTTATCTGGATCCAACAAGGTGTCCCTATTTCAAGCTTTAGGATCCTATTCTTTTTTCTAACTTTCACATGAAAACCTCAGCAAAGTAGGCATTCAACTGACGTTGTAATTTAGCAACCTGCCCAATTAAATTTGTATCTGATTATCAGCCGTATCTGTGCTGTGGTAGCAAGAAAATCACAGGCTCTTTTAGGGCTATCATGGAATCTCTCTGGGGCTCAGACTATGATGTGAGCCAAGAGTTCAAGGACCCAAGCTTGTCATTTTTTTTCCTAAGTGCTCTGATGCACTTTGAAGAATCCATCCCACAACGCAGTCCTTGTGGTCTTCCTACTTCGTAGTGCAGCAGCCACTCAAGCTTCCAGGGCACTTCCTTCAGTTGGTTCTTTATCATGGTGATACTTGATCAATTGTGATGCCACTGCATGTCATGGGCTATCAGCGGCCCATGTCCTGTGGCAAAATTCAGCACTGGGCTCGGTTCCAAGGGCACAATCAAACCAAGTCCCAATTCCCATCTGTATGGGTCCTTCTTCTGGGACCTTGCTGGAGCCTAATCTGTTATCAGTGAGGGTCCAGTTAGGAGACAGAAACCACACAGTAATTTCAATAGGGAAGATTTAATATAAAGAATTACTAAAAGTTATTAATAGTAACAGTATTATTTAAGAAGGAGGGGAAGAGAGTATCTAAAGAATATAGCAAGAGCAGCTATGGAAGTCACTATTTATAGGGCTGAGGCAGAGCATCCAAGAAAGGAAGAAAAGAGGACACTCCCATCCTGGGCTCAGGTCCAGACCTCATCGGAAAGATCAGAGAAATCCACTGAGATGCTGTGCTAGAGAAATTTGCAGGAAGCCTTCCCCTGGGGGGTTAGGGCAAGTAATCCATGCTGAGCTGTCATGCTGTGGAACTTGCTGGAAAGCAGCACGTGTGGCTTGGGCTGGGAAATACCCTCTATGGGACCAGAGGAGGCTTCCCACTGGTAGGTGCTGCTCCATGGAACATTCTGGGAAGCTGCCTATAGGATTGGTGCCAGTGAAACGGTCTAGGGGTAAGCACCACTCTGGTTTCCCCTTGGCTGCTGACCGCTCAGTGCTGCAGGACTGGGGCAAGGCGGGAGCATCACTGGGACCAGAAAGTCAAGCACCGTTCTCCTCCAGCATCCCTCGAGTGCTCTCTCTCTACAGACAGAGCCCAACATCCTGGCAAGGGAGAAATTCCACTGTCACATGCAGGGCACCAAAGGGTGAATTTGGAGCCGAGAGGCAACAAGTAGGCAACTGTCACACTTGGGCTGGGGGACTAGGCAAGGGACTCCCTTCTGTGGGACCTACCCACCTCTGAGTTCTCACTGCTTCCCCTTTGGCTTCTCCCTAGCCTGGCTCTTATCTGTCACGTTTTCCCCCAAATCTGCTATTCCTTCCAATCACTCTTAGGGCTAGCCTTTTGAGACTCAAGAGTCTGAAATTGATTACTTTTTTCCTCCATTTTCTGCTGTCAACCTTTCCCTTAGGCAATCCCACCGAACTGTCTACCTGATTAAATGAAAGAGGGTGAAGGGGTACAAGGAAATAAGAGGAGGATGTAGAAAGTTGGTTAATCAATCAAAACATAATCTGCCATATCTCTATTGAGTAAAGATATTATATTCAAAAATGCATTTCCATTTAAATGCTGATGTAGAAATATGGGGAAGCATTCTTTACTGTTAAGGAAATAGCTTTAAATAGCTTATTGATTACCTCAATGCTTAACTACTAAATTGAGAGAAAATATACTTTGAAATTTAAATATAGTTTCCATATGCCTGTCTTGCTAATTTTTATATAATAAAAAACTTTTTGATGGATGTGTTCCATTTCTTTGTTGGATTTCAAAGTAATGTTAAAGCAAGAATGAAATGGTTATAAATATCTTATTATTATGCTCTCACACTTCAGCATAACAAATGATTTCATATTTTTTGGCAAGCTGGCATTCCTTGCTACAAGTTCAGATGTAACCATTGTGGTTTTTAAAATGTATTTCCAGAATACTTGAAAGTTTATGACATTACAAATAGGAAGGAATGTTTCCCTTTTGGGGAACTTTAAATTATCATGCCAGCCCAAGACAATGCCTTTCAAATGAAGGAGATAAAAACAAGTCTGAACATGATACCTTCCTATTTGCTACAGGTGGAAGGCCAAGGTCAGTCTTCTCTGTCTGCCAATTCCAAAGGAAATCTGCTGAAAGTAAATCTGAATCAACAAACGAGCACACAAACAAACAAACAACTCTTCTTGTCCCCATGTTTATTTCCTAGTCAGACTCCTTGGTGGGCTTACGCCTGTGGTAGCTGCCCTGAATTGCAGGACCTCACCCTTCCCGACAACCCGCAGATAACCTTACAGGGGACACTCTGGGCTGATGGTGGCCTTTCCTATCCAGTTTCCATGGAGACAGATCTTGGAAATCATCTAAAAGCAACTATTGTAAAAGGCAGGATGTTAAAATCCTTACGCTGCCTTCACTGATTTGACATCTGCTTTTATCAAAACTGAGATGGTAATCTTAAGACAGCCAGCTGAGAATAAAATCAGTGGTTCATTTCCATTGCTGGAAACCAAAATCCATCTCCGGGCACATACGGTGACCAAGGTACATACGTTACCTTTTAATACGAGTCTTTGTGTGTTGTTGCTTAGCTGAGACCTATGCAGCCAACTTATGCTTTGGATTTAATTCTGCACTCAGCATCCGATGACTTGGTTAAAGAAATGCTTTGAAAATCAGCACATAGCAACTTTTAAAAATCAAACATCTGTCTTCTAGAGCACAGATGGGCAGTTAGGTGGACCAACTTCAGACTGCCATCTTAACAACCACAATTGTTGCTGATAGAACAAAAACTGTGGCTGGAAACAGCTGTCCCTCAGCTGAAGTTATACCCTGGCTGTCATCAGTGGAACAAACTGCTCTTTTCAGCAATAGTTGTAGATGGAATTGGAACCCTCCTTACTGTCTCTTATCTGGGTCTCCTGGTTCCTAATGGCAAGGGGGATAGATTACACCGGATTTAGGGTAAAGCCATGCATCCAAGTGGACTCGTGTTTTCAGCGTTCACGGATTCCAAGAGAAAGCTTACATTTTGTGCCTTTATTGTGATAATGATCTTTGAATTTTTTTTTTAATTTTTTTTTCAATGTTTATTTATTTTTGGGACAGAGAGAGACATGGCATGAACGGGGGAGGGACAGAGAGAGAGGGAGACACAGAATCGGAAACAGGCTCCAGGCTCTGAGCCATCAGCCCAGAGCCTGACGCGGGGCTCGAACTCACGGACCACGAGATCGTGACCTGGCTGAAGTCGGACGCTTAACCGACTGCGCCACCCAGGCGCCCCTGATCTTTGAATTTTTGTTAGCATTTAGGGAAATCTCCTTTTAGGCGGTAATATATCAAAATAATTTGTTTTTACAGAAAAGATATTATTTAAGTCACTTCAAATGGGGCACTCTCCATTATTGCTGGTGTGCACTAGGTATTCTTAGAGACACTAGAGAATGTGTCTTTAAGAAGTATCCCTACATCATGCAAGTTCAAGACTCTGGTATAGAACATAGAGATCAGATTTCATCTTTTCTGTTGTTACTTTGGGATGGTAAAAACAAGAAATAAGCTCTTAGATGTGTGGTGTTGAGAGACTCATCTTTTCTAGAATCAGTTTCTCCATCAGTAAGATTCGGGTAGCTTCTGGGACTATTGCAATGAAGGAAATAATGTATGTGGAGTGTTTGTAAAGTGTTACACTGTAGAAATACCAGTGGTGGTGTGTGTGCTCTGGGATAAGGGTTGTGTTAAAAGAGGCACCAACTCAGTCGTTATGCATGTTACATAATGTCTTGAAGCTCTGATTTCCTTACTTATAACACAGTAGCTGCCTTACAAGTTTATTGTGGGGAGAAAAGGGACATAATGCACACAAAAGAGTAATCATAGTAACTGGCACATAAGAATCATAGGTGTTAATATTCTATTCTTAGTATTATAGTTCTTGTATATAGTATAGTATACTTACTTCTTCAGCAATTGAACTATGTATCATTCTGCGCAAAATTTTAAATTCTTCCATGAAAATTTTAAAGGTGGGGTGCTGGCTATCGTGATAATTATTCCAATAAGTAAAATAGCTTTCTAATACTGTCTCCTGTATGAATCTTAAGTCGACTGTTAACTTATTCAAGAAAGCTTTTATGAGAATTAATTCAAGCAATCAGGAGCAATAAAAGCAATTCTGAGTTAATTAGAGGCTTATCAAGTTAAATGAATAGCAAAGGATTTTAAGACTATTTGAATTAGCAATCCGGTAGTGACAGCTGCCAGTGCTGGGGTTAGTCTCTTTCAAAGGAACCTGTGGACCCACTGGTACTTCACACCTTCAAAAGTCCGCTGTGCAATTAGGTGGATCACAAAAGGCTTGCTGCCACTCTTTGGAAATTGGAATCGTGCGAGGCAACAACTAGACGGTCCTGGGCCAACACTGCCCTCTGGTGTTTGATTTAGGGAAGTGGCAACTTCCCGTGGGTAAGGGTAGGGAATTCTCAAAACCAAAAAGATATCTCCAGGCACTTCTCCCATCCACTCCTCTCTAACCAATCCCCTTGCTAGAAAGGTGTGCACAGGACCCTTCCGTTCTTTGTCTGGTCCCACTCTTAAGTTAAATTCATTACTTTTGCTAATCTCATGCACACATGTATAACTTATACTCATTTTCCTTCTCATCTGTCTTCCAACCATTTGCTTATTAATGCCAAGAAATCTCTCTCTCTCTCTCTCTCTCTCCCTCTCTCTCCCTCTCTCTCTCCCTCCCTCCCTCTCCCTCACCCTCTCCCTCACTCTCTCCCTCTCTCTCTTTCTCTCCCTCTCTCTGTCCACATTTATTTCCCTTTTCATTCCGTATACAAGGACAATAATTATGACCATTTGTTGGGGATAAGGAGAGTGATTCAATTACATCTGGAGCAAGGTACAAGAATGCTCTAGTTCTGAAATAAAAAGAGCTCATTATAGATTCAATGCTGTCAACTTACAGAACCTTCCAGAGTATACTAAAGGACTTCAGATCCTCCAGCAGAATCTTGGTTCGTCTGTAATTAAGCCTGCTTTCACTCAAGTAAAATCAAAGGATTGACTAGAATTACAGATGGTGCTGTTAAAACATTTTTCAATTACATTGTTTTTCTATTTATGGCATTACAGCGCTTCATAATGGGTCCCACATTCTGTTGTGTCTGGGCTGATGAACAGTTTTTCTCTGGGTATAAGAAGCCGTTGTGAGACCCCATTGACCCCATTCATTTCTCTATTACATTTTATACATTCCCCTGCTTCATGTAACTTGAATGAATGGACATTCCTTGTAGCCAGGATATGGTAAGTTACACTACACTAACACCCGAAATCTCTTTGCTTGGCACAGCAGTGGTTTATTTCTCACTCAGCTAAATTTGGGCAGGTCAGGTGGCCCTCCTCCATCTTGTGGTTGTGCCATCTGGAACGGATGGACGCCAAGCTCCTTGCCCAGGGCAGACAGGGATGGAGGAGAAGGATGCCGTCTTTGAATTGCCACATCCTCGGAGTGACACATATCATTTTTAGTGGCCAAAGGGGTCACATGGCACCAAACCTAAACAGTAAGAGAGTATAGAAAAATGGAATGGGGGGGGTAAATAATTGCCACTACCACATTTGTCTCCTTTTGGCCTGAATCTTTAATTCTATTCTTGTATTTTTGTTGGCTGGATTTGTTTTATTTTGTTTTTAATCTTGAGAGCGCCTACTACTACATCTTCCTTCCCACTTAGCCATCTCTTTTCTTAATGATTCTTTTTCCTCTCCTTCCAAATCCTCTCCATATTTTAAACAAACCAAATGTTATTTCCACTCTGAGACTACTTATCATTCTGACCCTATTTCTTTGCTCTATTATCCTTCTTCCAAACTTTACTTCAACCTTCTGTGCTTCTCAGGATCTTTGGTTTCCTTGTGTAAATTCAACCTGCAGATCTCTACAAAATCACTGTTTTGAAATCTCCAATTTCATCCAATTGCCATATTTTCAGAGATTTCAAAGTGACTTGCTACTAAGTTATTAAATCCAACTCATCCTGGCACAGCCCTAATGTAAACTAATTCATTCTTTTCTTCTTGACAAGATTGGTCCCTACAGTCTGATCTCTATGTGAATATCAGGAGTGCTCACAGACAGGCATCTGACTTCGTAGTGCAGATATGTGCTTCCTGTTCCAAAGTGTCAGATCCTTCAGGAGCGCCTGTGTGGCTCAGTTGGTTGAGCATCCGACTCTTGATGTCAGCTCAGGTCAGGATCCCAGGGTCATGGGATCAAGCCCTGCGATGGGCTCCGTACTGAGGGTTGAGCGTGGAGTCTGCTTAGGATTCTCTTCTTCTCTCCCTCTGCCCCTCTCCCCAGCTCGTGCTCACTCTCTCTCTAAACAAACAAAAACAAAACACAAAACATAAAACACAAAGCATCAGATCCTTTAGGACCTTGGTCAGGTTGTTTAGCACAATTCTGGGCATGACATAGCACGTAAACATCTGACAGAATGCATCCTTCCTCGTGAAGTCTGTTCTTTGCAAAATTCAATTTATATGTGCAATTTAGGTTTTATATGAAAAATAATACCAAGAAAATGAAGGAACAATAGTATAAATGGAAGCAGCCTTTTGAAAGAGAGAGGAGTAATATATTCCTTCTGGATTGCGGAATGAAAAATTATCACACCTAGTCATGATATTTGGAGTCAAATTTATATTCTTATTTAGTCCTGTTGAATTCGTATTGTTACACTGACCCTCAGTAAATGCTTCCAGGAGTCGTCTGTACAGTGTTAACATTTGCTTACAATAATTGTTTTCTCATTTTATGCAGCTTCCTCCAGCTTTGCACCACAATTTGAAAAGAAGGGTTATAGAGAGATTCAAGAAATCCCTCTTCAGCCAGCAGAGTAACCCTTGCAATTTGAAATCTGAAATTAAAAAGGTACCGTATTCTACATATAGGAATTCTTCTTTGGCTAACAAAAACACATCGGAAGAGTTAAATTTTTATACCTTCTCTGCTTTGTACTTTTTAAAGTCTATCTTCTATTAAAGGATACTATCGTTATTTGTTTTGGTCCTTCCGAGCTGTATAAAGAAGACACCATAAACCGGGGAGCTTATAAATAGCAGAGACTGCTCTCAGTTCTGGAAACTGACTGCCCAATTTCAAGGTGCCAACACGGTCATGTTTGGTACAAGCCCTCTTCCCAGTTGCAGACTTTTGACTTCTCCTATCCTCATGTGGCAATTGAGGCAAGGAAACTCTCTGGGGCCTCTTTATAAGGGCACTTTTTTATAAGAGCACTTCCATGAGGGCTCTGTCTTCGTGACCGAATTACCTCACAATGAGTCAATACCATCACTTTGGGGGTTAGCTTTCAACATACAAATTTGAGGGGACACGAACATTCAGACCACAGCACTGCTTATGATACTAAATCAAGGTTATCTTTGCCTCTAATTTTCTCACCTTTATTTCTGGGGCCATCATCTCAGAAGACGAATAGAAAATTGCTTCAGTATGATTACATGTTTTCCAAAGAATAAATGTTATTAAACATCTTTAATTAAAAATATACTTTAGCCTTTTTAAAAAGAATTCTGTTTTTTAAGAGAATGTAATATTTTATTAGAACATTCTCTCGGAAGCCCCTTAATTGAGCTGTACCACCCAAACAAGTCATTTAACTGGGTGAAGCTGTGATTTTTATCACCTAGGAGGGTGGAATGAACCACTGTTGACCCCCGACCACCTTGGGGAGGAGGGACACTGACCACCTGCTCCTGCACAGTTGAAAACCCATATATAACTTGTGACTTTCCCAAACCTTCATTACTAATAGCCCACTGTTGAAAGACTTGCCGATAGCATAAATAGTGGATTAAAACACATTTTGGAAGTTATATATTATATACTGTATTCTTACAATAAAGTAAGCTAGAAATAAAATCATAAGGAGGAGAAAATACATTTACAGCACTGCACTGTGAGAAATCCACATATTTGGACCCATGTAGCTCAAACCCATGTTGTTCAAGAGCCAACTGTATTTTTAAGTTTTTCCCCTAGACCTTGGGTGTTAGTAAATGTTTCTAATTATACCCACGAATATTAAATCACAAAAAGGTTAAATCAACCGGATGGAAAGAAAATTGTCTACCTCTGATTAGCACGACTGGAGAAGAGGAAATCCCTCTGTCCTGGTCGGTAGCCATTTCGATATAGCCCTTGGAGCTGGTCACAAGCTTCCCTTTTCCTGTCCCCGAAAGACCCCAGGCCCTAGCGGTCTGGGCCTGTTCCAATTTTATACGTACATTTGTAAAGTTTTACCTACACTTAAACTTTGAAACCATCATGCGCCAATGCTCTTTTTCTTTAGAGTTTCTTTTTCCTTTAATGGATCCAATCTTAAGCATAAATGTACTCCTTATTCAGGCAGTATGGTGGGCCCTTTGATACGAAATGCAAACAGTATGTGTTTGCTCTGTTACCTTACATCAGCGGCGTCTGCCGACACACAAACAGGAGATGGAAAAACAGACACGGCAGCAGGTCAACAGAACGTAAACCTACCTCATCAGAGATCCAAGAGCGCAATTTCTTTCATGGGCTGTGTTGGCAAATGAGGCCAAGACACAAAGCTCAAGTAGATCAAACAGAAGTGGATGAGACTGTGGATATTTATTTTTATGGTATTTACATATTGCATCACGAATACCAATAAATGTATTTTAGGAAGACAGAGCCTCAAGTCTCCCATGAAAACATTACATGTTGCTGGGTTTTCATATTCTTATTAAAATGATATGCGGAATAATCCTCTTTGTATGCAAATTTAGTTTAACAGAAATCCCAGCTTTAAGAGATCAAAGTGCCTGCATCACAGTTTGCACGAAGGTTCCCTCCCCTCCCCCACCCCCTCCCCATTGTTGCGATTTTCCACCGGCGCATGTCCTTCCGTAAAGCAGAGTATTCTCTCTTCCGTCACTTAGATTTTTGGTTTGCATCCCTTTCTTGCTGGCTTTCTTTTCTGTCCAGACAGAAAAAAGATGCTCTTTTGTTAAACCGACCCCACCACCTTGTAGGCCTTCCTCTGTACAGTGGAGGCTTCTCTCAGAGCGCTTAACCTTCTGCCCTTGGTCTGGGGAATACAAAGGGATTAATGGGGGTGGTCAAGGGCATTCAGGGAGCCCAGGGTGGCAGGGGAAGGGGGGGACGAACTCAAAGACTTATCCCTTTTCTCAACTTTGTTTAGAGGCACACTTCTCCGCTGAGGAATGCCATCAGTCCCCTCTGACACTACAAGCTTGTGGTGGTTCGTTCCATCACGGCGTATGCGCTCCTGATCACGGAGGCAGGCCTCCTCTCCTGTGCGCTAAACAAATCTGCCTGGAATATTAATACACTTCCTGTTCTCCACCACTGAACTGAGAGGCCAGCTCCTCCATAAAAGTCTCCCTCGCTTTTCCCTGTACAGAATCAATCTCCCTTTTCTCTGTGCTTTTTTAGTTTACTCACATTGTTGTGTTTAAAGAGCTTTTTATCTGGCTTGCATTTCTGTCTCTCCCAAAGGCAGTGAGTGTGTCGTATCCATCTTTGATTGCCCGTGGTCTTGCACAGAGCCTGGCACATGACGGGGCTTAATGTATGATCGTTGAATAGAGAGTATATTCTATATTGATAAGTATGTTGTGTATGATATAGTCTATTTATTGATATATATAATATATGATATATGCTGATATATTTAATATTTATATTTTTATATGGATATAAAAAGAAGCCCTCCTGCCCTCCTCTAAACACAAATGAGAAAACTCTGTGACCTCTGTTTTTCACCCTTTCTGGTATAATCTTTTGTTAGTGACAATTTTTGTTTGGAAATGGATTTTTCATCCCCTATGTGATCTCGGTAGAGTGGCCAATTGGCCTTTGACTACTAACACAGTCACCTACATCGGGGCCATGGAAGAAGCAAGCAGTGATAGCATATAAAATGCATTTGATTTCCACCTTCCCCTCTGAAATCTGTTCTGAAATCCAGGGCCTCTACGTCTCCAGTTTGAGGAACAGTTATGGGATGATAGTACCTGCCTTCTGATTAATGGCCTGAGACCCAGCAGGATATATGGAAGAGTGAAGAAGTGGGAAAAGCCCTTTTCTAAGAAACTAAGCTCTTTATTTATGACTTACTTCAGCGGATCTTCAGTCCGGTCTTCTCAATCTTGGCTAAAATTGTAGGAGAATACAGCATGTGATTGTATAGAGTTTGGGGAAACTAGGATTTTCAGCATTGGAGAAAGGAGAAACAGAAACAAGATAGAATATATTAATTCAATATACATTTATATTGATAATATTTACATATTATCAATATAATATATAGATAATATTTATATATTATCTAGTTAATAACGTAGAATTGGAAATACCAATATGAATAAGTATGAATTCATGATAAATCTTTTCTTTTAAAAATATCCATATTTCGGGGCACCTGGGTGGCTCAGTCGGTCAAGCATCTGACTCCGGCTCAGGTCAGGGTCTTGTGGTTTGTGGGTTCGAGCCCCACATCGTCAGGCTCTGTGCTGACAGCTCAGAGCCTGGAGCCTGCTTCGGATTCTGGGTCTCCTCCTCTCTCTGTCCCTCCTTTGCGCATGTTGTCTCTCTCTGTCAATAATAAATAAACATTAAAAATAAATAAATATTTCCTAATATTTCCACTAAATTGTCTAGAAACTAAGCAAGCAGCGGAGAGCTCCCTGAGCACCCATAGGCTCCTAGGAGATAGAGTGATTGCAGGGCTAGAACAGGAGCTGAATGAGATTAGAATGGAATGTCTTGACATAATAGAATGCATAGTGAGGATGCCATCAAGGATTACTGGGGATGTGTCAAAAGGACTCAGGAGCCAACTTAAAGAGGCTCCCGCTGGCTGTCTAGTGGATAATTAGAGCATCAGTAAGGATAATAACTGCAATGGATGGAAAGCCTTAAGTAAAGTTTCAATCTAAGAGTTCATGATAGTAAAATAAGAAATCCCTCACTGGTTACCTTTGGAGGATGCTAAGTAACCAACTCATTGTTTTGAAAATTATTTGCAAAAGGAAAGAATCAAACATTTATTCATTTATTCTGTGGTTCCCTTATGAATTCTATCCCAGGGTAATTAAATTGATCAGGGGGAAGTTTCTCATTATACTAGTACTCCAGCTAATAACAACTAAAGGAATAAAAAATATTGTCATTTTGCAGCCTGTAATGAAATGATGGACCTAGACATGATTACCAGTGGTTGCTAATGTCACAGAAAGAGGGGCCACCAGGCATACGCCTCCCAATGGCTGTGTATTTGCTAAAAACCTGGATCTGCATCTGAGGAAGCCTGTATATTGGAAGTGGGCAAACCGTGGTCCTCAGGCCAATCTGGTGTATTGCCTGTTTTTGGACATAAAGTTTTATTGGAACACAACCAATGCATTCACTTACATATTGTCTATGGTTGCATTCACCTTGTAAGCACAGTAGCTGTGACAGAGACTGCAAGACCTGTAAATCTGTAAATATTTCCTACCTGATCTTTGCCAAAGAAGTTTGCCAATCCCTTGCTCTACATCCAGATACTACAAATGGGTAGCAAATACGTGGGACAAGAGAACATGTTAAAAGACACCATGGGGAGGGGCGCCTGGGTGGCACAGTCGGTTAAGCATCCGACTTCAGCCAGGTCACGATCTCGCGGTCCGTGAGTTCGAGCCCCGCGTCAGGCTCTGGGCTGATGGCTCAGAGCCTGGAGCCTGTTTCCGATTCTGTGTCTCCCTCTCTCTCTGCCCTTCCCCCGTTCATGCTCTGTCTCTCTCTGTCCCAAAAATAAATAAACGTTGGGGAAAAAAAAAAAAATTAAAAAAAAAAAAAAAAAAAACAACAGGGGAAAAACCAAAAAAAAAAATACCGGAAGATTCAATGGGGAAAAAAAAAAAAAAAAAAAAAAAAAAAAAAGAACCTTTTTCTTAAATAAATAAACTGCAAGGAGAGGAGAACACATTTCTTTGGTTCTGAATCTGTACTTCAACTCAGATCAGCAAGGTCAAGCTTACCTTATTCAGTAGCTGGCAATCTCTAACTCCTAAACTCCAGGTTTCTGGCTCTTTTACAATTAGCAGGTTGCCCCTCTCTTCATGCTTTAATTAATGGCTTCTTATGCACATAATAATTACCTTATTTTTGCGTAGCCCCTGTCAGGGCCCCATGGAGGCATCATAAATCAGCAGCGCCCAACACCGACCTGTTTGGACCAAGTGGAGAAGCGCCTACGGCAGGGTTCTCCCGCCCAGCGGGGCCGGGCCCCGTTCATCTTCTCCCTCAGTCCCACCTTCAGGTCCTGGGAGGACGAGCTCCTGGTTGTAAATAGCATAGGATGGTGATTTTCCAGCCTTTTTCTTTTAGTTTTGGAATTCTTTGTCAGAAACACAGTCTTTGTTGGAAACGTAAACAGCAAGGCCGCTGCCGGGGGAAGTAGGGGCGAGGGTGGCAAAGTGACCACCCGTGAGAAGATACAGGTGCATCCGCGAGAGAGTGCTGAAGTGTAAGAGAATAGTGAGCACAGATACTGGACGTGTCTGTTAACAGAGTGGCCTGTAAGAGCCTGACAAAAAAGACTAGAGAGGAGCTGTAGGTTAGAAAAGATGAAAAAGAAGACAGTATGTTCCGTCTTAACATGTTACAATTCAGTCAAAGAGGACAGGGAAATCTGAAGGGAGAAAGATCAGAGAGGGCTGGTGAGTGACGTGTGATTTAGTGCCTTAAAAATGTTCTCATTTCTGGCACCTCATTGCATTTATGTTGTTTCATTTCCTTCGGAGTCCTACCTCAGTGCATTAGATTCCAAATAATTTGTGTAGTTGTTCTGCAGCGAAGATCCCCTTATTTTATGATATGGAAGAGAAGATATAGTTTGGGGAATTTAATGAAGATTACATTTTTTTTGCTTCTCATTTAGGTTCTGCCCCAAAAGTACTATATTCTCACTTGAACAATGACGAGCCAAAATTGCTCAGCCCTTGCTCAAAATCAGTTGAGTTGGGGGGGGGGGGGGGAGGGGGGGTGGTAACAGGGACACAGTTTGTTCTCTTTAATGTTTACTTGGCTCTAGTTCCAAAGTGTGTACAGTCATTTGCTCCTTAGAACTGTCAATGTTTGCTCAGGGCAGGAGAGCCCTTTTCCGTCATTTCAGAAGCATTCTTCCCAACAGGACATACAAGCCAGAGACGGCAGTGCCCCTCTAAGCTGAATGCTCAAGAGGCAAAAAAGGGCCCACATGGCCCAGGACTGCTGGCCACCTCCGAGCCTCTGCCAGTCGTAGGGGCCACTGCTTCGAACATTCTGTGGTAGCATCCGTATTCCACCTACGGGGTGAGCATTTTCTTGCCTGTCTCGTGTGTCCAGAATCGGACTCTTCCTCTTCCTCCCTCCATCTGCATCGCCATCGCTGGAAGCATGTTTTCCTTTTCCTCAGTCTTTAAGCCTTGCAGTCATGTTCGGCTGCTCCATGTTATTTCTTTTGCCCTATGAGTCATCAACACCCGGGATCTTCTTCACATAACGCGGTTTTGCTCACCCCTTGACGTTACAGCCCTGGGTTCTAGCCCTGCTTCTGCCGCTTGCTAGCTATGATCCTTGAGCACATTCCTTCTCAGTGTCCCCATCTGTGGAACGGGGATAATGCCCACCGTAGAGGTAGATGTAAGAACCAGATAGAACATCCAATGTGTCTAGAATGTTTAAGTCCTCAGTAAATGGCTGTAGGCACTACTAGTGTTATTAGTGAGGGTTTTTGATCTTCCTCTTGGCTAACACCTAGTCCAAGCTCTTAGCACTTCTCCCTGGTGTTAGTGCCACAGCTTCTCTGATGATCTCCCTGTTCTCTAACCCATCTTGCAGGACTAAGAGTTTCTAAACACTAGCTTTTTTTTTTTTTTTTTTTTTTAAGGCATACTCGAAAAGCTTTATAGCCTCCAGTTTCCTGCCTCACCATGTAAACTCTGGCTCCCAGCTTCTAGGCTGGCATTATTTGCAGGAGCCTTCCTCTGGGTCTGCACCCACCCTGGCATCACCAGCCTCATGCAGACTGCTGTGCACATTGCATCCAGAATGATCCTTTCAAAACAGAATCTGATCATGTCTCACACACACACACACACACACACACACTCTCTCTACACACTGAAAACTGTTCAGGGGCTCTTAGTATAAACTGCCAAATCCTACCCACCATATTGACAGTCCTGTTTGGTCCAAGCCCTGCCCACCTCTCCACCTTGATCTCCTACTCTCTTGCCATTCGTGGTCGAAATTACACCAGCCACAGGCACTGTCTGAGGCCTGTCTACCACGCAGCTTCCTCCTAAGTCTTTGCAAATGCTTGTTTTTCTGCCTTTAAAGATCTTCCTTTTCCATCCTTTACTCATTCTCACTGATTCTTTCAGCTGTCAGCAGAAGTGTCATTTTTTCCAGAAAACCTCTCCCCAGTTAAACAGACAGTTAAATCTGTCTGTTCTCCTAGAACCATAGATCAGTCCTTTAATGCATTCAGCACAGTTGCAATTTCCCATATATCCAGGTGGTTGTTTCACAGACATATTCCTCCCCGATTAGGCAGTAAGCTCCAGGGTAGAATTTTTGGCCACCATTGGTTGTTTCCATTGTTTGGATCTGTGTGTGTGGCACACAATAGTTGGTAGAAAATCCCCACTGAATTAATGAGCGGCACTTGCCTTCCTCTCTTCAGCCTAGGTCCCCACATCTCTATAATGTGGACTTATGTCACATCCCTTTATTCACCTTGCTAGTGGTATGCAGTGCCCAGCCTTTGCCCCCAAGTTCTACTCACCTGGAATGTCTGCTTCACTTCCTTGCATCCACCCAAATCTATCCTTCAAGACTTGGCTCCAGTGTTTCTGCTCCAGAGCTTCTGAAAATCATGCTGGTCTTCTTGAAGCATACTTCTTTTTGGAAGCTTAGAACTCCCCACCTCATTTTACACTTCAGTGTTTATTCCTTCACCATTTTGTTCGTGTATATTAGCCTAATTACCCGAATTGCAGGCCACATCATTTCTATGTCCTCCATGCTGCCCAGCCTGGTGCTGATAAGCTGGATAGACCATTGGTATATGGGATTCGATGGTTTTCATCTCTATTTTACAAAACCTGCTCAGACCATGACACACAGCGAGGGGCAAAAACGATATACTGAAAGAATATGTAGGTCGAAACACTGAACTGCAAGAAGTTCCGAGAAGTTTCTGGAATAAAAATAAACGTATCTGGGATTCAAACACACAAAAGGGATTCAACTGAATTTCAGCCCTTGCCTTCATCCGTGGGCCCATCCCTCTGAGGATTTGCAGCTCTTAAGCTAAAGGACACTGCTTCTGTGAAAGGCACTGGAAATCTCAAGTACTCCTCTCTTCAAGGTTTGCATCAAGGAAAAGAACTTGCCTTTGTCATTGTAAAATGGCTCTCTTGATCTCTCTGGGTCACAATTCACATATATCACTGTACAGCTTTAAACACTTCCCGTCTGGGAAAGAGGAGTCCAAGGTGTTTACTAAATAATTAAGTTGACTTAAATAAGCCTTCTATAATTAGGATGAGCACTTCAGGCAGCCAAATTACTCCTATGCTCAATCACATGAAAAACAATCCCATCTGAAGTCGTTTGGAAGGCAATACCAGGAAATCATTTTCAGCATTACAAGACGTATTAAGCTTAGCTGGAGCAAGCTACTAGCTTGGCTCTGAGAAACGCCGAGTGATCAGGGCTACCTCTGTGGCATCCTAATGGCACTGACGAGAGCATTAGTAAGCATGTGACTATCTGATCCTCCTGCATTACGATATGTTACAATCCTATGATCTTGTCCCTTTACAAATGGGTTATTAGTTTTATCAGTCGTCACTGAAGTAAAGAAAGTAAATTTTCAAGAATAAAAAAGGGTGGAACCTTAGTTTTTTCTACAGTACATTTGTTGGCAACATGGAGACTAGAAAACACAAAAATGATTTGTACTAATAGTGTCCAAAGTACATAGATGGAATAATGGTTGCTCATATAAAATGTTTTTCATTAGGGTACAAAGTGCACAATGCCTACAGTGAGGTACCTGGCCAGCTCCATGAACTTTTACCTACACATTCACCCATGTGACCACCACCCTCATCACTATGTAGAACATTTCCTGTGCTGAAGAAGATTCCTGCTTGCCTTTTCCTGGTCAAATCCCCTGCCACAATGTAATTGTTATCTTAACCTTCATCACCATTGGTTAGCTTTGCCAGATTGTGAACATGCATGTACGTGAGGTCATACGTTATGTTTTCTTTTTGCTGCTTTTGCTCAATGTTTGTTCCTGTTACGGTTTGTATCTATAGCTTGTTCTTTTTTGTGCTTTGCAGAATCCCATTGGATAAGCACACCACAATATATCTACCCGTCCTTCTGTCTGTAGACATTTGGGGTTTTTCCAGTTTGGGGTTATAATGAATAAAGGTGCTATGAACATTCTTGTGTACCTCTTTTGATGGACAGAAGTCCTTCATTTCTCTTGTGTTCATACCTAAGAGTGCGATTGCTGGGTCACAGGGTAGGCATAGTTGTTGAATTTTAATGAATACTGCGAGTTTTCTCAAGTGATTGATTGAACAATGGTGTATTTTAATTCCTGAGCAGAGCATGTGAATCCAAGGCAACTACTATTGCATAGTCTAAATTGTGCCATTTGTTTCTGGTTTATTAATAAGAATTGGCATTTTAATATGTTACATTAACACAGGCATGAAAACTTGGCCAGCCCGAGTGCTGGTTGGAATTAAAGGTGAAAGGAGATTGAGAAATATTTATAGCCTAAAATTCTGCTTAAAAAATTCAGCTTTATAGAAGACCATTAAATAATTGGAACCTTAATAAATTCTGTCGTTTAGTGAATAACTCTCTCCTTTAGAGTGTTGAGGATTCATATTTGGAGATTAAAATTAAGCAACAGTAATTTAGCAAAATGTATTAAGAAACTTGGTTGTGTTGGTCAAACAAGAAGGCATTGTTCAAAGCAGATACATGAGAAACAATGATGATGTGGGCTAAACATATTGTTCTGCTGAATAACTGGAGGTTATTCCTCATAGGCCTGATACAAATAACATTTTGATGTTCCAAGCCCATGCCATTATTTTTCTATCCGTTTTTATCTTGCTCTCATAAAACTAAAAAGTGCAGAGTTGTTTTTACTTTTTCATGTGACCAGGGAATTGTCTACCTCGCTTCTGCTATAATTTGCCTGCCTCTAATTTACAAGTTCTTTTGAAAGGATGATGTGCCTTTATCTATTTACAAGGGGTTGAAAACCACAGCACTAAATTCTCCGTGTGGAGACATAGGGAAAGTGATCTCCTATCATTTGCTTCTGAGTGCAGAATAACATGTGGCTTTGCCTTTTCTGTTCCAGTTATCTCAGGGATCTCCAGAACCAATCGAGCCCAACTTTTTCACAGTGGATTACCATTTATTACATCATTCATCAAGTGGAAACAGCCTGTCCCCAGATGACCCAACAGGTAACGGCCTGCAACACCGGAAATCTGGCTTTCACAAAGAAATCTATTATTTGGATCAACAGCTTACCCTTAAAAGATTATCTTCAATTTAAAAGAAAGATAGAGCTTATTTTGATTATCTATGGCAATAGTTGGAAAGGATATACAGTAGGAATATAGAAATTCCCTGAGATTTATTGTACCCTGCTGTGGCAGCTTCCTTGATCATTTATTAATGCCATAAACAAACAGCAGAATCTGTGTGGGTGAATTGTATTTCCTTTTATTTCTTCTTGCTATCTGATGATGCAAAATCAAATGCCCAAAAGCAGAAGTGAAGAGTTTGGATATTTAAGATGGAGAAAATTTGAAACTTACCTGCAGAATCCACATTAGACATATTTAAATTTTTTTCTTTTTTGCATAAATCTCACATAGGGAGGCCACATCGCCTAGGGACGAAAGCTGTGGATTCTCAAAACCTGGATACCTATATTTGAATCTCAGCTTAACCATTTAGTAGTTGACTTGGGCAAATTATTCGACCCCTTGAGCCCCGGTTTTCTTGCCTGTAAAATGGGGGTAAAAATGGTACTTGCACTCTAGGGTGATGGTGAGGGCCAGTGTAAACATATAAAAAGTGCTTGGCCATTAGCAGGGGCTCAGCGTAATGTAATTCTTCTCATGATAATGGAACTCTCAGAAGAGGTTTTCAAGCTACTCTGAGGTTTTAGAGTTCCTAAATAAGTTTGAAGTCCCTATAAACTAGAGTTACATCACTGAGTTCTGAAATAGATAGGAATTATGGCTAAAGGGAGGGAGACTCACTCTGCCCTCACTCCTCGATTTAGGCAAATCATCTCATATATGAATTCTCAAACTTTCCTTAAGTCTTGGACCCCTGGGATGAAGCGAGCCCATAGGCAGAATTACATTTAGAATACTCCCTGAGAAACCCATAAGCTCAAGATAAACTGTCGTTGAAAGTCTTTTGCTTTTAAAAGTGCCCCCAGGGCAGGCCAGTCAGTCTGCGGGCCAGACTTCTTACAGCGGCAACTCTGATGAAACGGAGAGTTCTGGTGCAAATCCCCGGGGCAGCCTGTGGCAGCTTGACATGCCACCCCAAGGTGGGGCGGACGAGTCCCGTCCAAGCAGGCTGGCCACCAGCTCAGACAGCAGAGGCTGCGGGCACTTTGGGAACCCCTGAAGGCAGAGCATTGAAGACGACCTGCCAGGACTCAGCCCCACGCCTCCCCTCAACGTCAACCCAGCACCTCTTGTCTCCCCTAAGTGGAGGGGAGCTCCCGCGCCTCCCAGCACACCAGTGCTGATTGATTGCAGTGGAAGCTGGTCAGCGTTGCCTCGGGTGGCTCTCAGTTGGGCGAGGTGCTGGTAGATCATCCTTAGAACAGACATCCAAGAAAGTCTTGCCTTCTGGCACTAAATGTATTTTATTTCCCTTTAGGCAGTCATAGGAAAGGGCCAGGTATTCCTTGTCTCTCACTGTCTATTTCTGCCTCCCTCTAAGAATTCATTTCCTTTTTAGCACATATTTACTGGTTTTGCTTGTAGATTAAGGAGAATTTCTTGATCGGAAAACTCACCAATCAAGTAGTTTGCGTTTGGAATACTCCTCACCTGTCCTTAGTGTGCACACACACCCACCCCTCTAACAAAATTAACCGATTTATACCCTGTGAGATGCCCCTATACCTTTGTGTACTATTTGCGTATTATTTTGTGATGGTCGCCCCAAAAGCAGCCAGTTATTAAAGGAAGAGAAAGAAAGAGTTTGAATATTCGAAGCAAGACAATTTGAAATGTGCTTATAAGTACTCCTCTTCCTCATGTCTAAATTCACCCTGTTTTCACTACAGTTGAGTTGTAATCGCCAATAAAGTCTAACCAAGAAAATATGAACCGGAGTTCAGACTTTCCATAATCTATCTATTTCAGGTCTGTGCACCAGCTTTGATTTGGAGGAGGGAATAACGTATGAACAGATGCAGGTGAAGTTTTTGCAGTGCCTTTGAACAATTTTATTTTGTTGCTTTTAATTCAATACTAACCTGATTTTTTTTTTTTCAACTCCAGACTGTGATTGAAGAAGTCCTAGAAGAAAGTGGCTATTACAACTTTAAATCTAACAGGTGAGATCTGGAATTTTCTTTCAAATGTGACAAATCAGTTGAGATCATTGGGTGTTAGATCTGATTTCTCTATCCTGGATTCCAGAGATTTTTTTTTCAACTTTCATTTTAAATACTTCTGTAAAATATCTTGGCTTAGACTAGATACAACCATGGGGAGAGTATATGTTGCCCATCTTTTGTATGGAAGCAGCTGCTGTTTCTGTGTTGAAAAAGAAAGGGTGATAGCTTAGTGGTAATTTACTCTCCTAAAAAATAAGAAACATAATGAAATGGAAAGGCATTTCTAAGCTTTTTTTTTTTTTTTTAATTTTTTTTCAACGTTTATTTATTTTTGGGACAGAGAGAGACAGAGCATGAGCGGGGGAGGGGCAGAGAGAGAGGGAGTCACAGAATCGGAAACAGGCTCCAGGCTCTGAGCCATCAGCCCAGAGCCTGACGCGGGGCTCGAACTCACGGACCGTGAGATCGTGACCTGGCTGAAGTCGGACGCTTATCCGACTGCGCCACCCAGGCGCCCCAAGCTTTTTTTTTTTTTTTTAACTAAACATTTGTTCCATTCTAGTAGAGCTGTAAACTCAGATTTCCATCACTGAAATCTACCCATCATTTGTATAGAATGCAGGGGCGAGGGAGGGAGAGAATACAACTAAACAAAGAATCACTTCTGGTGAATTTAAGATATGTTGGTGGGAAAGGAATTTGTTGTTATATATTGCCTCTTGATCACCATAAGTGAGAAACCTCAGTTTACTGGAGCTATGTATTATCTTCTAAAATAACCACTATTGGTGCTTTAAAAAATATACTGTTTTCTGACTTTTGTCCTGTTCTGATTCCTGCCATTTACCATTGGGCACAGTGTTGGGCACAAAGGTTTGACTACAATTAGTTTACTTGAGAGGCAATTCCAGGAAACGCTGGTAGGGGAGTGAAGAAATAATTCAATAAAGGTTTCATTTTGAAGCAATTTACCCTTGTGGCTGATGGGGGCTTGATCCCGCTGGGGAAATCTGAGAGCTGGTACTGAACATGTACCTCAGTTATCCCGCTCAAGGGCTGAGGCAACCCGGGTATTTGTGGTCCGGTTTCCATCCGTCATTGTTTGCGGCCTTTGCCCAGAGAATGTTAGTTCCCTGGCATTTCTGGCCTTCTGTAAAGGTGGACAGAGCAGACTCCAGAGGCCAGAGAAATCTTCAGGAAAAGAAACGCAGGTGCAGGCAGCTGGAAAGTAGGCCGGCACGCCGTGAAGTGGCGTGGATGAGGGGAGGTGGGCACTCACCGCGTCTGCCATCCGAGTTGCCTCTTGACTTTTCTAAGGAGCCCCTCCTAACAGACCATCACGTTGATCGTAAGCAGCCACATCCACATTCTGCGTGGCTCCAAGTCGCTTTAGTTTGTTCTCTCAAAGTGGCCTTTCATGCCTGAAGGAGCTGCCTTCCTTTCCAGCTGGTGAAGCTATCTTGTGACCACTATTTAAATCATTCCACTATTGGGATGAGCACTGGGTGTTGTATGGAAACCAATTTGACAATAAATTTCGTATTAAAATCAATCAGTCATTCCAGAAGTCATCTCCAAAGGTATTAGCCATGGTATGAGAACGAGGCCTCGAGAGCATTCTGCGAAGGTTGTTATATGGAAATCAGATTCTTTTTTGAGGTTATTTCAGTCTCCAGCTTTTTTTTTTTTTTTTTTTTTTTTTAGTTTTCCTATTACAACAAGTTGTTCGTATGAATCACACAGTTAAGTTTATTCAACTGCTTGTTCTTTGGGCTTGATAACATATTTCCAAAATACTACCTTTGTAGATTTAGTTCTGTTGTGATTTATAACTACAGAGGTATGATGAGTACTTCTCATTTTCCAAAGGTATATTATTAATAGAAATCACCATCTTCATAATCACTCTTCTCCCACCTTCCTTGGAGAGATTTTGAATTTTCATTTTCAATTTGGGTGGAGTACATCCAACTTTCCATGAATAGAATGAGTGTCTTTGTTCCTGACTCTTAGCCCCTTATTATTTTAAGTGCCTTTGGCTTAGAGTGGGGGGCAAAAGTCATTTTTGTCATGATTTATCTACATATGCTCAGAGACTCAGGATCACGGGCCATGAATGGCTTCATACTTTGGCAGAAAATAAACTAAATGTCAGTGAAAAACCAGGTGTGTAAGGAAGTTGGGAAGCTCATACAAGAGCTCTTATTTTTCCCTAAAAAATTTAGTCGTAGTCTTATTTTTAAATTCGCTTTTATCCTTTTTAAGTTCTGTCACTAAGTTTTAAAAAATCCAAACATTATTTCTACTTTCAAAGATGCACTCCTGTGTTAAAAGACATCGCACATTTTGTTATTACGATGAATAGATGATGAGATGCCTCATAACAAAGACCAAAAATTATTTACAGTTTTATTCAGAATAGTGAATAGACTATGGAGACATGACTTAAATGGTCAAGTTCAAGCAACATACGTTGGATAGGACATACGTAAAATATTCTTAAAATGCTCCAAAGTAAAATGAAGCAGCAATTTAAAAATTCTTACAGCCATGATATTCCCTTTTCATCTTCTAATAACAATGATAGAGTATACCTTGAGGGAAGACTCCTCACAGTTTACTAGTAAAAAGAACCCTTAGTTGTGCCTAAACTACTTGTTTATGGGTGTTCCAAATTAATTACCCAGAAAGTCAGCTTCCACTTAGAAGCATCTAATAGTTCACAAGCTAGAAACACACATAATTCCAAATATGAATCAAATCAGCCATGTCAGTGATGATTTTTCTGTAGTCAGAGGATGGAGGATGCTAAATATCACTGGACATGTACTAGTATGTATGTATGTATTGATCTATTTATTTTGTACTAGTATTTAGAGTCACTGGAGTGTATTCCCTTAATTGGTTCCATAGACTAGCCAATATTCTCACAGATGCTAATAGATGTTCCCTGAAAAATAAAATTTTGTGATCAAACATATCTGGGAAACTGTGAAAGGACAGTTTTCCATTTTCAGAGGATGGTGACACGCGTTACCATATCACAGAGTCTGAGATGTGCTGTAAGGAAGAAATCTGTTGGCCTTGTTTAGCCCAGTGTTTCTTCAATCTTTCACATGTGGTTGGAAGTGGGAAACATTGCTTTAACTCCCCGAAAGTCACCAACACCTGCCCAGATCTGCTGTTGCTCTCCTTGCCATTGTCATCATCATTGCAGAATGTTACTAGTGATCTTGGTCAAGCACCACACCGAGAAGTGCATACATAGTTTCTGTATGACCGAAGTTTACAACTTCAGACAGTCTGTTCAAACTTACGTCAGCAGCGAAAGCATGAAGCCAAGATATAGCATGCTTTTAGCTTCGGCCGTAGAGTGACCATTTAGTCAGGGACAGAGAGATACCATTATCAGACGGACAGCCTCAGGATGAAGCCATTATCCATCTCTTAGCTCTCTTTAGGGACAGTTTCTGCAACTGTTTAAATAAAGGGGAGACTGCTTGGACAGTTGGTTCGGAAGACCGTCTTGGGCACAAAATGCTGTAGTAGGGAAAGGAAATGGTAACAGAAAGAGACATAGCAGCAAGGAGCCCTCAGCAAAATGGGGAATCCTTCATTTCTGGGCTTCCAGGAAGAGGAAGTAGAATGAGTTGAGAGGAAGAAAGTAGTGTAAAGAAAATGAAACGAGGTCAAAACAGGCTTGGCCAGCCTGAAGCACACTGTTTTCTTCATCATTTGCAGGATGTATGATTAATTATATTTTACATTCATAAACATTTAGCTTACTTACCAGAAGGAGACAGCTTAGCATGACTTAATATTATCATTTTTGTTTGTGACAGTAAAACTGCTTGAATCCTGTGAGTGAATAAATGGCAAGCATATCATCCTTATATACTTAGGGGCACATATCACCATTTTTAACAATGCAATCTGTATTGAGAAGTAAAATTCGCAAGATAAAAAAAATCTGCGCTTTGCATTGCTTTTTCCCCCAATGAACCCGTAACATGTAAATTGTGTTTAAAAGCACAAGCTACTTTGGGTGTTTATTTTCTTCTCTCAAGGGCTATCATTTCTAATTGAGTTTATAATTTGAGAAAGATCCAGTTAGCACTGAACTTCAGCAAAAAGGTGACTTTCTAAAAATCCCCCATCGTATTTTGTTTTAGAATCATCTTTTCTTCACGGTGATTTATACAGACACACACACACACACACACACACACACACACACACACACACCTGAGCTACTGCTTTTGAAATTGAATGTGTGAAATCAAATATGTGTGACTACAGCAAACTCTTTGCACTTTTGAATCTTCTAGATATCACTCCTATCCATGGGGGACCAAGAATCACCCAACCAAAAGATGAAAACCCTGCATTTTGAACAGACTTGGTTTTTCCTAGTGAAGCTCAGGTTCTGGACTTCAGCTCAACCAGATGCCCAGGGATTGGGAGCTGCTGGAAGGGTGTGGAAAAGAAAAGACCGAGCTGCCATGGCACCTGCAAGGCCTCTTTCTGGAGGTCCTGTGCTAGGTTACGTGGCCGCAGCAGTGTGGGAAGGCTCTGCTCCTCGCATCCAGCAGGCACGAGAGGACAGGGCTCTCGGCGTGCTGCTGGGAGAAAATGCTGCAAAATTCATCTGTGGGAAGAAAACTCGCTCCTCACAGAACTTTTCCTCCACATTGAAAAACAAGAGAAAACAAAACACACACACAAAAAGTCATATTTTTCAACGGAATATTTTATATTTAGAGTTGCCGAAACTACGTTTAAAGGCATCTAGCCTTCCATGTATAAAAATAGTTTTAGAGAGAGAAAATTACAGGCCCCAGAGTAATAATATATTGGGTGATTCACTGTATTCCCCCATTTTTTTTATTTTAAAAGAAATTCAAAATAGGTGATTGAATTTTATTGTTGTTTTTGTTGTTGTTGTTTTAAGGAAAGGATTGGTTCTCTCTTAACCACTTGGGTGCTCGTGGTCTGAAGACGGTAGACAGTATTTGTAACCTTGCACAGCCTCTGGGAATAACTGTCAAATTGTCGGATGTAAGCTACACTAATAGAATATATTGCTGTACAATGTCTATATACATATAGGAGGGGGGGAGGGAGGAGAGGTTTTGATTAGGCTAATGCTTTGCTGCTAATCAAACTTATAGTGTTTTTAGAGCACTTTGAAGACTTCATGGAATCTATGAAAGAGATGCAATATTCCTTATTCTAATTCCCTTCTTACTAAAATTAGCCCCATTGTTTTACAGTTTTTATTATTTGAGAATTTGAAATGAAAATAAGCTATATAATGAAATATAAGTCCCTTCTTTATTCACCGAGACATCCCTAAAAACATAAGAAATCAGAACGCCAAATAGTGTTTCGTTCCCTTGTAGGGAGACTTTATGGTGAAAATTCTCTAGATTCTTATTAGGCTAAAATCTCTTCAACTGGCTTCTGTTCACTGGTGGATCACCAAGACGTGCCCTTATTGCCAGGTCAGACTGCACTTCTAGCTGCTTAAAGGGCATCCTAATTCTATGTAATTAATCATCTGAAAGCTGGAATTCTGCTTTTTAGTTACTTCTCACTGAGTTCTGGTATCTTCATTTACACTGATATGTTTTTAGCATCATTGAACAGGATTTAGTTCAATATATTTTACAGTGACTGAAACCTAAGAACCTTTTGTATAGTCTGGAAAATCTCGTAATATGAATCCATACTATTTTTACAATTTGTACATCCAAAACTTAAAAGATATCCAAATGTCCTTTAATGCCTTTGAAATTGCCAACGAATCTTTGTCTTTAAGCCAAATTAATGATTACAAATACACTGTGATTTTAAATAACAGATGCAATTACAGTAATGAAAAATGTCAGTTTCCGCCTTCAAACCAATTCCATCCGTATGTGAAATTTATGTGTAAAATTAAAATGCTATGATTTTGTTGACTTACCCAGGTAAAATTTTATTTCCATCCCAACTGAATTTGAACTTGCACTATTATTTTTTGTATCTGTTCCTGTATGGAATGGGCACCTTTCCTCACTATGTAGGAGGCACAGGCCTACAGGGGCATAAATTGTAATTGTGATAGAAGCCAACACCTGGAAAGAAACCAAGCTGTGGGTGAAAGTTTGAACAATAAAGTTCTTTCTCAAATGATAATATATGCTCAACAACATTTAGAAGAGAAGAGTAGTCAGAGGTCACACCTTAGTAAAAAAAATTAAAAAGAAAAAAAAAGAAATGATTTATTTAAAGGTGTTTTCAAATGCATACAGTTGCCCTTATTGACCAGAAAGGGAGCAAAATGTTTCCATCTATTTCTTTTAGACCATAGAAGTGGCATTTATTATTCTAGAAGCCAGTACGGATTAACAGAGATAAACACACGGATGTCCTGTTCAACAGCAGCTTTAGGCCTGTCACCTCTATGCTGACAGATGCATTCTTTTGCCAAAGTCATGAATGTGTTTTATTTGATTCTCTTCTTAAACTACCAGTCACTGGATCCACATTCTCCCGGTGCAAGGGCAGGCCTCCGAGAGAAAGTTAGGCACTGGGAAGGGATCCCTTTTGGGTATGGAGTCTCATCCCAACAGTGATGTTACCTTTTCAAAAGCCCTCACTTTCTAACTCTCCAACCAGGAGTCCCCTGTCGTCACAAAAGAACAAGAATGATCATTTTGTTTTCACTCTGAACTGCGTTGTAGTGCAAAGAAGTTGTGGAGTGTAATCGGCCTCATAGTTCTTTCTTGATTACATTTAAATTTTTTCTTTTTCTCTTGTATATAATTGTTAATTATTTGTTGTGCAATGAAATCCCCGTCTAACTCTCTGTCACTGAATATTTGTATAGTACAGAATCTGAATCAGTCTTTTCAGATCACTTTGGATACACACATGCCTCAGTTAACTGTGTTTTGATCTACCAACGCTGGACGTGTGCACTTGAAACCTGAATTTGCTTTTTAAAAGCAGAATGTTCCATTTTCAGGGAAGTGACTGCAGCAGTCACATGTGCTGCCGGTTGTTAACCTTGTCTTCTTCCAGATATTTGATATGTAATTGGAGGTCCCTAAGGAATAGTAACGTGGACAGTGGACCCAGTGCTCATGGGCGAATTTCAGGACCTTGCTAGAGAAAGGCTGTTTGGGCATAATGTGGACACTTGTGTGGCACCGGGCAGTGTGCACAGCGTGGGCATTCTAAAGCAGACCCTAATTAAGAAATGCTGTTATGCAGTTAACCCAAATGATGGAACTGAGTGGGAGTCAAGGTCTTCTTAGAGGTACCATCTATGGCTTATTAAATACCATGAATTTTGATGATCAAAAACAAATACAGGACCAGTTGACTACATGCAGTTCCAGCAATAGCATCAGTTTTTCACCACTCATATCTAAGATGTGTGAGGGCAATGATGTGTAGTCAATTCCGTCAGTATTAATATGCATAGAATCCACATCCCTCTGGTTGATTTGCTGAATCGCAAAATATTTTTATTGCTATTTCTCTCTCTTCTTTGGAATGACGAGGGACCATGTGCAGTAAATATGTTGGATTCCTTTAGAAATGGCTTCGGCTTCTGTTGGAAGGTGGGAAATACTTCTTTGTAAGGTACTTTTATTGTTTGCCTTTCACTTTTTCTATGGTGTGTATTCACAATACAGAAATCAGCTGGAGAGGCAATGCAAAGGAATCAGGGTGAAGCACGTCTTCAGCACCCCGGAGATGCAGCTATCACGTACTGACCTTGTCTCTTGGGGGTGAAATTCCATCAAAACATGAAATTCTTCATGTTCAACAACTACATGTGATAATAAGTATATTTTATGTACCTTTATATCTTCCAGATAGTATCCTTTGATGGAAATGGACAGGGTTTGGGATAGATTATTTTTCCCACTGAAGTGTGCTGCTTACCCTTAGACGCTATTTTTCATATTGATAGGAGGACACAAATGTCTCAGGGAAACTTTGCGATAAAGAGGTTCTTATGTGTGTCATTGCAGTTAAATTGCATATTGTAAATATGACTGTTATGCTTGATTACATTCCTGCCGTGATGTTGCTTTGAGATCTGCAACAGGGACAGGAAGGATTTTATGATTTTGACGGAGTGACTGATGGATATTGCAGATTTACAGGTCCTCTGGGTCCATGGGCAACAGTTGTTTTCAAAATGAAGATCACACACCCTGGGAGTGTAACAGCATTGTTGGGATGTGAGCTATGTTTGATTTTTTTTTTTTTTACTACATATATGTAGTAATGAACCGATTTTTAAATTTAAAAATTCATTGATTTTTATCCTAAAAGTGAACTCTCTTCTCAATTGAAGCTTGAATATTATTTCTCAACCTGTAGCAAGTGGCCTCTTTTTCCCATTTCCTACTATAAAGCTCTGCTCTGTACCCAGGAATTGTATTTAGAGGTAGCAGACGTGCATTCGTTATAGCTAATATGTGACTGTTTAAAGGCTGTCATTTGGAGGTAGCTTCCCTTTGTTTCCTCCGAACAGAGATAGAAGTTTTGTTGTTTATAGAAAACCAGGTAATCAGCAAGTCTGGACAGATGCTTGGAATTGATCTGGTGAGCTCACAAATGAAAAATGAGCTGACGTTTCTGCAAACATGTCATGAACTAGTCCCCATAAAACAAGCAGAGAGAGGTTTGGACTAGAATAACAAACCAAGAGGAACCAAAGCTTTAAGGCCTTAGCACCTGTAAGTCAGACTGCAGAGGTCACTTAGAAAATAATATTCTTAATCCGTGATTCAGTTCTACGTTTCAAGCACCACTTGAGTCAGAATTCTGGAAAGAAATAGAACACTTACGAATGGCTATTAAATTTTAGCTTTCCTTGCCCTTCATACAAGTATGTTTACCTCATACTTCAGTAAATTTGGAAGGTAATGGAGCTGGTTTAAGGATACCTTATATCAAGAAGGAATGTGTGAAGTATTTGTATGAACCCCACATAGCATTGAGGGAGGCATATAAATAGAAGTACTCAGAAGTGAAGTCCTAACTTGTTAAGGATAAAAGATGACTCTTTCAAAGAGGTAGGACAATCTACAAATAAAAACTGAGCAGTCACAGGGCAAGTGGAAGGCAAGGGGTGTCCCAGAGCCCGGCATCTCCCAGCAGGCCAGTCACAGGATGGTGGGCGGTTGGCAGGAGGCCAGGCAGTTCCCGATGCCTCACTGATTCCTGCCTCTGAGTCTCCTGGATCAGGTGTCTTCCCCCACATGCAGTTACTGATCGACTGATCACTGTCACCTGTGAGCTGAAAACCCCAGCGAGTAGCAGATGGGCCCCTAAGGCTCCCTAGTAACGTGTTGGTCCAGACCTTAGGACAGGGTCCCTGTGAAGCATTCTGAAGACATTAGGCTCCTCAGGGACACAGTTTTGTCTTGTGGTTCTGCCCTCTGCCACTGGTACCACGTTTGCTTCCCCATCTTTCATCCATGGCCTTAGGCCTGTTTTGTTTGACAAAATAAATTTTACCAGAAATGTGTGTGGATGTTCTATAGATAAATGCAGGCAGATTTGAATACACTTACACTTGGCTAGATCAGAAAGAAGCATTTCAAGGTATTTCAGTTGTTTGCAAACAAACCAGTTGATAATCAGGCTACGGAAAGATGCCATCGTGTTGCTCCTCCAAAATGGGAAACAAAAATCACTCCAAAGGACCATCTTTTAAGTGCATTCTGTGTACTGACATTTAGTGGATCAAAACTGAGTTACGATGCTTCCTGTATTCTGTTGTTCCCGGTGGTGAGTCTGTGGCGATCAAAAAGGACAGAGCTGTCCTCTGAGAAAAAGTACAGCCCCTAATGTCATGTTGCCCAGAGCTTCCGTGTTCTGGACCACCACAGGTCCTCAGTGCCCACAGAATGGGAAAGTACCTTTCATTTGCTTTTTTCCCCCTTAGCTTCTAGGAGCAGGTCCTTTTCTGTTCCGGTCCCACCCACAGGCCTCTCTGCTGTCTGGCCCTACCTCCACTCCCATTCCTACCGGAAGAGCAGACTGTTAGAAGGTTACCTGCAGGGAGCCCGCGTTGTTAGAGGGAATGTTCGGAGTTCTGTGGTGGTACGTGGTAGGGAAGGCAGAAGGATGATGGACTTCTTTCTCTGCACATGATTCCATCCTCCCCAAACTCCAACAAAACCTCTGGTGTGAGTGTACTGAGACTCTGAAGTAACGAAGTTGGGGGCCCTGGAAGAGAAGAGAAATGCCATGCCTCTATGAAAGATTTATATAAAAGATGCGAGCGGCCTTTATTTTTGCTATTGCTTAAATATGCTCTGTACGATGCTAAAGAAAATTAAAAATGAATTTTCAATCTTATGGAAAAAGAATCTCTCTTTTGTCAAAGGTTTATAGCAAATGGTCATTGCTTTTCCCTCACCAGCTGTCCTAAATCTCTCCTTTATGCTTAGAAGCCTTTTGATTTCAAAAAAAGTTCCAAAAAGGTGATCGTATATACGTTTACGCTCAAATATGTTCCGCAGCTTTAATTGGTGGCAACTCTGTGTGTCCCCAATGTTGAATAGTGAGTACTTCAAAACTTAGTGCCTTAAAATGACAACATTTATTATTTCTCGTGAGTCTGTAGGCCAGCTGGGTGTTCTGCTGACCTGAGCTGGGCTTGGCTGACTTCTGCTGGGCTCCCTCATGTGCCTGCCTGGTCAGCAGACTGGTTGCCTGGTTCTGGATGGTCCCGATGGACCCAGTGGGAAAGGTCAGCTCTCCTCCATGTGTCTCTCACCCTCCCGGCAACCTAGTCCAGATGTGTTTTGTGGCAGTAACAAGAGCCAATGCGGAAAGCAATGACCCCCTTGTCGAGACTCTACCTGCATCAGATTTTCCCAAATCCTATTGGCCAAAGCAGATCACATGGGCAAATCTAACATTAGTGTGGGGAGGTACATCAGGTTTTTATTGGCGTGGAAAAAATTGCTATCAACTTAGCAGTTAGAAACAACAGAAATTCTGTGTCTTGAAATTTCTGTAGGTCAGGAGTTTGAGCATGTTTTAAACAGGGTCCTCTCATAGGCTGGAATCAAAGTGTGGGAGGGGGGCTGGGTGTCACTCAAACCTTGGGATCCTCTTCCAAGATCATGTGATCATTGGCCAACTTCAGTTCCTTGTATTTGTAGGACTGCAGTCCTCAGCAACTAGAGGTCACCTGAAGTCCCCTGCCCCACGGCCCTGCCCATAGACAGTTCACATCAAGGCAGCTCGTTTCTGCTGGTCAGAGTTGATCTCTTTCTCTCCCCGTTGTCAACTAAGAGAGTTTTTATAACAGAACCAAATTAGGAGAGTGACATCCTGTCACCTTCGCAGATTCTAGTTATTACAAACAAGTCACAGACACAGCCTGCATTCAGAGGGAGGGGATTATACGAGGAAATGGGTCACTGAGGTCACCTTAGGGGTATGTCTGCCACGGAGTGCAATGCTAAAGGGCACAGATATAGGGAGATCTGGACAACTGGGGCCACGGAATATGAAATATCACAGTATCAACATACCTGGAGAGGAATTATGTGAAGTGGTCTCATGAACATGACCTCAGACTATAGGGCCTGACTTCCCGAACATTTCCAGTCCCCATCCCAGGACTCAGATGTCTCCAGCAGGCTATTTGAAGACCAGATCTAACCCAACCAACAGACCCACAAACCTGAGTCACTGGCATGAGAAGCAGGAATGGAAATTGTTCTTCTAGAAGCCAGAGAGGCTTTCGGGAACACCACATCCTTCAAACTCTGTGCGGGGCGATCTGCTTTTCTCATTTCAGTTCTTTACCAAATGGGAACAAATTGATTGTTCTTGGTGATTATGTTTCTACGGCAGAGAACAGGAATTAAAGAAGCGAATCATAGAGTATAGCTGGATATAGCTACAAGCTGCGATCTTAAAAAAATACATCATAAGCAATGAAGAAATGAAAATGTCGCCCAAATTTTAAGATTCCATCCCTCTTCTCAAGATTGAGCACATAATTTATTTTGCTCTTTATATAAGCTTTATATGAAGCTGCCCCTATCATGCAGATTTAATTTGCTACCATACTATACGAAGACCAAAATGGCATGAATTCATTTTGCTCATGTACTGGTTTTATCTCTTGAGCCAATGCAGTGTTGCTGCAGATGTTTTAACCATCTTTGGTAAGTGCAAAAAGGTTGTTTATATAATGCAGGAAAACAGTTGTAATTTTCACGATGAGGATATAGGTACACATATGGTGAATTGTTCAAGGATCAAGAAACAAGTCACTTAAGGCCCCAAATTCCCTAAATTTATTTGCACACGAGGCACAAGGTAAACATGATTAAGCAGTTGGGTTTGAATGCTAGCTCCATGATTTTCTGTTTGGATGACTTCGGAGCAAGGACTTAACCTCTTGAAGGCTTAGCTTCCCCGTCTGTGTAAGGGAGGTACCAGCAGATTCCACTTTCAAAGCTTATTGGGCCTAGGCTTGATGTAAAAATTAAACACCACAATAGACGTAAGCGCTCGGAGTCATGTCAGCCTGTGTCCGCCCAGACCCACAGACCCTGGACGATTTCTGTGCATGTGGCCTCCTGTGCACTTTCTCCTCCCAACAGTCCGTGTCTGTGTCTCTTTGGTGGGAACCGTCCTGCGGTTGCGGGAGCCGGCTTTGTCTCCTGGCACTGGTAACATCCAGAACTTCATTCTCCAGAGGCAGGCCTTAACCGCTTACAGAGAGGCTCAGGGGAACGAATCCTCCAGCGCCCTCTCCCCCACCTGGGACAGCTCTGAGGTATGCCCTTCACTGTCTCACTGTTTCTCTGGCAGAACTGAGACTGTCCCCCTCCGCGTCACTGTGTCCGATAAAGTATCCTAGCCTGGCTTCCTTCCGGGCCCTGCCTCACCTCTCCACTCATCAATCAGTTTTCCCAGCAACATTTCCTGATAAATCCATCCCATATCTCAGGATAGGCTTCTAGGGAAGACCACGCAAGGCAATGGCAGAATATAAATGGCTTGGTAAATTAAAACTAGCTTAATATTTCTGTGATGAGGAGCATGGATTGACAATCTCCTAAAGGTACATGTGCCCAAGGATATGGTTGGTGTTACTGTGACATGCCCTGGTGTAGAATTCCCACTAAGCAGGAATTAAACTAGGCGTGGTGACTGCACTCTCCCGGCCTCCTCTCCCTACGGGAGGTCAGTGGGTACTCTGGCTGCCAGTAGGATGACACTGGTTAGCAGCTTGAAGACAGGACAGATTTACAGTGCTGTGGCACCTCCCTGGCCTCCTAAAATGGCTTGGAGGCATTCCTTCCCATCCCTACGGAGTCACCTACGCTCTCCGCCCCAGCCCCTGCAATTCTGTTATTATATTGTAGATCAAATGAGGTCAGAATTTCAACAAAGGGAGTCACAGGAAGTAGAGAGAAACTTAGGCAGAGAGTAAGAGGTCTTCCACACACAGAATAACTCGGGTAGAGGGGCAATCCACCGCTGTCTAGAAAGAAAGGCTAGCTCTCATTTGGTCTCTAAGAGAGAAGGATGGTTTTCTTCTATGTCCTTCACCAGTTTTCCTTTGAGAATATTTGTTTTTTTTTTTTTTTCAAATAACCTCAACCAAGGTAAAGAGCATCTTGGTATCTGGTAATTTATTTTTAAAATGCTTTCAAGTTCTGCTTATGAATCCCACTGTGAACCTCTTAGATGATCGTATCTTCTGCCTTTCCAAAAAATGAATTCTGATGACAAACATGTAGCTTTCAGCATGAATTACATAACAAGTAACTACTCTGTTGAAATGCTTATCAGCACCTCTTCTCCGTGACACATTAGGAACTATTTTCATTGGAAAAAAAATTGTTATGACAATCTTCAAAGGTTGTCATGTCCCATTTTGTTCCTCTCATACTTGCATGGTTAGGCCTTAGCAGTAGCATCCTTAGCATTTTGGTAACAGGTGCTCCAGTTTGGAAAGGGTCTTCCAAAGTCAGCGGTGCAGAAAGGCAGGGGGTGATAGTGAAATACTGGTTCTTCACGGTCTGCTTGCCCACAGGGCGCCAGGTAGGAGGAAAAGACCACTCACTACCGGTTCCTGAAGGATTCAGTAGAACTGTCACTAGGAACGCTTTCCTGGCCCCTTCTACTCCCTATACCAGTCCTTCCCCCTCCTGTCTGCATGTGCACAGACACACACACACACACACACACACACACACACACACAACACACACACACATACACCACCCCACCAATCCCTCCAGAAGGTGGACAGAATCTTCCCAATCCTTTTCCTATTGGTTAGCATTTTCAGTGGTCAGTTGAAGCATTATGTTGGCCATGATTCCAATTATCTACTCATCTCTTTGATTATTTTTCCCTTTTTTCCTATTGTAGATTTGGACTGTGTTGGGTAAATGCTAACCCTATTTAACACTGTGTCTAACAGGAAACTATTTTAGTCCAACACAATGACTTGAAGAGTCAATACTGTTGATATTATTTAATGTGAAAGCTTGTCTTCTGTTTCACTTTCTCCTAATTTTTAAAAAACATTTTAATGTGTATTTTTTACTGTAAGGGATATGAAGTATCATGGAAATATTATTTGTTTTCTCACTTCATCCAGTAGACCCCATAGCAACCTCAGGAGCATTTATAGCACAATAGATTTTTGTTTTTGTTGTTTTCCTCAGAAACAATAGAGGTGAATTGCTAACTTTAAAACAAAAATCTGACCTCATCTTTAACTAGCATTTCTATTTTAAAATTTTTTACTGAATCACATGGATTAAAAAACCAAACACACCAATGAAAAGTTGACCAGTAATATCTGAATCAGAAAGTCTTTCGTTCACTTAACAGTAATCAGATCAGTTTAAAGAGGTGCTAGATTTATCAACAGCAGTAAGTTTCTGAGAGTGATTTCTAAAATCCTCACCTCAAGGGGCGCCTGGGTGGCTCAGTTGGTTAAGCGTCCGACTTCGGCTCAGGTCATGATCTTGCGGTGCGTGAGTTCAAGCCCCGCGTCGGGCTCTGTGCTGATGGCTCAGAGCCTGGAGCCTGTTTCCGATTCTGTGTCTCCCTCTCTCTCTGACCCTCCCCCGTTCATGTTCTGTCTCTCTCTCTGTCTCAAAAAGAAATAAACGTTAAAAAAAAAATTAAAAAAATAAAATCCTCACCTCAAAATTCACAGTCTGTGCTTCGTACTGGGGCAGGAGAGATGGGTTGAGTGGTTACTGCATAGCAGGCACTGTGCAAAGCACTTTCCAGATGTCTATTCATCGTTAACAGCCACTGTGCAAAAGGTTATAACTATTATTATTGTAGAAATGAAAAAACAAACAAACAAACAAGGTTCAGGGAAGTGAAGAAGCCAATAGCTAGTGGTAAAAAACAAAACAAAACAAGAAAACCTAGAATCCCAGAATTCAGCAAGTAAAACCCTTAGCTTATACCATCAAGATAAGTTTACTCAATTTATGAGATTTAAAAAATTCTCTACATGCCTTATTTAATGGTATCATTTTGCTTCTAGGTCCTAGTGTCTGCTTTGTATGTCTTACTGATGAATACCTTAAGTAGTTATAGGGGGGAAAAATCTATTCATTCTTTACAAAAGCACGAATGCAGACCACACTAGCATTTCAATGATTGTTCTACTGCTGGAGCCTGAGCCACCCCAGGATACTCACAGACCAACCCAACTTTTTAAAATATTTATTTTCGAGAGAGATAGAGAGTGCGCTCCTGTGCATACAAGACAGGGAGGGGCAGAGAGAAGGAGGGACAGAGGATTGGAAGCGGGCCCTGCGCTGTCCAATCCATTCAGGACTAGAACTCACAAACCATGAGATCATGACCTGAGCCAAAGGTGAACGCTTAACTGACTGAGCCACCCAGGAGCCCCTTCAACCCACTTTTTAATGTTTTCAGTGGGACCCAACTTTCTATAAAGTGCTTTGATGATCCTGCTCATGTAACCTCTTGACTTGTTGTCAGTTTCCCAAGTAATACTTGCTAATTAAAAGGCTCAAAAATCAATGGGTAGTCTTTAAAAGTCAATGGGTTAAAAAAAAAAAAAAGAAAAGAAAAGAAAAGAAAAAGACAACAGACCAAAGGTTTTCCTTTCAGAGATGAAGTGAAAGAGATATTCTGGCTGTATGACCCAAGGTGAATGACTTAACTGCTGTGAACCTCAATGTTGTGAGATAATAGTGCTTTTCTTACTGTATTCCTATAAGGATTAAAGGTGCTATCATATGAGAAATAGTTCCATAATGTGTGAATCATGGAAACATCAAGTAAATAAAACAGTTTTATCAACCTATAGTTTCCCAGAGGTTAAAGGATAGCCTTTCTGACTAATTCACAAGTTTTCATATTTTTAAAACACCCCAGCCAGCACTGCCTCCTTAAGGATGTCCAACACCGAAGACACCCTTTCCAGCGAGACAGTGTCAGAAGGGTCTGCTGATACTTGAGCATCCTGTTCAACTCTTAAATACAAGAGATAGAATACCGACTAGTTCAAAGAGTAAAAGGGAACTTATTGGCTTATTTAATTGAAATATACAGGATAGGACAAGCTTTAGGCATTGCTAAATTCGAGGGCTCAGAAGGTATCAGCAAAACCCTCTGTTTTGCTCTTTCTCAATCTCTTTCTCTCTCTCTTGGGCGCTCACTTAAAAAAAATGTTCTTTAATGTTTATTAATTTTTGAGAGAGAAAGAGAGCAAGAGCACGGAAGAAGCAGAGAGAGATGGAGACACAGAATCCAAAGCAGGCTCCAGCCTTCAAGCTGTCAGCACAGAGTGTGACGTGGGGCTCGAACTCACAAGCAGTGAAATCATGACCTGAGCCGAAGTCAGATGCTCCACCGACTAAGCTACCCAGACACCTTTGGCCACTCATTTCTGAGTTTTGTTCTCCTCCATCCCAATTTTACTTCCACACAGGTTCTCTTCCCACAGTGGTTCCCCTAACACTAAATTATGTCCTTCTAGTTCCTAGTCCTTCAGAAAGATTTCTTTACCAGTTTGACAAAAATTGTGGAATTAAGTCTCAGTAGACCAATTTGGGCAACAGGTTCAGTACTTAAGCTGAGAGAAGAGAGGATAATGGGATATGCTGATTGGCTTTGGCCTGGATCATGTGCCTGACCTTGAGCTGATCACTGTGACTAGGGAAACTAGATGCCCATCTGTGGAGACCGGAGGAGAGGAGCCCATGGAACACCGTGATTTGACAGTGGGAAGGAGCAGTTATCCAAGAGTGATAGCAGGGAAATGAAGAATCTAAGGAAAACAAGGAGCTGGATTTTTGGCAGACAAAAAGTAGATGTTTATGAACTTGGCTTAGTCTTAGCAGGAGGCATTTGTGTCTGACCATTGACAGAGATTTCTGGCCAAACTTTTCCTGCCTCACTACTCCATCATCTCAGTTTGCTCAGAGGCACCTAGATAAACCATCTCTTAAGCAAAAGACTTTAGCGGGGAAGAAACATAATCAAAGTGAGTTGGGAAGCCTGGGGAACAATTGTCTGCATAGCTCTTGTGTTTCATTTGTCAGAAAGCTCACTGGTAATAGTAGACAAAGTAGGAACGGCGAAAAAGGAAAAATAGACATATCCTTCCCTGTGGTCAGTTTCCAGCTCTGTTATTGTAATACCTGTTATTTCCTCTATAATACCCAGCTCTTTTGTTCTCCAAAGGAGTGTGTTGGTTTCTATGCAGTGCTGCTGCCCATGTTTCTCTCCACCACTCTTCTTCTTTGGGCCAGAGCACGCCTCAGCCTTTTCCCAAACTGTACTCCTAGCTTGCACCTTTGTGACCCTGTAAGTTTAGGCCTTCTGAGCTTTGGTCCCGTCCTGCCTGGGGCAGCCAGTATGTTGCAGCAAGCTTAGATTCACACCAAACCTCTTCCCCAACCAGTAGCTGCTGAGATTTGCATTGTTCTTGCTGGCTGTCACTTGTATCACATAGAGCCCTTAACGCCCTCTGTCAGCCTTGTCATCTAACCCTCTTTTAGGAGTTATCTGCCTGACTGTAACCCAGGCCCTGGCCTGGCCTTCCACCCCAACCCGTTTGCCTGAATCCCAAATATATTTACCACCTGAAACCCCACACAGAGCCTGCTACTCACCAAACACCAGAGTGACCCCTTGGATAATGACATTCACATCAAGCCCAAGTTTTCAATGTCCACTTGGATAATGATATTTGGGTACCATCCTTTAGCCCTTCAGCCTACAGAGGGCCAACTTTCCCTGTTTCGCTGCCCAATTCTGTACCAGGCATCACAGTTTCCAGTGTGCTTGGTGCTAAGCCTGTTCATGTGACTTATGGCACTGGGGGAGTTTTCCCTCTGTAAACACAGCAAAGCTGGCTCATCCTGATTAAGAAGCTTTTGTGAGTCAGCTGCTTGTCCATCCCTTTATTTATTCATACAACAAATGTTCCCCATGCTTCTAAAACTTTAACATGCATACTAATTACCTGTGGGTCTTATTAAAAGGTAGGTCCTGATTCAGTAGGCCTGGGGTGGGGCCTGGGCTTCTGTGCTTTTAAGAAGTTTCTGTGTGATATACCTGCAGACATTTCATGAATGGGAGTCAATAATGTGGAATATAGAAACTCAGTAAGTATTTGTTGAATGTTAAATGAATGAAAACCTGAATCAAAGTTTTGAACAGAAGTTTTAGTTTATAGATAGAAAAGAGAGGCATAATGTTGGCAAGTTATTTATAAGTGACAGTTATTGGGTCAAAAGATAAAGCCTTTGCCAATGGAGGCTTTCCTGGTGTGTTTCCCCTTTATCCATGTTTTATGGCTTTTGAGGTGTCTCCCTTGTCTCTTCCTAAGGGAAACAGAGCCAACTTCAGGTTAGCATTTCAATTACTTGATTTTTAAGACTGTCGACTGTTCTTTTTGAACTCACAGTTTTCCAATATGCTCTGTATATTATGCACTTAAAAATTTTTTTTAATGTTTATTTATTTTTGAGAGAGATGGACAGACCCCAAGCTGGAGATGGTGGGAGAGAGAGAGACAGAGACAGAATCCGAAGCAGGCTCCAGACTCCAAACTCCAAGCTGTCAGCACAGAGCCCAACGTGGGGCTCAAAGTCACAAACCTGTGAGGATCATGACCTGAGCCAAACTCGGGCGCCACCCAGGTCCCCTGTATAAGCATGGCTTTAGAGTCACATGCACACACACACGCGCACACACACACGCACACACACACGCTGCCTAATTATTGCTTTTTTTTTTTTTTTTTTTTGTAACCAGTAAACTACATGCCCCATTTATAGCATGTCATGTGTAGATTGCCAACAACCTTACAAAAGCTCAAGTCAGGTAAAAAATGGAAAGTGCCCAAGATATCCCACTAGAGATGAGGCCCCCCCCACCCCACATTTCATCTTTATTATTTTCTTCCCCTTTTACTGTTTTTTGGCTTGATTTTTTTTCACATTTGTTTATTTTTGAGAAACAGAGAGAGACAGAGCGTGAGTGGGGGAGGGACAGAGAGAGAGGGAGACACAGAATCCGAAGCAGGCTCCAGGCTCTGAGCTGTGAGCACAGAGCCTGACATGGGGCTCAAATCCACAAACTGTGAGATCATGACCTAAGCCAAAGTCAGACGCCTAACCAACTGAACCACCCAGGCACCCCTGGCTTGATTTCTTTGTTAAAGCAAATAAGATGGACAAAGCAAACCCTCATGAAGTTCATTTTTCAGCTCACAGCCTAGTTTGTAGGGAAGTTTGCTGTGAAGGAGGAACACAGCAGGTAAAAGGTAAGCCATTTGACAGAGGTGAGTTGAAAGCCCATTCTCTGTGGATCATAGTAATCTTGCCTTGGAAAGAGCTCATTAGAGGTCCCCAAGAGGCCTAAAGAGGAGGCTGCTGTTGGAGAGGGGCTAATGGCGACTGGTGGAAGCATTAGGGCTGTCATTGCTACCCCTGAACTCCGGCTCTTCACAAAATGAACACTTTGCCCTTAACTGAAACTTGCTGGAAATGAGGACTGTTCATGTATTGGTTACCTCCTTGCCTGCCAGCCTGTATTCCTATAGGCCACAGGCACTATAGCCTCAGACAGGAGCTGTACAGAGCTTTGGTTCCTCAGATATGTTGAGCTGGGGGCATATATTTAAAAAAATTTTTTAATGTTTATTTATTTTCTGAAAGACAGAGAGAGACACTGCATGAGCAGGGAGGGGCAGAGAGAGAGGGAGTTACAGAATCCGAAGCAGGCTTCAGGCTCTGAGCTGTCAGCACAAAGCCCAACATGGGACTCGAACACATGAACCATGAGATCATGACCTGAGCCAAAGTCGGACGCTTAACCAATTGAGCCACCCAGGTACCCCAGGGGGCATATTTTTTAAAGTAAAATTTAATGGTAAGTTTCCTATAAACATCACCTGAAACAACTTTGCCTATGCTCTTAAACCCAAACCCCCTACAAATTACATTTCATCTCTTCTCTCTGGAATGGACTCTATTTCCAACTTAAATAGCAAGGGGATTAAATTAAAGTTCCTGTGCAGCCATTTCGGTTTAACCTGCCATTAACTTGAGCTCACCTGAGGTCATGCGTGGAACTGTCCACATCCCATGACCATGATTCAGCTGGCTGTAGGAGACAACCCAAAACATTCATCAACTTTTTGAGCAGGCCACATCTGACCTCAAAGTTTCATTGTCCTAGCTATTACAACCATTGTAGATTTTACAAGCATCCAAGGACTGAAACTGCTCCCCATGAACAGCTAATGGTCCCTCAATGTAGTCACTGAATCATGGACTTTTATTACAGGATGAGCCCGGAGAGAGGCATCCTAGGGCTCTACTCTGCAGGTTATAAAACTCGTTCAATGTCACACCACTTCAAATTCATGGAAGAATACAGTTTGAGGAGAACCTTCTGGCTGAATTTGGAAGCATGTATTGAAAAAACCATACTTGAATTACAAATGGCTCGGGTTGGGCTTGTTCCATTAATGCGTGTTGGCTTGGTGCTGTGTCTGGTGACAAGGTGACATTTTCAGCTTCTGATTTGGATGACAGCTGCCAAAGCTGGAAGGTTTTCAGAGTGCCGCTGTTATCTGTATATCAGGACAGTGTATCTCTAAGATTTTATCTTTTTATTTTTAGGTTTGAACACCCTTTTCTGATTTACATCCCTCTTCCCCCAGGAAAAAAAAAAAAAAGGAATACAAAAAGTATACACAAAGAGAAAAAAAGTAAAACACTTACAATCTTGCCATTTAAAGCTTTTTTTTAATGCTTATACATTGTTGTTATTATTCTTTAAAGATAATGGACATTTTCTAACCTGAGAGGTTTTGTTGTTTTTTTTTTTTTTTTTTACTTATCAATATAAGTGGCACATTTACATGTCAAGAAAACCCTCATCTATACCAGGTTTCTTCAGGCTGTAGCCTGACAGCCAGATCCTGCCCACTGCCTGAATTTGTAAATAAAATGTAATGGGAACACAGCCACGCTCATTCATTTATGTATTTTCTCTGGCTGCTTCTGAACTACAGTGTCAGAGTTGGGTATTTGCAAAAAATACAACCTGGCCCACAAAGCCTAAAATATTTACTATTGGTGCTTTGCAGAAAAACTTTCCTGATCCCTGATCTACACCATCACTTTTTAATATTTAAGCAATATTTCACTGCATCATCATATCTATTGACTGAGCCAGTTTCTTCCGAGGCTCATGCAAGTTCTTTCCTATTTGAAACAGCATTTAGATTTTTTCCCATTTCATTCGCCACTGGGCTGAACATATTCACTAATATTTGCCCTTTTTTTTTTAACCTTCCATTAGGAAACTTGCTGAGGATTGGAATTTACTAAGTTAAAGGATTTTTTTAATCTTTATCTTAAGGGATTTTGGTAACCATTGTCATATTTTCTCCATCTGTAGACAGAGGAGCTTTTCCTAAGGTAGTAATTGCTAAAATGGAGATGTTGCTCTTTCCATAGCTTCTCTTGCTAAAACTACAAACTATGCTCAGAAAGCAAGAGGATTAAAAAACCACATGGGCCACCTCATGCAGCTTGGTAGCGAGACACTCCATTACTATGCTCTAAATTTGCAGCCCGAGGAATTGCTGGCCACAGGGACTGAGAGATGATCCATCCCTTTTCCATGCCAGTCGTTTTGTCCTGCAGCTCAACCTATGTCACAATCGTCACAGAAATACCATCACTTAAATAGCCAGCTTGTGGAGGCAGCTCAGAGATACCAGTGCGGTTTCATTGGATGGTTTGTGTCGCATCTTGAAGGGCTATCATCTACACATGCCTCTTCTGGGGTGAGAGGGGCTGTCATGGCTGGAGTCTCACCAGTCAGGTTATCTCTGCTTCAGTTCCACTTTGGCCAGGGCCTGAAGTGGTGTTTATGCTGCTGCCTGGAATTGGATCTAAGCCCCAAGTTCCTCAGAACCCCACTTGTAACCTGAGGTATGCTGGGCATTTCACGGAGAGTGTCTGCCATCTTTCCTAATGATGAGGGAGGAGGTTAATGGAGACAACAGGATACAAAGGGGGGTATTTTCCCTGTCTCTACATTTGTCAGTCTCTTTTTACGGCTCTAAAAGCATGTGTGTTCACATACACTTACACACAGCTGCGCACACACACACAAATGCATCTAATATTAATACAGAAGATGGCACTTTAAAAAATCGATTTGAGGGGCACCTGGGCGGCTCAGTGGGTTGAGCATCCGACTTCAGCTCAGGTCATGATTTCGCGGTTCGTGAGCTGGAGCCCCACATCAGGCTCACTGCTGGCAGCCTGGCAGCTCAGAGCCTGCTTCAGATCCTCGGTTCCCCTCTCTCTGTCCCTCCCAAAAACTAAATATTTAAACAAACAGATTTGATTCTGTAGGTGATCTATGTGATTTTGTACGTGATCTTTTACTGTGTGTGGGACAGCCTTGCACTGTGGCTCATCCTGGAGCAAGCAGCTCCATTCCTTTTTTCTTTTCCGACCCAACAGAAAGAAATAGCTAAATAAATAGCTAATTCTCAGCCATTCAGTGGCTATCAGTAGAGCTAGTGTTATAAAAATGAAATTCTAGGCAGCTATAATAATGACCAAACCACTGATACATACAACAACATGGGTGAATCTCACAAGTATTATGCTAAGTGAAAGAAGTCAGACAGAAAAGAGTACATACTGCAATGATTCCATTTGCAGGAAAATCTAGGAAAAGCAATACTATAGTGATAGAAAATAGATCCGTGGTTACCAGGTGTTTGGGGTGGGGTTTGATTAACTTCAAAGAGAAACAGGATAACTTTTTCAAGGGATGATTTTTTTCTGTTTTGATTGTGGTGGTGGTAATATAATTTTATCATCTGTCAAAACTTATTGGAATGTAATCTTTAAATAGGTGTATTTTATTGACTGTAAGTTACACCTTTGTAAAGTTCATTACTAAAAAATGCCCAGATACATAAGTGATAAAGAAAGAAGTGGGAAGGAAAGAATCTGGACTCATGTGTGTCTGGCTTGAATAATTTAGTGGTGGTGCTATTGGCCACGACAAGGTACTAAGGGAGAGGAACAAATACAGGGAGTGGTAAAGAAAATGAGCATGCCAAGTTGAGAGGCATCTGAGTGGGGAGTCCAAGTTTTGGACTCAACACTGAGACTTTAGAATATCAGTGCATTGACAGGGGTAGATACTGCCTATATGCATGCACTTGTTTGATGACACTGAAGAGAGGGAAAAGGCAAGACCAAGGGCTCATCCTGAAGAGTAGCCATGTTGAATCCTTGAGAGTCTAAATTTTAGGCCATCATTACTCAAACTGTGGTCCATGGGCCAGCACCAATTGTATCATCTGAGTTTGTTAGGAGTGCAGGAGTTCATGCCATAATCCAGACCTATGGAATCATAATCTGAATTTTAATAAGATCCCCAGGGTATCCTTATGCACATTAAAATTTGAAAAGTGCAGTTTCAGATTCACCTCAGTCCTGTTCTTTTCTTCCTTGAGTTTCCTTCTGGAACCCAGTTGAAAGAATAGAGAAACATGGGCTGCCGAAGCCAAGGATTACATCATCAAATTAAAATTGTTTTTCATTCTTAGTTTAAAAAAACAACTATTGTATGCTAAGGGAGCTACAAAATGTTAATTCAAATGTTCTCTGTTTATTCAACAGGCTGCGGAAGCTTCTGGGAAGCTGTCAACGTTTATTTAGACTGGAGAGAAACTTTTTTTTTTTTAACTAAATACAGAGAGAGACAAGTCCTATTTCATTAGGAATTGCTTGAGGAATCATTTCCTTTTTTTTTTTTTTTTTTTTTTTGCTTTTATAAAAAAGGGCTTCGTTTACCCAAAGGACATAAATGCTTCTCCTTGAATTCTTGCAGTTAGACTGTCCATTAGGAATCTTGAGCTGTGAGGAATTTGGGATTCAGTACAGCAGCTGTCACCATGTTGACCCTATAATTGCTTCAAATACGGTTCCTTGTCCGGTCCACTTCCCAGGAGAGATGGTGGGTGATCAGGCAGATAGGAAAGCCATCCAAGCTACTCCATGTCTGAGGCTCACTGCTGGGGGGTCCTGAGATGGGAGCTCATCCAGGGCATTTGGTCTGTTTGCTTGCTGGTTGAGCTGTTGCTGTTTGTTGGTGAATGTCCATTGAAATATGGAGAGATTGTTGAAGATACTAGCATGTTGATAAGTGCCTGGGCTTTAGAAACAGACAGACCTGGATTATATCCCAACTCTGTTACTTATTAGCTTTGTTTCTCTGCCTCCCTACCCCAAAATCTGTTTTTTTTTTCACCACTAAAATGGATTGTTATAAGGAGCAAATGCAGTGATGGATTGAAAAGTTTTATGTATACACCACAATTGACCTACCATACGGATGGTGAAAATACATCAGGATTCTCCAAGCCTCCCATTTTATACTCCACTCATATTCAGGGCCACTGTGAATGCATCCTCAGTGTCAGAGGCTCCACTCATATAGGCATCTCTGTGAGTGGCAGCTCAGGGGGGGTGTGCAGTGTGTAAGCTATATGGCTGGATGCTGCTGTTTGTGCCCATCGCCTCCTGACTGTGACGTCATCATATTCTGGATTCGGGTTTCCAGCGCTCTGTTGCATTTTCTTCCCTGTCTTCACAAATCCCATTCTTAGAGAATGTCAGTCCAGCATTTCTTACTGGGCAGAGGAGTTACTACGTTGTGTGCCGAGCAAAGATGTGAAAAATATCTGGCTGTTCTCAAGCTCAGTCCGGTTTCAGTGGGAACGTTTTCTTCTTCAACAGTCACCCTAAGGAGAAGTTAGGCCTATGCAAAAATAATGGGTAATTTCCTAAGCCTCCCGGTTTGTTGGATGTGAGATATCATTAGATCAAGCTCTTTACTGTGGTTCCCCCCCTCATTGATATTGGCTCCATCACATGACTTACTTTCGTCTATGGATAGTAACCACACGTGTCACAAGCAGTCGTACTTGTGTGGTGGGGACTCAGCTCTTGTGCTTTGCCATTTCTGTGAGAAAAACATGTCCTGGACAGCCTTCTGTTCTTAGGAGAACGAGCAAGATAGGAAGCAAACCTGGCTCAGTCTGTAGGTTGGAGACAGGCCCAGCCAAACTCAGCCTGGATTAGTCAACCCCCACTGGACCTGTAGCCAAATGAGTGAGAATAATTATTGTTGTTTGAAGCCACTGAACTTTGGGGTAGTGTGAAACTCATCCCATTTTCAACATTTCTTTGACGTCACTGGTGCTATAATCAATTGATCCTGCCACATTTTTACCATCTCTTATATCCCTCATAACCTTATTTCCCTCCCTATCCAGTATAGATTCTATGGATCGTCATTACAATTGCTTCCTTACATTCACGATCAAATTTATTACCTGGCAACCCCCTCCCCTGATTACATCAGACTGTCATCCTACAACACATTTCCACAGCTGACACTGAAGCTGGTCAGAGAAAAGCACACAGTCTTGCTAGCTGGTCTCGTGAAACTCGAAAGGGCCCTCAGTGCCACCGAGGGGTACTGCCATATCGTTCTAGGGCCTCTGCTCTCACAAACTCCTGTTGTTCCTATTGTTACTTATTTCACTCTTCTTATCATTTATTTTCACTCTTTCACAACTTGAGCACCTCCTCTGCCATCTTCACTCAGTCTGACCACCTTACTTATCTTCCACTAGGCATCTAGAAGCTCTTTCACTCCCTCTTACTATCTCACCTACTCCAAATCTAGCCTCTTGGTGCCTCTCACTCCCCCTCCATCCTCCTCCCAGGGTTAAAGTACCCTTGCTCTCAAAACCAACCCCTCCCTTACCTACTACATCCATCTCCTTTCATGTCTTCAAAGACATTGCTCCAGGAAGCTGTCTTCTCCCTCTTCTCCATCATTTGCCTTTCTTTTCTTCTGGATCATCCCACGTATATAAACATGCTATGATTTCTTCCATTTCAAAAAATATATATTAAAAAATGTCCTTTTCTTCTACTCATTCTCCAGTTACCAAATCGTTTGTGTTCCTCTTGTGACAAAGCTTCTTGAGAAAGTTGTCTACAGTTAGTGTTTCTACTTCCTTTCCTCTCTCATTATTTCCTAAACTCCCGCCCCTCAGGCATTCATCTCTATCACACCAACAAAACTGTTCCCGTCAAGGCCACCATGACTGCCATGTTGCTAAATCCAATGACTCTTCCATGTAGATCACTCTTTCATGCTTGAAAAATTCTCTTCTGGATTCTGGAATTTCATGGTCTTCTGATTTTCTTTCTAACTGCTTGTTCACTTTCTCTATCTCAGCTGGTTCTTCCTTGCTCTCCTGATCTCTAAATGTTGGAGTACCTGGGGCTCGCAAAACTTCTCTTGTCTTTCTACACTCACATCCTGCTTTACATACCACCCCTAAGCCTGTATATTGATGACTCCTGAATTTGCATCTAGCTTGGGCCTCTCCTCTGAGCTTGAAGCTCATGTATACAACTGACTAGGTCCATGCCAGTATTTACTGTGCATCCTGAACCCTCCCATGCTGTTATCCTGCTTTTCCGCCTGTCATATACTTCCTCCTCTCAAAGTCTTTCCCATCTCAGTAAACATCACTTCCATTCTTTTGGTTTCCTAAGCTAAAACCTTTTTAATAATCTGTACTTTTTTCTTTCTCTCACATCCTGACCCCCTTTACCAAACCCTACTGGCTATATTTTCAAAATATATCCAGAATCTGATGCCATAGCATCATTTCCACCTCTACTGTCCTGGCTCAAGCCATCTCTCACATGAATTATTGCAATAGCTTCTACTGATCTTCTGCTTTCACCGCCCACTGCTACCATCCACCAGAGTGACCACATGGTAGTCAGAGCGATTTTATAAAAAATAAATCGGATCATGTCACTTGTTTGCTCAAAATTCCCCAAAGGTTTCCATCTCTTTCAGAGTAAAGACCTAAGCTCCAATGATCAGAACTCTTTCTACCTCTCCATATTTCCTCCATTTCTCCTGCCTGGCTTTTTCCACTTCAATTATGCTGGCCTCCTTGAACTTGTGACATCAGGTGCCACCTGCATCCTAGGCACTTACAGTTCTCCTGCCTGAATGCTTCTCTCCTAGGGTCACAGCTTACCTCCTAACCTCTCTTAAGCATCGCATCATGAGTGGGCCTTCCCTGACCACGCTGTTAACAACACCCACCCACCTACCCCAAGAGTCCCCAGTCAACAGCTGTCATTATCACAAGCGGCTTACCAGCTGCCACGCTGTGGGAATGACATAAAGTGGGAGCCCAAAGAGATGAAGGTTAATTCTGATAAGACATTTGAGAAGGCATCGAAGACACAGTAGGATTTGAGCTGGACTTCAAAGAGAAGTAGGCTCTAGATAGGTAGAGAAGGCAGAGAAGAACATGCTGAACTGAGAAAAACTCAGGAAAGAAAGAAAGAAAGAAAGAAAGAGAGAGAGAGAGAGAGAGAGAGAGAGAGAGAAAGAAAGTAAGTTAGTTTCCAGTAACTGCCTCATTGCTGTGTGACGTTTGGTAAGTCACTCAACTTTTCTAAGCTTCGTGTCCCCATTTGTAAAATGAAAGTTGTATTCTGTGTGGCCTCTAGGGTTTAATCCAGGTAGAAAGATCAATGACAAATGTCCAAACAGGGGTACTAGCTGAGAGAGAGAAAGCACAGGTGGTTTATTAGATTAGCAATCCTTATTTAGAAAGTAGCATCTTAAGGGTATGGCAAATAAGGTTGATCCATTTTAACGGGTTGGTCAAGGTCTAGGACTAGGACCTGGGCTGCCATGGTGAGAAGACATCTGAGTGGGAGAGGGCCCGACTAGACACTGGGTTTGTTTTATAGTTTGCCTCAGGGAAAGTCATAATCACATGCATTGTCTCATTTGTTAGGAAGGCAGTACAAACAGTAGTCAAATGTGTGTGTTTTGGATCCAGTCTACTTCAGTTCCAATCTCAACTCTGTCACTTAAGCAAGCCACTTAACCTCTCGCTGCCTCAGTTTCCAAGTCTATAAGGTAAGAATAGTAATGTCTTACTTATAGGGGCATTTTAAGTTTAAATTCTTTTAACCTTTGTAAAATGCTCAAAACAGTTCCTTGTGCATGCTAAAACAATTAATATTAGCTGTTCTTATTCTTATCCACTATCTCCCTGTAACTAGTGTATGCCTGAGTTGGGAGTGAAATTTGGGCCTTGATGCTCTTTTTTTTCAGCCTTGATTGCTGAGGGACGATGACAAACTTTAATTCATTCTCTCACAAATCTATATTGAGGGTCTACCCTGAGCCAGGCATGCTGCTCCCTCTGAAGGGAAAAAAAGAAACAAAATCCAGGTCACCTTCCAAGTTGGCAGGAGAGGAAAAGCTCAGTGACGTCAACTCCTCCAGGACCAGACCTTGCCTATTTTCCTTTGAAATCCAAGCCCTAGAATGGGGTAAGACATAACACAGAGCAATCTGAAAATGTATGTGGAAGTAGGTCTGGGATAGAGAGAGAGAGAGAGAGAGAGAGAGAGAGAGATGGGGAGAGAGAGAGAAAGAGAGGAGACATCACAACAGATCCTCATCATGCCCCATTCCTCAGCTCTCCACTTCTCCCCCACCTGCTCTTTTCTGCTGGTTCTTGCTGCCCACAGAGTAAACACCAAGTCCTCCACCAACTGGTTTTTCCCACCTCCTTTCCATTGATTGTATCCCCTAAACTATTTTCTTGATCACACTGTAACAAAGTTGTCTCTCACTATCTGCTGCCACCATTCCATCTCGCCCATGGGGGTTTTCCTCCCTTTGGAGCTACTCATCATCCTTCAAGGTTCAATTCAAATGCCACGTCGTACAGCCAAGGCTGTCAGCAGCCCTCCTGTGCCCCCTCAGCACCTTTTTTTTTTCTTTTTGGTGTATGTCCACCTGCCTTCCAACAGCCGACCACTGTGACTCTGCCTGAGAGCACTCTCTGGCCACAGAGTCCATCCTGTCTATGGGCCAGACTGGCTGGCAGCACAGGGAAGCTAACCTGGTGTCTCTGTCCCCATCCCCAGACTCAGCAGCTGTCACCAGTATCCAGCACAATTGCTCTGGGGGCAGAATAACACCAGGTGCACACTGCACACAGTCACCGAGGTTCTCCAGCAGAACTGACCTTGTAACATGTCCCTTATCACCTCACCTTCCCTAACTCTCGTTCCCCTTCACCTGTGTTTCTTGGCGTCACCTTCAAAATTACCTAACCTTTGTGTCTTTACCTCAGGTTCTGCTTTCCCTCCCCTCTGGCTTTCTGAGAACTCCCCGGGGATGGGGGTGGGGGGTAGTAATTGCCTTCCTTCCTATTTTCCTTAGCGTTTGTATATACCTTTGGTGCAGCATTTATCACAATTCCTTGCGATTATTTGTTTACGTGTTAGACTGTGAGGTAGAGGAGGCAAGACGCATGCCATCCTAATCCACGTGGGCCCCTTGCTTGGTGTGCACCTGTCACATATCTAACTCAAGTATTTTGGATGGACTTCCCCTCCTCGGCCTCCTGCTTGATCCCAAGCATGGTGGATGCATTAGCGCTGTCCTTCCAGCCCCATTTGCACCAACACCTCCTCTGAGAGCTAACAATGTGATGCTTAGATTCCCTGGACTTCAGCTGGCATAACAAGAAGCAGTCATTGAAGAATCACAGAGGGGTCCCAAGGTTAACCAAATTTATAATTACAGAAAGTTCTGCCTAATAGCTCTTGGGGAACTGTGCGTGTTTGTGTGATGATTACCAAAGCAGGAAGCTTAGGCTAATGAGGACAGGTCCCTGACCCAGGGAGGAAGGAAACGTGCAAACAAGAACGGGTGTAAGCCCTTAGTCATGCTGGGTCTCGGGTTTCCACTGGGAATGGAGTGGGCAAGAACATCACGCCCACCCCTGCAACGAGAATGCAGGCATTGTTGTAGAATAGCAGACCCTGGCTTTTCCGGAACCTGCCAGATAGCTAAGTCACAAGGCAATCAACATACCTAAAAATCTGACGTGAGACAGGCACCTGCAGGATTTCATCTGGAATAGTTGACAAAATGGTGGAAGCTGAGTCCGGGCTGGTGGGAGAGTAAGAAGCTTGTAGGGGTTGCAGACACAGGGAGCCCTTGCAGGCTTTTCTCCAAACGTACCAGGTGTTCACAGCGAAGACATGGAAGGTTCCCAAGAAAATCTCCATCTGGTGCAGACCTAGGGGAGACTAAAAGCAGCTGCTGTAGGAGAGACACAAAACTCCTCCAGGACCCTGCTCCCTTCCTATTTTCTCCAACATGGAATAAAATCCTTAATCTTGAGGGAGAGGAACAGAAATCATTGCCCCGGGGCACTGGTAAAAGCCCATTGTAGCTGGGGCAAGAGAACAGAAAACAAAACAAAATAAAATACCTTAACCCCTGGGGGAGGGGGGTGGGCTACAACAGGAGTCTGGAGTAAGATAGTGTTCAAAAAAAGGGTGAGGACATGTTAAAAGGTCATGCTTAGCCAAAGGAAACAAACTCCCAATGTCCAAAGCTGAAACAATTTGAACAATAAGATAATTAACAAGGGTAGATAATAAAATGAAGATCCCTGAGTCCATAGAGATAAAATAATATTGAGTGAACAAATAAGGGAGAAGAGGCAGCTCTCCCCTTTATAGAATCATTGCAACAAAGAAATGTAGAAAGAATGAAGAAACATAGGTAATCGTCATTAGAACATCGTAGTGGTGATTGTTGCAGGAAAGTAAAGATCCACTGCTGGTTGTTAAAATGATTGAAAGAAGACTGAGGAAAGACAGAATAGTTTCATAGTCTCAAAGTATCTGCCCCACGACATGTATCAATTGCTAAGTAAATAGTGATAACTTTATCAAGGTTGGTGTCACCAGAAATGAGACTTTGATGCAATTGAGGAGGGCATTATCACTTATGCGGTATTCTTGCCCCAAATGCATAACTTTAATAATGAGAAAGCACTAAGCAAACCCAGACTGAAGGATATTCTACCAAACGATTAATCAATTGATCCGAATTCTTCAGAAGTGTCAAGCTCAGGACAAAGAAGGGCTGCTGAAGAACTATTACCAATTTGAAGGAAACTAAGGAAACATGGTAACAACTTGCAGTGTGGGATCCTAGATTGGATCCTGAGATAAACAAGCAAAAGGGACATTAGTTAAAAGCCTTGTGGAATCCAAATAAAATCTGTGGTTTAGTTAAAAGTATTGTGCAAATGTTAATTTATTATTTTTATAATTGTGCTATGGTTATGTAAGTTGTTGACAATAGGGAAAGTTCGATGCATGGTATATAGGAACTCTACAATTTTTGTGATTTTTTTGTAAGTCTAAAATTATCAAATTAGAAATTTAAAAAGCATGCCAAAAAGTCATATCTGTATTCTGTTTATTACCATCACATTTTTTTTATTGGAAAATTATTTGGAAGGAAATATACAAAAATATCACCAGTGTTTGTGGTGGTTGATGAGATCAGAATGAGGAAAATAACATCTTGAAAGTTCATCCAATTAATTATTTCTCTTAATTCTCAAAAACATTATCTGATGTAGCCTGGCTATCCACATTTAACAGATGGGGGGGGGAAAGGCTCAGAGAGATCAATTGTTCTACTCAAGTTTTCATAGAAACCAAGAGAAAGATCCCCAAAATTAACTCCAAGGGCCATAGATACTGCTATTTCCCCCTACCTCCCTTTTCTACTTCTCTGCCTCTCTTTTGGATTTGTAGGTAGACTACTTTAGTGGGAAAAATGCAACAAAGTATAATTAAAAAAAAGAAATGAAACCTAGCATCCCAAGATTGTAAACTCTGAAATACACCCAATGAGAGGAAAAAACAGAGTTCGAGTCCTGGAGGCTATATATGGATGTCAGGCAAGGCTTAGTTGCCTTTCTTCAAGCTCTTGTGAATTCCACTGGCCTTACAGACCAAGAAGCTGCATGTGTTTCTCTTATTTTCTGGTTTCAATGCTCAGTGATGCATTAGTCCCTGGCATACGTTAGGATTATATTAAATGAGAAGTTTTAACTTTCTTTTTTCCCAGAGACAGCATGACAGACCCCTAAAGCAGCTGGTGAAAGCTGTTGCACCTCTCTCCAGAGAAATGAATGTGTGAAATGCATTTCTAGGCTCCCAGAGGCCTAGAACAATACACTAGACATCATATACTGGACCTTCTCTGTTGAGGGGCAAGGCCATCCGTGCAAGACAGGCTAAGAGACTGAAACCAGCTCTCCAGTAGCCAGATCATTCATCCAAAGCAGTGCTACCCAGTAGAGATATCCCGTGAGCTACCTATGTAATTTTAAGTTTTCCAGTAGTCAGCTGAAAAAAGGTTAAAAACCTCATTTTAATGATATATTTTATTTGATCCAATATTATTCCCCAAATAGGATCATTTCAACATGTATTCAATATAAAAGTTATTACGAAGATATTTTACTGTTGTTTGTTTTGGTTTTTTGTCACTTAGAAACGAAGTCTTCTAAATCGGGTTTGAATTTTACACTCATGGCGTATCTCAGTTTGAACCAGTCACATTTCCGGTGCTCAGTGAGCCACATGTGGTTAGGATGGGTCAGCACGGATAAGAAGTCTGTGGCAGGTGAAAGTTAAAAGGGCCTAGAGAGGAGTACGCCTTGAAGAAAGTGGACAGCTGTGGCATTGTCTTCTCTCCACTCAGGCACCAGAAGGGCGCTCCCCCACCTCAAGCCAAGTGACAGAACACCAAGGGACCCTCTCCAAGAGCGTGGTGCATACCCCTTGGCCTGGGATGTAACGTCCTCCTAGTAAGCACCTGAAGTGAAGAGAAATGGCTGGGACACTTTTCCTGGAGGAAGCATGAAGCACAAGACAAAGAGGAAGGCTGTGTGCATTTGGGGCAAAGGGAGCGGGTCAGAGCTCATTTTTCAAAGCGTGCCACTCCAGCTTCTCCCCCCCAGATACCGGTGATCTCCCTTCAGATGCTGATGTGGCATGGAAGCAGGTAGCAAGAGGAGATATACTGCTCACCTAAAGTGGTGGCCTCAGAAGCAAGAGCCTCTTCTGAGAATCCAGAGATCCCGAGACACAGATCCTGCTGGAATGAAAGCTCTACCAGGGCAGGGATTTAGGTCTATTTTGTTCACTGTTGTATTCAAGTGCCTAAACTTTTATTGTATCATATTCATGATTCATGGTAATTGATATGAGAATGAATCACCTGGTCCTGAAGCCAGGTCACAAGAAGACCCCATACGGCTGCCCTTTCCCTAATTCTCTCTCCCTGGCTGGCTAGCTTTGGGAGGACAGTGAGAAACAGAGAGAGGTACTCCCACCCCACTCCCTGAGCCAAGCTTGTCAAAGTCCTAAAGCAGGGGAAGGGCAGAAGCGCTCTTTGGTTTTGTTTTTGTTGTTGTTTTAGAGAGACAGAGAGAGTACCCGTGAGCAGGGAGAGGTGAAGAGAGAGGAGAGAGAGAATCCCAGGCAGGTTCCATTCTCAGCACAGAGCCGGTCTCAGGGTTCAGTCTGACAACAGTGAGATCATGACCTGAGACAAAATCAAGAGTCTGGTGCTTAACTGACTGAGCTACCCAGGCACCCCCAGAAGTTCTCTTTGAATTACAGTCTGCACAACACTCTATCCTGGTGTGTCTGGTACACGTTGAGGGCAATAAACATGGATTGTCTTCCTTCCTCCTCTCCTTTCTCCATTTTAGAGATCACAGAGCTGCCAGGCGAGCCTGAGCGGAAGCAGAGACCCAAAGCCATATATTCGAGGGTAAACCAGGCCCACATCACAGTTTGAATGTCCTGAATGGGCCCCGATTCCTGTCGGGAGGGCCTTACGACTCTATGTTCTCCTGACACTTCCCTCCAGCTGAAATACTGCCCCAAGCCCAGGCAAAATGGCCTTACCTGGAGCCCTCAGTTTCAGATTTCTAATGGGAAGGAGCAAGTCGACTGCACCACAAAGGCCTTCTCTTCACTCTCCTTTGGGAAGAAGCTTGGACCCCGTGTCATTCCTCCCAGGAAGGGGCAAGAAAGAGGTATGTTCCATGCTGAGAGAACATTCACATAAGGGGTTCTAGCTGCTTCATCATGTTGGGCTACAAATCTAGCTACATATTGTTTATTTCACATATTTCCCCCTTGAGCTCTTACTTACCCATTGTAGTAGAAAATAGTACATCTTTATGTAATCTCTTCCTACTCCGCTTATAGATTTTTCTGGAACTTTGGGGGTTACTCATGTCCAATGTGGTCATCATTGACTTCAAACACTAGGCAGAGAGACTTGGGAGAGTCTGGTCATGAATGAGTAGGCCTACCATTTGGCTGTCATCGGTCCTGTGGATGCCATAAGACCCGGTACATTGGAGTCATCCCTGTCCACCGCTGTCATGGCAGCCTTGATGATTCCTTCATTTCGCTGCATAAGCAGCAGCATGCAGTTCTCTGTACTCACAAGCCCATCTGTTCAAGTACTGCTGCCACAGCCCAGCCACCGTGCCAGAGGGCCTGGCCTTACGTAGGTGTGCTGCTGGAGCCAATGGTGGTGAAACAGGGAGAGGGCATTCCCGGCAGAGGAACCAGCAGGAATAAACATATGGTAGGGTGGAAACATGGGCTTTCTGGGCAATCTGTCATGGAACTTTGGGGTGCTGGAGTGTTGATGATCCCCAAGACCAGAGAAGAGAGAAGAGATGAGGTGGACAGGTGACAGGAGTTGGAAAGCTGGCATGAGACAGTAAGGGTTCTTGAATGTCTGCCAAGCCATCTGAACTTTATCTCATAGGTGACATGTTGACTGCAGAGGCTGGTAAGTCTGAGAGCGACAGAACTGAACTGTGCTTGGGAACTAGGATGTCGAATTAGGACTTCCATTGACATTCTAATGTTGGAAGATTCCAACTGGACGGGGTGGTACGTAGGAGGCCCAGCATAGAATCCAACTGTGCTCATTTTCATTCCTAGTGATTTAGCATCTTAGAGACAAGGAGCACAGACAGCTGTGACTCCATTCACTTGCACGTGTACATGCCGCAGCGTGGATCAGGGCTCTGTCCTTGGACTCTCCTTAAGGTTTGGCAATGACTAGGACAACTGCCTAAGCAGCTCCTAGACAGTTTGAGGACCCAATTCTTTTTTTTTTTTTTATTTTTTTTTAACGTTTTTTATGATTTTTGAGACAGAGAGAGACAGAGCATGAACGGGGGAGGGGCAGAGAGAGAGGGAGACACAGAATCAGAAGCAGGCTCCAGGCTCTGAGCCATCAGCCCAGAGCCCGATGCGGGGCTCGAACTCACAGACCGCGAGATTGTGACCTGAGCTGAAGTCGACGCTTAACCGACTGAGCCACCCAGGTGCCCCGAGGACCCAATTCTTGAGCACTTATTATGTGCTGAGCCCTAGGCTAAGTGTTTAGGATTCAGGGTATTCTTCCTTTGGAGAAGCCCCCGGGGTTAGCATAGTTGATTAATTTTTAATCAAATAATTACAATACAGTGTAATCAGCTACAATCTGTGGATATGTAAAGCAAGTTGGATGGAGGGGTTGTGGAGAAAGTGGGGATGAGAGATCACAGGAGGTTGGAGACCAGTCTTCACAGGGAAGTCTTGGAATCTTTGCTTCACTCTCCATTGAGCTTCTTTTTACCAAATGTTTTGAGGAATCTGAGCACAAATTTGCAACCATTCCTGTGCCAAGAGCTTCAAGTCCCACTTAAATGAAGTTTTGTCTCAATCATGGAGAAGCTGCAGAACTTTCCAGGAATCTGAGCAACCGTATTTTGTGAGTGTCTAGAACCCTCTAGGACTCTGGAGGAGATGGGTTTTGTTCTGTAGGTGTGATTTCATGACAGGATGTACAAACTCAAATGCCTACAAGGGCAAGCAGCAAGTGAGCAGGGTAGAGACAGAGGAGAATGGAGCCACACACTCAAAAAGGGGAAGCTGCTATTGGGCCCCAGTGAAATTGCCAGATCCTATTCTCTTTTGCAAGCTTTGGCAATTAATTAAAAAAAAAAAATACTGAGGGGGAGGAGCCAAGATGGCGGAAGAGCATGGAAGTTCTTTGTGTGTCTCGCGTCCATGAAATACAGCCAGACCAGCACTGAACCATCCTGCACACCTAGAAAACTGGTTGGAGGATTAACCCAACAATCTGCACAACCTGAACCACAGAATTCAGCAGGTAGGCCGCACGGAGAGGTGAACTTGGGGAGCAAGAAGCCGCGGGAAGGGAGGTGCTTTTAAGGGCGGAGAGAGGACGGAGCTGGGGGTGGGGGGGAAGAATACGGGGGGGGGAAAGCACCCATCCCCCAAGCAGCTGGAGAGAAAGTGGAAAATTGGAAACAGCCGCAGGGACTAAACTAAAAAGGGAGAAAGGAGAAAGGAGAGGGTTTAAATTCCATTAAGACTGTAAACAAGGGGAGCACAGAGTCTGCAACTCCGCGGCTCCATACCTGGCGATGCTCTGGTGGGAAGGGCGAATCCCCAGGAACAGAGTGGAGTCCGGGAGGTTCTCGGGCCACACAGGGAAAAGCGGTTTCACTGCTGGAAGAACATTTGGTAGAGACTGTTGAAGCCACCTGGTCTCGGCAGACCCCAGAAAGCGGCCACATTCATTGGTGCTGGAACAAGGTCGTTAAGGGTGAAGCCTGGTGCCGGATGTGTGTTGTGATTTTCCATAATCCCTGAAACGCTGCTGCTACACCGTCTCGTGAACTTTATCTGGGGCGGGTGGCACCTGGCCGTAGTCTCGGGGCACCGGCAGCAGCAGGGTCCAGCAAGTGTTCCTGGGTGCAGCCGACATTCGGCCATTGCTTCATGAGACCCTCCTGCAGAGGGGCGGAACGGGTCGAAGCCACAGTCCTTCAGAAGTAAGGCACCAGGGAAAACAGCCACATCTGAGACAAAACTCGGAAGAGAGGTACTGCCTGGGGCCTGGTCACAGAGAGTGAAAGAGCAGGGAGTGGATGAAAGCTGAAGACAGAGGACAGGTGCGCGATTGCTGACCCAGGAGAAGAGCCTGGGTGGCTGGGTGACGCCATTTTAACCGCTCCCGCGGGTGCGCATATGCACCTACCAGCGCCACAACGCTCCGCCCCAGTAGGCCAGCAGCGCCATCTAGTGGAGAGCGGAGCCATTACACTGAGCTCCGCCCAACTGAGCCAACCTTGCTCTTCAAGAAGACACCTCTCACCGCCTGCTTACTTTATGGACTATAAAGTGCTTCATAGTCTGACTTCTAGGGGAAAATGAGGCAATTTCAGTCCTACTTCAATCTGTTAGGTTCATCTATTCAATTTTCTTTTTTTTTTTCTTTTTTCTTTTCCTCTTTTACAATTCTTTTCCTTTTCTTCAATACAGAAAGAGAAAAAATTCATTTTTATTTTCAACTGTTATTAAAAATATTTTTCTTTATTTTTTTACTATATTTTTACTTTTGTGTAAATTTTTTCAAGTTCTATCTTGCTTCTATCATTTTATTTTAGTCTACTTCAGTGTATTCACCTTTTCAAATTTTCAAATGATTTCCTTTTTTTCTTATTTCTTTTACTTTTTTCTCTTTTTCGTTTCTTTTCTTTTCTTGAATGCTTAAAGAGAAAAACTTCATTTTTACTTTCAATTTCTATTAAAAATATTTTTCTTTAATTTTTTTTACTATATTTTTTGCTTTTGTGTAAATTTTTTCAAATTCTATTTTACATCCATCATTTTATTTTAGTCTACTACAGTATATTCACTTTTTCAAATTTCAAACAATTTCCTTCTTTATTTTCTTCTTTTTCTCTTTTTTGTTGCTTTCCTTTTTCTTGACTACAGAAAGAAAAAAAATCATTTTTATGTTTAATTTTTATTAAAAATATTTTTCTTGGGGAGCTGGGTGGCTCAGTCGGTTGAGTGTCTGAATTTGGCCCAGGTCATGATCTCACAGCTTGTGAGTTGGAGCCCCGTGTCGGACTCTTTGCTGACAGCTCGAAGCCTGCAGCCTGCTTTGGATTCTATGCCTCCCTCTCTCTCCCCCTAACCCACTTGCATTCTGTCTCTGTCTCACTCAAAAATAAATAAACATTAAAAAAATTTTAATGAAATTATTTTTCTTTAATTTTTTCCTACTATATTCTTTATTTTTGGGTAAATTTTTTCAAATTCTATTTTACTCCCATCATCTCCTTTTAGTCTACTTCAGTGTATTCATTTTTTCAAATTCTCAAACAATTTCATTCCCCCCTCTTTTTTTTTCTCTAATCTGTCAAACCACTTTCAACAGCCAGACAAAAACACACCTAGGATTTAGCATCATTTATTAGTTTTGTGTGTGTGTGTATTTTTAATTTTAATATTTTTTTAATTTTAATTTTTCTACCTCATTAATTCCCTTTCTCCATTCAAAATGACAAAACAAAGGAATTCACCCCAAAAGAAAGAGCATGAAGAAACAATAGCCAGAGATTTAACCAACACAGATACAAGCAAGAAGTCTAAACCAGAATTTACAATCAGGATAATAATACTAGCTGGAGTTGAAAATAGATTAGAATCCCTTTCTGCAGAGTTAAAAGAAGTAAAAAATAGAATGAAAGAAAAAATGCTATAACTGAGCTCCAATCACAGATGAATGCCATGGCAGCAAGGATGGATGAGACAGAACAGAGAATCAGTGATATGGAGGACAAACTTATAGAGAACAATGAAGCAGAAAAAAAGAGGGAGATTAAGGCAAAGAGCACGATTTAAGAACTAGAGAAATCTGGGGCGCCTGGGTGGCGCAGTCGGTTAAGCGTCCGACTTCAGCCAGGTCACGATCTCACGGTCCGGGAGTTTGAGCCCCGCGTCAGGCTCTGGGCTGACGCTCGGAGCCTGGAGCCTGTTTCTGATTCTGTGTCTCCCTTTCTCTCTGCCCCTCCCCCGTTCATGCTCTGTCTCTCTCTGTCCCAAAAATAAATAAACGCTGAAAAAAAAAATTAAAAAAAAAAAAAAAAAGAACTAGAGAAATCAGTGACTCATTAAAAAGGAACAACATCAGAAACATTGGGGTCCCAGAAAAGGAAGAGACAGAAATAGAGGTAGAAAGGTTATGTGAGCAAATCATAGTGGAAAACTTTCCTAACCTGGGGAAAGACACAGACATCAAAATCCAGGAAGGACAGAGGACCCCATTAGATTCAACAAAAACTGACCATCAAAAAGGCATATCATAGTAAAATTCACAAAATACTCAGGAAAGGAGAGAATCACGAAAGCAGCAAGGGAAAAAAAGTCCCTAGCCTACAAGGGAAGACAGATCCGGTTTGCAGCAAAACTATCCACAGAAACTTGGCAGGCCAGAAAGGAGTGGCAGGATATATTCAATGTGCTGAATCAGAAAAATATGCAGCCAAGAATTCTTTATCCAGCAAGGCTGTCATTCAAAAAAGGAGAGATAAAAAGTTTCCCAGACAAACAAAAATTAAAGGAGTTTGTGACCACTAAACCAGCCCTGCAAGAAATTTTAATGGGGACTCCCTGAGGGCAGAAAAGATGAAAAAACAAATATATACAGAAATAAATGAATAAATAAATACCAAAAGCAACAAATATTAGAAAGGACCAGAGAATATCACCAGAAACTCCAACTCAACAAGCATCATAATGGCAATAAATTCATATCATTCAGTACTCACTCTAAATGTCGATGGACTCAATGCTTCAGTCAAAAGACATAGAGTAACAGAATGAATAAGAAAACAAGATCCATCTATATGCTGTTTACAAGAGACCCACTTTAGACCTAAAGACACCTTCAGATTGAAAATAAGGGGATGGAGAACTATCTATCATGCTAATGGTCAACAAAATAAAGCCGGAGTGGCCATACTTATATCAGACAATTAGACTTTAAAATAAAGACTGTATCAAGAGATGCAGAAGGGCATTATATCATAATTAAAGGGTCTATCCACCAAGAAGACCTAACAATTGTAAACATTTATGCACCAAATGTGAGAGTACCCAAGTATATAAATCAATTAATCACAAACGTAAAGAAACTCATTGACAGTAATACCATAATAGTAGGAGACTTCAACACCCCACTCACAGCAATGGACCAATCATCTAATCAAAAAATCAACAAAGAAACAATGGCTTTGAATGACACACTGGATCAGATGGACTTAACAGATATATTCAGAACATTTCATCCTAAAGCAGCAGAATGTACATTCTTCTCCAGTGCACATGGAACATTCTCCAGAATAGACCATATACTGGGACACAATTCAGCCCTAAGTGAGTACAAAGAGATCGAGATCATACCGTGCATATTTTCAGACCACAATGCTATGAAACTCAAAATCAACTACAAGATAAAATTTGGAAAGGTAACAAATACTTGGAGACTAAAGAGCATTCTACTAAAGAATGAATTGGCTAACCAAGAAGTTAAAGAGGAAATTAAAAAGTAGATGGAAGTCAATGAAAATGATAACACCACAACCCAAAACCTCTGGGATGCAGCAAAGGCAGTCATGAGAGGGAAGTATATAGCAACCCAGGCCTTCCTAGAGAAGGAAGAAAGATCTCAGATACACAACCTACCCTTATGCTTTGAGGAGCTGGAAAAAGAATAGCAAATAAGACTCAAAACCAGCAGAAGACAGGAAATAATAAAGATTAGAGCAGAAAGTAATGCTATAGAAACCAAACCAAACAAAACAAAACAAAAAACAAAAAACAGCAGAACAGATCAATTAAGCCAGAAGCTGGTTCTTTGAAAGAATTAACAAAATTGATAAACCACTAGCCAGTTTGATCAAAAAGAAAAAGGAAAGGACTCACATAAATAAAATCAAAAATGAAAGAGGAGAGATCACAACCAACACAGCAGAAATACAAACAATAATAAGAGAATATTATGAGCAATTATATGCCAATAAAATGGGCACTCTGGAAGAAATGGACAAATTCCTAGAAACATATACACTACCAAAACTGAAACAAGAAGAAATAGAAAATTTGAACAGACCCATAAGCAGTAAAGAAATCGAATTAGTAATCAAAAATGTGCCAAAAACAATAGTCCAAGGCCAGATGGCTTTCCAGGGCAATTCTACCAAACATTTAAGGAAGAGTTAACACCTATTCTCTTGAAGCTGTTCCAAAAAATAGAAATGGAAGGAAAACTTCCAAACTCTCCCTATGAAGTCAGCATTTCCTTGATTCCAAAACCAGACACAGACCCCACTAAAAAGGAGAACTATAGACCAATTTCCCTAATGAACATGGATGCCAAAATCCTCCACAAGATATTAACCAACCGGGTCCAAAAATATGTTAAAAAAATTATTCACCACGACCAAGTGGGATTTATACCTGGGATGCAGGGCTGGTTCAATATCTGCAAAACAATTAACGTGATTCATCACATCAATAAAAGAAAGGACAAGAACCATATGATCCTCTCAATAGATGCAGAGAAAGCATTTGACAAAATAGAGCATCCTTTCTTGATAAAAACCCTCAAGAAAGAAGGGATAGAAGGAGCATACCTCGAGATCATAAAAGCCACATATGAATGAGCCAACGCTAATATCATCCTCAATGGGGACAAACTGAGAGCTTTCCCCCTAAGGTCAGGAACAAGACAGGGATGTCCACTCTCACCACTGTTATTCAACATGGTATTGGAAGTCTTAGCCTCTGCAATCAGACAACACAAAGAAATAAAAGGCCTCCAAATCGGCCAGGAGGGGGGTCAAACTTTCACTCTTCGCAGATGACATGATACTTTATATGGAAAACCCTAAAGGGTCCACCAAAAAACTGCTAGAATTGATTCATGAATTCAGCAAAGTTGCAGGATATAAAATCAATGCACAGAACTCTGTTGCATTCCTATACACCAACAATGTAGCAACAGAAAGAGAAATCAAGGAATCGATCCCATTTACAGTTGCACAAAAAACCATAAAATACCTAGGAATAAATCTAACCAAAGGGTGAAAAATCTATACACTGAAAACTATAGAAAGCTTATGAAAGAAATTGAAGAAGAGACAACAAAATGGAAAAAGATTCCATGCTCCTGGATATGAAGAACAAATATTGTTAAAATGTTGATACTACCCAAAGCAATTTACATATTCAATGCAATCCCTATCAAAATAACACCACAGAGCTAGAACAGATAATCCTAAAATTTGTATGGAACCAGAAAAGACCCCAAATAGCCAAAGCGATCTTGAAAAAGAAAACCAAAGCAGGAGGCATCAAATCTCAGACTTCAAGCTATACAACAAAGCTGTAATCATCAAAACAGCATGGCCCCGGCACAAGAACAGACACTGATCAATGGAACAGAATAGAGAAACCGGAAATGGACCCACAAATGTATGGCCAACTAATCTTTGACAAAGCAGGAAAGAATACCTAATGGAAAAAAGACAGTCTCTTCAGCAAGTGGTGCTGGGGAAACTGGACAGCGACATGCAGAAGAAAGAACCTGGGCCACTTTCTTACACCATACACAAAAATAAACTCAAAATGGATGAAAGACATAAATATAAGACAGGAAGCCATCAAAATCCTGCAGGAGAAAGCAGGCAAAAACCTCTTTGATCTTGGCTGCAGCAAGTTCCCTCTGGAGGCAAGGGAAACAAAAGCAAAAATGAACTACTGGGACCTCATCAAAATAAAAATCTTCTGCACAGAGAAGGAAATAATCAGCAAAACTAAAAGGCAACCAACAGAATGGGAGAAGACATTTGCAAATGACATATCAGATAAAGGGTTAGTATCCAAAATCCATAAAGAACGTATCAAACTCAACACCCAGAAAACAAATAATCCAGTGAAGAAATGGGCAAAAGACATGAATAGATACTTCTCCAAAGAAGACATCCAGATGGCCAACCGACACATGAAAAAATGCTCAACATCACTCATCGGCAGGGAAATACAAATCAAAACCACAATGAGATACCACCTGACACCTGTCAGAATGGCTAACATTAATAACTCAGGCAACAACAGATATTGGCGAGGACGCTGAGAAGGAGGATCTCTTTTGCATTGTTGGGGGCAATGCAAGCTGGTGCAGCCACTCTGGAAAACAGTATGAAGGTTCCTCAAAAAACTAAAAATAGAACTACCCTATGACCCAGCACTTGCACTACTAGGCATTTATCCAAGGGATACAGGCGTGCTGTTTGGAAGGGACACATGCACTCCCATGTTTATAGCAGCACTATCAACAATAGCCAAAGTATGGAAAGAGCCCAAAAGTCCGTCAATGGATGAATGGATAAAGATGTGGTATATATATATATATATATATATATATATATATATATATATATAAAA
>NW_024412400.1:15620489-15694499 GCF_014898765.1 Herpailurus yagouaroundi
CTAAGTGAAATTAGTCAGTCAGAGAAAAACAAAAATCATATGACTTCACTCATATGAGGACTTTAAGAGGCAAAACAGATGAACATAAGGGAAGGGAAATAAAAATAATATAAAAACAGGGAGGGGGACAAAACATGAGAGACTTTTAAGGTTGGAGAACAAACTGAGGGTTACTGGAGGGGTTGTGGGAAGGGGGATGGGCTAAATGGGTAAGGGGCACCAAGGAATCTACTCCTGAAATCAGTTTTGCACTATATGCTAGCTAATTTGGATGTAAATTAAAAAAAATTAAAAATAAAAATAAATAAACAAATTACAAGCGATAAAAAAAAAAAATACTGAGGCTCCAGGTGGGCTATTTAGCATGTAAAGCATGTCCACAGGTAGCCTGTTTATGACCTCTGGCTTTAGAAACCCTAGGGGTGTCCTATCATTTGCCAGAGTCACAAGAAACCATAGAGGAGCACCAAACTAAAGGCAGTCAGAAGTAAAAGCTCATCTCACATTTGAGGCATAGCCTACATTCAAGAAGAAAACTCATCTGTCAACCCTACAGTGACAACTTGGCAAAGAATGTTCCTCTCTAGTTTATATTCCTGTTTTCTCTGTTTCTCATAGGGCCCATCAATTAGGTAGAGGATGGCAGGGTCTCCAAGGCGATAAGGAAACCCAATGTCAATGGCACTCTAGCTGTTGGCAGCATCTTTAATAATGACCGATGGAGGAATCAGGCAGTTTGAATGGATGTGGTTTTCTTTTTCTCTGCATTTCTAGATTTTGTTGCTGTTGTTGATTGCCTGTTAGCTTTACAGCTTTTATTCTTGGAGACAGGAATGAAAAAAATGAAAGAGTTCTGTTAGAGTCCAGCCAAGGACTCTGGAAATTATAGAATCTGTGATTGTAGAGACTATCTGCCTCATTCCCTTAATTTTACAGAGGAGGAAGCTGAGGCTATGAGGTGACATTATTGTCTCACTGACAGGCAAGGCCTCCACAGTTCAAAAGAAGTTTCCAAGGCTGTGGCCTGCTGAGCTCCATAAGGATTTCTTTTGGAAAGTTGGGTCTCCATCCTGCCTCTTGTGCTGGAACAGGAGTCTCAGTCCTTCAGGTCAAATCCTGTGAGCACTTAGCTGAAGGAAATCATTATGTATTAGCTGAAGGAAGTTATTATGACATTATTAAGAGATTGTTAATACATTTTGGGCTTATAAGTGATACTGTGAACTTGACCTAGATAGGTCAATGCTGTAAGCCAACTCTGTTGGAGATGGAAGGCAGGCACTTGCACTATTGGAGGACCTTAAGGGGAAGATCTCAAACAAGTCTCTTCTTCTACCTTAGTGTTTCCATCTTCACCATCAGCAACTTTCTAGGCATCCAGCCCCTATCCTCAGACCCATGGGGCTTCTGGTTGCCCTGGACCATTGATAAGGGTCAACTGACCCATGCAGTAATTTGGGGAAGGGTCGAATGATATCACTCTCGCTGGAGAACCCACAGGCTCATCACTGGCCGCTGTGGGTGAATGTTGTTTACTGATGACCTGAGGACAGTTAGCGATGGTAGAAACAACAGTATAGAACACTCTCCACTGGCAATGAGAGGGTCTATAAACACTGACTCAACTTCTGAGAGCTCCCTGGTGCTGCACCTGTGTTCCTTGCAGACCGATTCTGAGGAATCTTGTGACACCAATTGTTACTAGTTATGTTGTCCCTTCAAGCCTCTCCATGCAACCCTCCATGTGTCCCCACCCCACCCACAGATCTCTTCCTGATCCTCTAATGGACTAGGGGTAGCCAGCTCTTCATCCTCAAATCTATTATTGATCATACAGCATTTTTTTCTTTTGCTACTCAAAAAAGCCAGGTTCTTGTGAAGAAAGCCTTTCTTTTAAAATCAACTATCTATCGGGGCACCTGGGTGGCTCAGTCGGTTGGGCGTCCGACTTCGGCTCGGGTCGTGATCTCACGGTTTGTGAGTTCGAGCCCCGCGTCGGGCTCTGTGCTGACAGCTCGGAGCCTGGAGCCTGTTTCAGATTCTGTGTCTCCCTCTCTCTCTGACCCTCCCCCGTTCATGCTCTGTCTCTCTCTGTCTCAAAAATAAATAAAAAATGTTAAAAAAAATTAAAAAAATAAAATAAAATCAACTATCTTTGCCAAGGACCTCAGAAGTGCGTTTTGAAATTCAAGGCTGTGCAGCCTTCCTTTCTTTTTCTCTGCATTTTTGCTGTGGCAAACCTACCCCGAGGGCAGCATATAGAACAGGAAGTCCTTGTTGCTGTGTGTACAGTGGGGACAGGACAGCAGTGAATGGACCGCAGGAGCATCATGCATTGGTTAATTTAAAACTAGATGCTACACAGAGCATTTAGATCACTTCCCACCCACCCCTGATGTTTGCAAATGATCCACGTAATTGAAGAGAAATTGGGGCCCTTGTTACCTTAAGTTAGCCAGACTCTTGCTCAACTTCCCATTTCATATGCTGCTTTGCTGTGATTTGAATATAAATGATTTTACCCAAGAAGAGAAATATGAAAACCTTTTTTATAGGAATAGTATTCTTGGAAAGCAGCCTTGGGTCTTTGCCTTTGTCTCTTCAGAAGTTGCTTTAAGGTGGGCCATTCAGGCATCTCCTACCCAGGAACAGAGAGAATTTGAGGAGGGTCCTCACAGCTGAGAGAAGCAGTAAGAAAAAAAGCATATTCAGAAACCACCTGGGGCCTGAGGTGGAATAAATATATTGTCTGTGGTTTTCAAGGATGATTCTAGTTAGTCGCCCACATATTCTTGAAGGAAGCCTTGTGTCTTTCATTGAGATACAGGATATAGTTTGAGCGATTCTCAGCCTTTCTGCTGGGGAGAAAAGAATCCTTCATTGACCTCATCATCATTATTTCTTACTTCTGTTTCCATTCCTCCAATCGTAGATGTTTTACCTACTTAATAGGTTGTCTCTTATTAGAGGCTGACACTGTGGGAGGTGGGGCCTGTTGCTTCTTGTGGACTTCACAAGTGCCAAGGGATTACAAGGTCCGTTCCGGACTGTGGATTCCCCCACTTTGCTGGTTTTAACACTGGCTATGGCTGTGAAACTCGAATCAGTTCCTGCCTGCTCCAGCCAGCTTCCAGCTCCCTGGGTGCACGGTCCAGCGGCCTCACCCCCTGCCTGAACCAGGTCCTACCTCACCGCAGGCTCCCTTCAGTTCTAGTAGGGCCTGGACTCAGTCATGAGGCCCTGGGTGCTGGCTCTCTCCCTAGGAGCTTACCCTGTCCTCCTGCAGAGTCTCAGCCTGTGAACATGTCTGGAATGCTAATACTCTGCCTCACATTTTGCCCAATTATTTGAAGAGGTCGGATGTGCTCCCTTTGACCAGCTACTGGCTCGAATCCGGATGACCAGGGACCAAATGCTGAAAAGCTCTAGGGCATTACGTGTTGGCTTTCCCACACTACTGACAGATATCCATGAGCAGTTTCTCTTGGCTTCAACTTTCCTCTTCTCTCTAATCGACACAGCAGTATGGCTAAAAGTCTGAAGTATGGGCTTTGAAGTCAGACTTTCCTGGAATATTTCTTGCTTCTTCCTCTGGATAGCTTTGTGACCTTGGGAAGGTTATTAAATTTTCCTTGGGCTTCATTTTCTCTTTCAGAGGATAACAGCAGTTTCAATGTAGTAGGCACGGTTTCGTTGTCTCTAACTGAACTGCAGCTTTGTTCTGGTCTCCATCCTTCCTCCATAGAGCCTCAGGGAAAGGGAGCTTTGTAACACTGGCTTCATGAATGGGCATGTTGTTACGTTCATGGAGAATTGAGGGGAAATCTGCTGGTGGCCAGTTCCCTGACTCCTGAGAGCCACGAGGAGAGTCTCTTTTCTGTCTGGATATTGGATGTGACAACCTGAAGCTGCTGTAGCCATCTTGCTACCCTCTGGTGATGCAACCAACACTGAGGATATAAGAGCATGGACACGGGTAGACACCTATTTCTTGCATGACACGGTTGAAGCACAGGGATCAACCCAATCCTGAAGTCTCCTTTCCACTGGATTCCCTCTTATAGAGAGAATAGATTTACTTCCTAGTTAAGTCCATTTGAGTAAGAGGTTTTATTTATTTTAGCTAAATGGATCTTTTTTGAGAGAGAGAGAGAGAGAGAGGGCACAAGTGAGCCAGGGGGAGAGAGAGAGAGAGAGAGAGAGAGAGAGAGGGAGAGGGAGAGGGAGAGGGAGAGGGAGAGAGAGGAGCAGAGTTCACCCAAAGCAGGGCTCTTGTTTTACCCAAAGCGGGTCTTGAGCTCAGCCAATGTAGGACTCAAAATCATGAACTGTGAGATCATGACCTGAGCCAAAGTCCAATGCTTAGTGAGCCATCCAGGCACCCTTGGCCAAAAGAATCTTAACTTTACAAGTAGAGTTATTGGTAGTTCTAAATGAGAATAAAGCGTGTAATGTAGTAAGCACAGCATCGATGCATGTCACCTATTATTGTGAATATTATTTTTATTATGAATCAACTGACTCTCGTGGACCTGTCTTTTGGGGGGCTGTGCCTATCTTCTCTGACCTTTCCCATTTAGTCCTGGCATGTGTGTTCATAAATTCCTTGCTGCTGAAGTCCCAGTGTGTTCTGTTCCCAATCCTTCCTGAGCTATGATTACCAGAAGAGGGAAGAAGAGAGGTAAATGTCCATTGGGAAGACACAATTCATTCCTTAATTCTGCAGGCACTGGGTAGAATTTATTATGGGCTCTTGTGTGTGCCTCTGTGCCCTTACTGCTAGTATTCTTCTAGGATTTCTCCACATGATTGTCCCTTTCAACTCATGTCTGCCTCCTTGAACCAGGCTGAGTTCCCATTTACCATCTAGTCCCTCCCTGGCTGGGCTTTCTCTCCTGGTCTGCTCTCAGATGGACATGTTTCGCCTTACCCTGGTTCACGGAGCCACCGTGAGGCCCTTCACTTTTGGCCCATCCATCTTCAAGATTCATCTTCTATCTGTATTCGCTTTGCATCCCACCTCCTTGTCTGTTACCATATAGACACACATGGCCCTGGGGCATGATCTGTGGAGCGAGCCAAGCTGGGGCATCGTCAATGCAGAGATGTTGTCCCAGAGAACTAGAATGTAAAGCTACTTTCAATTACCAAACATAAGTTAGTTCATCCAATTAAAAAAATCACAAACCCATCGGACATCACCAAAGTGCAGCTTAAAGTTAAAGTGCATTTTCAAGTTAACGGATGACTAATGCTTTCTTTGTCTCAGCCTGTTCACAGCTGGGTTTTGAAAACTAAGTTTGTTTCTCATTCCTGGTTACCGTGGCCAATGTATTTGTCTCTCTGTTTGAGAGCCATGCAGTTAGGGAGACCTTGGGTTACCACAATGCCGTGATGTTCAGGTTACCTGCTTTTTTGTTTGTTCGGTTTGTTTTGTTTTTCAAAATGCATATTACATTTGATGGAGAACTGAGAAGCCAGGAATCGAGAACTGGTGTAGGCTGGAACAGAAAATGAAGAATTTCAGGTGTCATCCGTCAGAGCAGGAATAATATTTCAAACCCTATTAGGATTCTATAATTAGGGAGAAGTTATCTCAACCTGAAGAATAGTGTAATTGGATGATATCAGCTGGGAGATAAGTAAGGAGTTACCATGGCTGGATTTAAACTTCTTATTGCTTAAGCTAATTCAATATCTAATTTGAGAGGCATGAATTTGCAGCATTCCCACAAGGGGAAAATTCATGTCCCCAGTTCCTTACTGGGTCTAATAATAATTCCTTACATGTATATCATCCTTCATGGTTATCTCACTGACATCACCTTGAAGTCCAATAACACGCTCTCTGGCTAAAGATAGTCACTGCCAAGTTGCCTGTCACGGGATATGGCGGATGACCTAGAAAAAAACGTAAATCTACAGATAATCCTCCAAGCCCATGCAGCCAGCAGTTTTAATGTCAATGTTTCTGCCTGGATGTGAATACACTGCATGTCAGATGGTCAGACAATTAGAGCGTTTCTGCTCTCCTTGTGGGCCTTTTCTCTGCTTCAAGGGACGATGAGCAGTGAACACGGTTGTGGACGCATTTATTAAGCAGCTGTCAGGGTCTGACGTCCATAATCTCATGTCTTATAATCAGTGGTACTTCAGCTCTACTGTGTGAGAATCGCCTGGGAAAGTTTGCCACTAATCCCAGTGTGTGGGCCACATTGCAGATCAAGGCCTTGGTATTTTCGGAGCTCCCCAGGGGATTCCAGTTTGCAGTCAGATGCTAACCATCCATTGCTCACAGTGGCCCCTTTGGCACCCTGGAAATGGAGGGCCAGTAACTTTAACTGAGTTGCTCAAGGTAATATCATGAGTAAGCTTTGGAGGTAACATTTAAAAGCAAATCTGGGGGTGCCTGGGTGGCTCAGTTGGTTAAGCGTCTGACTTTGACTCCGGTCATGATCTCCCGGTTCTCGGGTTCGAGCCCCATGTCGGGCTCTGTGCTGACAGCCCAGAGCCTGGAGCCTGATTCAGAATCTGTGTCTCCCTCTGTCTCTGCGCCCCTCTTGCCCTCTGTCTCTCTCTCCCTCTCAAAACTAAATAAACATTAAAAAATTTTAAAGCAAATCTGTGAGTGTTCAAGGTAATGCTCATTTGCTTACGTGCCTCAGCCTCTCAAGAAACGGAAGAGTGTGGCATTAAAGGTAAGATATTTAAAGTGTTTGGCACACAATTTATGTTAACTAATGTATTTCATTTCGTTTCATTCCATGTCTTATGTGGCTGATTTTCGAGAAACTCTCCATGGCAAAAGGCAGTCGTGGTGCTGCTTTGGTTGAGACCCAGTGGTTGCAGGATGCATGTTCCTGGGTCAATGGACATTTTCCTACGTGCCTCCAGGACCCGGAATGGCACGTTTAGCTGTGCCGAGGCTTCCCTGGCTGTTGTCACAGGTTTTTCTTGCGGACACACTCCCAGGAACAGAGGCTGAGTCGATAGCCATGATGCTCAGTGCTGAAGAGCAGACACCTTTGCCACTTCTAGCTGAGGCCTGACGATAGTCGAGGCAAGCAGCACCCCCACCTGCCTTCTCCGCTCCTGATCTGCTAGGCGGCAGCCTTAGCATTTAGCTAAATAAAAGATATTAGATTCTTGGGTCTATGCAGACAATTTCTTCTCGGCATTTTTACACCTTAGGAGATTGCCTGATGTGACAGAAAACATCCCAAGCGAGACTGAATTTGAAGGCGGAAACGAAGCAGGTGGCTTGTGTGAGAGCAACAGGGTAGAACTTGAACTTTATTTGTCCTGCTGGTTCTTGAATCTCCAGGGAGAGGCTGCGCCACATTAGGCTGCCTCCTCTCACTAAAATTCCACAGGAGCATAGCCTAAGGCTGGAGGCAAATGTGGAGAGGGTGGCCGGGAGATGGGCAGTGGGGAGATGAGGGGGATTAAGCTGTCAGAAAGCACCTTAAAGGGATACGCCATGCTGACCACTGGCAGCTGGGAGGCCACAGACCGCAGGAGAGGCTTCTGGCTTTTCCCGGAGTACTTTTGCAGGACATCTCAGCAGCGACTTCTCCCTGGACTAGCTGTTAGCTGACAGGAGCAGACCATCGACAGCCGGAGGTCTGCTTTGCCGCTGAAGCCTTTCAAGTTCACAGAGCTCCTTTTATTCATTTCTCTTAAAAACCAATTTCCAGGAGGCAGTGGTGTTTGCGCTTGTTTGGTGATGAGAGGAGCCCAGATAGGTGTCCGGGAGGAGCAGGCAGGTGGCGACTTTGACTTTCCGCTTCCCTGGTTTAAAATGCAAAGCACGTCTTGGAGGCAGACAGGAGTTCTAAGAAATAATTGTGCCTCCAGGGAGTTTGCTTCTGACATGGTCTTAGTCTCTGCCTCATTCTGGCAACTGTTGGCAAGTGCATACTGTGTCTTCAGAGTAGGAAATATTCCAATGAGGGGAATATAAAAATTTCTCCGAGAGGAAGGTAACCTTGTACGCAACCATCACAATGCCGTGATTATGTGGGCAGTCTCGGGAATCACACACTTGTAGTTGTAATCCAGGGCTCCCACCCCAGGAAGTAATTTCGCCTTTTCAGACTTCATTATCTGTATGTAGGAGGTAGAAGGTATTAGCAAGAGCAGTGGTTTTCAAACTTTCTGTGCATTAGAATTGCCTGGAAGATTATTGAATATAGATTCCTGGCCTTCACTGTCAGAGTTGGACTTAGTAGGTTTGGGGTGCAGCTTGAATATTTGTATTTCTTATTAGTTCCCTAGGGATGCTGCTGCTGGTCAGGGGACCACATTCATTTATTCTGTGGATTTTTGTTAAGCCATGTTTCCAGCATTTATCCAGACATAGGTGATAGTGGTGAATAAAACAAAGTTCTTGTCCTCACGAAGTTCTAAGAGATGGCAACAAACACACACACACACACACACACACACACACACACACACACATATATATATATATAGTAAAATAAGTATGTGGGGGAGGAATTTTCCTCTATGTAAGATTCTTCCTCTGTTATAAGGTTTTTCCAGTAGAAAAAAACCCAAAGTTCTTTTATGTACACATGGAAGCCCAATAATGAAATTAAGACCTGAAGAAATGACCAAGGCAGGTCATTTTTATACTTTTTTTTTTTTTTAGATAAAGGAGACAACATATCTGTGAGGAATTCGCGGGAGAAAGAAAACTTAACTTTAAAGGGAATGTCTATTTGTAAGGAATTCTAAACAAAATTTGTGCTGGGGCAGTGAATTAGTAAAAAGTTATAAGGAGTTTATACAGCCTTCTCAGCTCTCTATTTCTTATCTTTGGTCATAAGGCTCTCTTCTTCCTCCCTGGTACAGGGAGAGTGCCTTTCGCATGGCAGATTTATTTCTCACTTTCTGGAAACAAAGACAGTGAGGCAGTCAGAGTGTTCTTTTTGTATTGGCTGTTTCTTAAGTTACTTTTATTTAAAATATTCAATATGCCAAAGTGGCACATTTTAAAGGTGATTGCCCTTGGCCCCTACAAATAACATTAAAATGATAAGGGCTTCTGTGATGAAGTTATGGTAGAAATACCATTCTACATACAACGGTCAAGGTAGTATTTACCAATATACTGACATGTGAGCGCATACCTGAAAGAACGACTTCTCTCTGTCTATACCTGGGGGGGGGGGGAGTATTTTGAGCAAACAAGACAGGAAGTCCAAAAGGCCCTGAGGCAGGAGTGTGGTATGTGTATTAAGAACAGTGAAGTGGACAGTATGGCTTGACGATGAATAATGGTAAGAAAGAACGGAAGGGGGAGGTCTCTAGGACATTAAAACGGGACACCAGTGGAAAGTTGCTCAGAGGGGGAGCTTGACCTGACTTCCATCATAGAGGATTTACTCTGGCTGCTGTGCTGAGAGTGGATTGCAGTACAGTGAGGATGGCGGGTGTGGAGATTAGTCAGGAGGCTACTGCAATAATCTGGGTGATACATAATGGTAGCTTGGACCAAGGTTGGGAGGAGTGGTTGAAATTCTGAATAACTTATGTAGGTAGAGCTAACAAGATTTGCCAATGGATTTGATGTGGGATAAGGAGAAAAAGAGGAGTCAAGAATTACTCCAGGTTTGGCTTAGATATCTGGAAAAATGAAGATCTGTTGGCACAGGCAAGATCTCTTCAGATCTTGTTCTCAGTATTTGAGAAATTTTAGTTTTAGTGTTTAAGTCAAGAAACACTTTGACTTAATTGCTTCACTCCGTTTCTTTAATCATGGCACTATTCCGAAACCGGACCACATATGTATCTGGGCTCATAAGAGTTACACAGAACACATGTCTAATCCACCCCACCATAATGTATAGCTCTTTGATGGTGGAGACATCACTGTAATGGAATACAGAGGGGTGGAGGCAGGGATAACAGTTATAATTTTACCAGAGGGGGTTAATAAAGACCTCAATTGAAATCTTTAGAAATAATCTCCACTGTCTGAACTGGCTTTAGACATATGGACAGAGGGCACTGAACCAGGCTTCCAAAAGTAGAATATGGAAAATCATTGATATTTTAGCATGCTCTATGGTGAGATCCTGGCTCATAATTAAGTCTAAATTCCTTCACATGAAGCAAGGAGATCTGAATAAGTCTTCTTTCCTTCTAAAATTATCCTGTCCACTCTCCTCTTATGAGCTATCTTCTATTAAAAAATATTGAACTTTTCTTTTTTAAAAATTTCTACAGAGTACCATTCTCTTTTTTATCTTTGAAGCTTTCATGTACACATCTTCCTTTGCCTGAAACATTTCATCCCATTCCCCATTTTCACTCAGGTGTCTCTTCCTCTCCAAACACACATCTGATTAATCCTAAATTTTCCTTCAGGATTGGAATGTAACTTCCTTGGGAGAGCCTACTCTGCTCTCCCCGTTGGGTCAGCTCCCTCTCTTACATGTCCTTATAGCACCTTACTTTCCCTACTGTAGTTCCTGTCACATTGAATGGCCAGTGCCTGTTGACTTCTGCCTCCCTATATTGAACATTCCTTGAGGGCAGAGATATATCCTTTCTACACTCACAGCCTAGCACAGAGCTGGCAAGTGGATGCACTGAAAGACTTGTTCATTGACTGAGTGAGTGACTGACTGACTGACTGAATGAATGAACAAATGAATAAGAGGTTTCTATGGGCCCAAGACTGTGATAGAGTGGCATTGGGTCAGAGGCTGCATCTTAGACTTTGAAGAGAGCATGGAACTTGAGTATAGCCCCATGCTGGATGTGGGCAGTATAAACTGAGTAGCTGAAGTCAGCCTTTTGGTTCAGAGCCATGCTGGGCTTCAGCAGAATTTGCCATGGAGGTAAAAACAAAAAGACCTAAACACTTAAAAATGAGTAAGCAAAGTGAAGTTTAAATGGTTGTCATTAGGGTTTGACTTCTATATACACAGTGGCCACAAATTGCTAATTAGGAAGTTAACAAGCTTGTGATTTGATCTAATATCTGGCTTGATTGAATCCCATCAGCATTATTGTAGACAAGAGGTGAATTTAAAGTTTCCAAGTCAGTATGACATAATAAACTGATAACTGTGGAGACTTTGATTGGAGCCCACCTATTTCTCTATGAAAAAACACATCAACCTTCTCCCCAGGAGGAAACAGAGCCTGTGGAGGCCTAAGGAAACAAAGTGGGGCTTGGCACCCACGTTGGGGGTGATCAGGAATCCCCAGTGACAAAACAGTCTGGCAGATGATGCAGTTAGTATTTAGAGTGCTAAAAGAAAAATTTCCGCAGACAACTTACTGATCTGATAGGCTTTTATTCAGTGATTCATGAATCAGGCAGCATTTAACCTAGCAGATAGAAAGGAGCTTCAAAGACCTTAACAAAGTGATAGACCACAGAGGGCAAGAACAAGAGAGTCATACTGGGCATTTGCTGATTGGTTAAAGTGAAATTTCTTTCCTTACATGGAGCAAAGGGAGGTCTAGCAGCTAGATTAGGTAAATTGTGCTAGCAGGCAAGTACTGATTGGATTAAACAGGCCTTCCTTTTCTGGGAGATCTGAGCACAGAAATTTGTTAAGTTTGGTTTGCTAATGTGGACCTTGGCATGAATGACTCCATCTTGGGTCTAATCTGGTAATTTGAACAAGAGTGAAGTTCCTATTAATCAAGAGGCTTCCTGCCAAGTGGACCGAGCATATTGTGTGTAATCTGAGGACGAGCCCATTTTTATCTCTGTATCTGTTTTCAAGGGTTGGACCTCCCAGTGCTTGGCACAGTCTCTGACAGAGAAGGCACTCAGTATGAGTTTGTTGAAAGAATAAATGAATGGGTGAATGAGTAGAGCACTGAGGGATAAGGAGGAGGGCATGAGCATTTCTTATATACCTAAGCACCATGTGACATCATATAAAATAATGCATCTTCTCTTGGGGTGCCTGAGTGGCTCAGTAGGTCAAGCGTCTGACTTTGGCTCAGGTCATGGTCTCACAGTTCACGAGTTCGAGCCTTGCATCAGGCTCTTGTGCTGAAAGCTTAGAGATTGGAGCCTACTTCAGATTCTGTGTCTCCCTCTCTCTCTGCCTCTCTTCTACTTGCGCTCTGTCTCTCTTTCTCTCAAAAATAAATAAACATTAAGAATATTAAAATAGTGCGTCTTCTCTTCACAACAGCTCTGTGCAATTGGTGAGCTGTCTTGTTCTTCCCACAAGTAGTTTCACCTTTTAGAAACTATATAACCTTAAATAATGTAACTGAATCTCCTTGACCCTTAATCCTCCTCATCAGTAGAATGGAAATAAAAATACATGTTTTATCGGGATGTTATGAGAATTGAATAAAAGGTAAGGTATGTAAAGTACATGGTAAATAGCGCACACTCAATGTTTAGCTTCATTCCCTCAGAAGATGTTTCTGGGGTCATTGAATGGCAGATTTAAAGACATTGGCTTGTAACGGCTCTTTGGCAATCCCTAGGAGCGCTGATGTAGTCATGCAAATTTTTGTTCACAGTTTGGAAAAGGTAATCATCCAAAAAAATTCCCTGCATCAAAGATGCGGAATATTCCACTCATGAGATTTCACTGCCCTGGAGCATCAGACATGTGAACTCCAGCCATGGCAGCTACAAGGCTGTAACCCAGCCAGAAAGAGGGGAGGAGAGAAATTTCCAGTGGAAGGTGGCAGCATTGTCATGGCCACTCTTTCTCTTTTGCGGTGGTGATGCTTGGTCATCCAGCCCTGTATGGCCAGTGGTTCCTCTCTGGGGAAGAACCCCACACTCCCAGGATGAATGCGAGGCATCTGTCATTTCATCCTGACTCACAGGATGACAGGGAGTCTTTGAGGATGTCTTCTTGCGACAGTTTGTTTGCCTCCAGGAGGATTGTTGGCAGTTTCACTACCTTGTAATGTGTTGGGTTGGGGAAGACAGCATCCATTTTCTCCTTATGAGAATCTTCTTTATCGCCTGGCATATTTCTTTGTAGTGTCTTGAGACTGCGAAATTGGGAATAACAAAACATGCAGAAATGAATCATAGGTGAGAGTGATGGTTCCGAAATGACAAAATAGGCTGCAGGTGGGATGCAGTTTAAAATGGAACACGAACAGTGACAAGTTTTTCTTCCCCCTTTTCTTCCTTCCCTCCACCCCACTTCCAACCCTTATCTAGGAATAGAGGCAAAAGACAATGTGGGGGGTGCATGTACTCCACTCATGCAGGCCACGCGAGGGATCAAATCATAAAATCACATAGTTGGGAAGAGAGAAAAGAAATAAAAGGTAGGAGGCCAGGGATGAAGGCTGCAATGTATAGATAACTGAATTTTCTATATGAATTTTATTGCTAAAGCTTGGATCTCCTCGTCCTCTCTTTTAGCCTGCAGTCAGGAATTAAAGGAGAAGGAAAAATTAGAGAAGCATAACATATGGAAAATGGCACACTTCTTGGCCATTCTCTTGGTTAAGGCCAACATGAAGAGAGGGAGAGAAAGTAGAAGAATACCTCTAGTAGGAGGAACCCCTCATTGACTTGGCAAAAGATGTGGGTACAAAGATAGGTAAAGAAATAGTGCACTAATTCAGTCTCTCACAATTAGCCAGGTCTAAGCTTTTCATCTTCTGCTTTTGGAAATGTCAAGGTAGACCCCACTGTGGCAAGAACTCAAGTTACATTCCTTTTGTCTGATTTAGTATGAAGAATAACTCCAAAAAAGAACTGATGATTTTGTCACATGATAGTGGTGCTACCACTAAATGGCAATTTTATTGCAATATGTAAATGTATCAGATCAACATCTTGTACACCATAAATTTACACAATATTGTATGTCAAATGTATTTCAATTAAAAAAAGAAAGAATCATATATAAGCCCCTTCTAACCTGGAGGGTCTCAAAATAGACAAATTGAATTGCCAATTTCGGTGACTCAGTTTATAATTTTTTAAATGTTTATTTATTTATTTTGAGAGAGAGAGAGAGAAAGAGAGCAGGAGAGGGACTGAGAGAGAAGGAGAGAGAGAATCATTCCAAGCAGGCTCTGTATTGTCAGCACAGAACCTGATGGGGGGCTCAAACCCATGAATTGTGAGAGCATGACCTGAACTGAAACCAAGAGTTGGACGCTTAGCCAACTGAGCCACCCAGGTGCTCCTAGGTTACTCAGTGGCTTACTAGGGAGTCACTATTGTTTGCTATGAGAGGGAAGTATATGACAAAGGCTTCTGTAAGAGGACTGATAAAATGCAGTCCAGAAAAGTTGGTAACAAAGTACATTTGCATTTAGTGGATTCTATTTCCCATTTTATGACTATGATATCTATAGTTGCGAATCCCCTCAACCCCTTGATTCCATTCATTGATAATTTATTTTTAAAAGCATTTTTATGATTACTTTCTCTGTTCGTCTAGGGACTAGAATGTCAGCATGTTTTGCCTGGTGGAAGTTGTAGATTCTGGACAGTAGCATCTGCTCTGACACTTTGTTATCTCTAGGGTCTCAACTTTGTCCATGAGTGACATTCTGTCTCCTTTTTTTTCTGCCCCAGGGTGATTGGCTTTGGTGTTCCAATGAAAAGATGGCCTTGAATTTAAGGTAAGCTTACCATACTATTTCCCACTTCTATTTTTTGCCCTTCATTGTTTCGTAATTTGCCATTTATATTTTAAAGGGCACTTGGGTGGCTCAGGAAGTTGACTGACTGACTGACTCTTGATTTCAGCTCGGGTCATGATCTAATGGTTTGTAAGATCAAGCCCTGCATCAGGCTCAGCACTGACAGCTCGGAGCCACCTTGAGATTCTCTCTCTCTCTCCCTCTCTCCACCCCTTTCCCCTGCCTCTCTCTGTCTCTCAAAATAAAATAAATAAACATTGAAAAAAATAAAACAAAACAAAAAAGAAATAAAAGAAATAGAAGGGCAACCACAGAAAACAAATGTACAAGTCATCGAAATATTATAAAGGAAACACCCGTGAAATCACTACCCAGGTCAACAAAGAAAGTGTCGCTAGCATCCCAGGAAGCATCCATGTGCAACTCTAGGCCTTCCCTCTTTCCAAAAAATAAGCACCATCTTAACTTTTGAATTACAACTTTCTTGCATTTCTTTATGGTTTCATCTCTCAAATGTTTATCCCTTGATATAATAGTTTAAATTTGCTCACGTTTAAGAACTTAAAAAAATTTTTTTTTAATCTAAGGATTCTCCTTCTATCTTTTTGTTTTCTTTACATTTTATCTGCTAAAAAACCTAGGCCATTTAACCGGTAGAGTTTTGCACAGTGTGGGTTTTATGGATTGCATAATGATGGTGAAGTTCAACTGTGTATTTCCTGCAAATAAAATGAAGTTTTACCAGACTCAGCTTCACTCCCTTTGGCCAGACTCTAGGTAATGTATTCTTTTATCAGGAGGTGCATCATTTCTTCTTTTAGCAGGAGCTGATATTTAGATCCATTTGTGAGTTGTAGAGGTCACTTACTGGTACAGTTCACATAGGAATGACAGAATAGATGCTTGATTTTCTCCCTTTATTTGCCAGTTTTTCTTTTTTTTTTTATTTTTAGAAAGAGAGAGAACAAGATAACATGTGAGCAAGGCAGGGAGAGAGAGAGAGAGAGAGAGAGAGAGAGAGAGAGAGAGAATCTCATGCTCAGTGCAAAGTCTGATGAGCCCATGACCCTGGGATCATGACTTGAGCCAAAATCAAGAGTCAGACCCTTAACAGACTGAGCCACCCAGATGCCCCTATTTGTCAGTTTTTAAAACAATGAATTTGTTTCTGTAATCCTTTGAAAGCAACCAATTTTTATATCATTATTAATACATGATTTGATAAGTTTGCAATTCTTATCTTTACTGAAGCCCACTCTGTACCAAATTTGGCCAGTGGGAGCTTCTTCAGTTTGGTTCACAAATCTGTTTCCATGTGAACCCTCTAGTCTTTGATATCTTCCTTACTCTGCAGTAGGACTTTCTAGGCTCATCTTGTACATTTCCTTGTCTGGTCAACAACCTGGGTGCTAGGGATAGTCTTTGCTACTGGGCTTGTCATTCTTTGTTTTTCTTTGTTTTCCTGGTTGTACTTAAGGGATACCTTGCCACTTAGTTTTGTTGTAGATGTTGTTTGTAGATTTTCATATTGCTATTTAGGTACTCTGGTTTTATTTTGGGTTTGGGGAAGAAAAAAAAGCTTTGCTGCTTTTATTATGGCTATATTTACATCTGACCTCACTATTTGATATAGACATACATTAAAGAATATAAAAATATAATCTGTCATATTAACTAATAAATGACAGAATAAACATGTAGGGAAAAGTTCTTTTCTTTTCCAAATGTATACTTTTTGGTTTGTAATGACGTTACCTTAAATAAGATATTTGGGTTTACTTGGATTATACAGTTAATGTTTTTAAATTTCATTCTCTATTTCTCTTTTTGTTTATATTATCAGAAACAGTGAACTAAAGACAAAAACTGTATGATCTCACTTATATGTGGAATCTAAAAAAAGAAAGAAAGAAAAAGAGAAAAGAAACTCCTAGAAAAAGAGATCAGACTTAGTAGAAATGGGGCAGGTTGGGGGGACTGTAGAAAGTTGGTCAACAGGTACAAATTTGCACTTATAAGACAAATAAGTGAGGGATATAAGGTACAACATGTTGACTATGGCAAACATTGCTAGATGGCATATAGGGAGGTTTTTAAGAGAGTAAATCCTATGAGGTGTTATCACAAGGAGAACATTTTTTTTCTTTTTATTGTGTCCATATGAAAATATGGTTGTTAGCTGAATCTATTTTGGTAATCAATTCACTATATATGTAAATCGAGCCATCACGCTGTATGCCCTACACTTATACAGTGATGTATGTCATTTTATTTCTCAATACAAATGATTTTAAATGAACAAAAGAGTAATACTTTCTAAAGTTGTTCCACTTTAGTTGGACCCCAAAGAACTCTTTAAACCCAGAATATCAAAAGTCCTCTTTGATGCACTTCCCTTTAATGACTCCTTTCACAAAAGGGACTCTAAAGTCAATGAAAAGAAACCAGTGGTTAACAGACTTCTATATATTCATCCCACTTATCATTGTTTTTCTTCTTAAATTCTTCTTCTCTCATAGTCTCCTTTATCTTCTCCCAATTACATAATAAAAGTTTTCATGCGTGCAAATGTAGGTAAGTGAATACAGGAACTGGGAAACAGAAGGGGTTATTCCTCACATTAATAGCAGCCATCCTGCAAAGCCCATTATACTTAGAATAAGGACGATATAAATCCAAACAAGGCTCTATTCAGTCTCTAGTTTTAACGTACCACACCAGTTAGAGTTTTTGTTTAGCCAGCTTACTTTCCTAATATCCTTCTCTTGGCTCATATGAATAATCCCTCTCCTATGCCATATGGTCCTGTTGATGTCATAGTAACAAGCCCCCTACCACTCTTTGCAAGGGTGGGCACATGATCAGGATTGGCTGATAAGATCATTCCTTTATCCTAGCTGCAGTGATTGATACAAGCATAAGCAAGTGACCCAAACAGAGCTAATTAGAGATGTTGCCAGGGTTAATGTGTACACTTTGGAAGAAGGAGTGTTGGGCTTGGAGAATGTTATTTTGGAGCTCCTAGCAGCCATCTTGCCTACTACATGGAAGGAGGCTGTGTAAAGAATAAAACCACACAGAGAGAGGCAGGGCTGGTAAGATGGAGAGAGATTAAAAGCCCAGACTTAAAGCTAAACACATCCTATTCTTTCTAGTTAATGAATCAAAAATGAACTCTCAAGATACTTTGAACTTGAGTTTTCAGGGGCGGTCTCATGAAGTTGGCTTTTCCCTCTGGGAGTATTAGATGAGGCTACTTTGGGAGAAGGGAAAGAAGATAGAATGGCAACTAAAAATAGAGTGATCTAGGGGTGCCTGGGTGGCGCAGTCAGTTGAGCGTGCGACTTCAGCCAGGTCACGATCTCGCGGTCCGTGAGTTCGAGCCCCGCGTCGGGCTCTGGGCTGATGGCTCGGAGCCTGGAGCCTGTTTCCGATTCTGTGTCTCCCTCTCTCTCTGCCCCTCCCCCGTTCATGCTCTGTCTCTCTCTGTCCCAAAAATAAATAAACGTTGAAAAAAAAATTAAAAAAAAAAAATAGAGTGATCTAGAGAGAAAAAGAGTCAGTGGAGTGGGTTTGAGAATGAAGAATCTCCCTCTTAGACCACCAGGAACTGAATGGAAGGGATTCTAGGATAGAATGCTGAAAACCCTGCTGTGATAGCTTGTGTTATTGGTCCCAATTATTTACCTCACCCTTTATCCATGTCCTATGCCATGTGACTTTGCAGTGTCCTCCTGATGTTGGCAAAGAGTGCTACTCTGCCTCTTGACTTTGGGATTGGCCATGTGACTTGCTTTGGTCGATAAAATGTAATAGAAATGCTTATGTCCAGACCAAGACTAGGTCTCAAGCAGATTCATTTTTCTTCTGTTCTTGGGCCTCTGCCATCTCCATAAGAACATGTTTGGACTCATTACTAGTCCAGAGAAAAGGATGAGATACTTGTAGAGCAGTGCTGAGCCCAGCCTAGGTCGGCTGACTCTAAGAAAGCTACAGAATGAGTGAGGGAGTTTCTGCTTAAGGTGCAGTTCAATAGAATTAGAAGGGAATTTCACTACAGTTAGGAAGAAATGGAGAAATTGGACAAAACCTAGTGGATGGAAAGAGAGAGGATGAGGCTATGGATTATAAAAATACTGATTATATCTTATTCGTTTGATTTTGTCTACTGAAGGTATGAGATACACTTTGTTTGTTGTTACTTCTTACCTAGGTAAGTGTAAAATCAACCCCCTGAATATTGTTGGTCACCAGCCTTCCTTCCCTCTTGTAGATACTGGGGCTCCATCCATCCGTCCTCTCCTTTTCTGTTGTTAATGTCAGTCTATACCACCAAAGCATGATCTTCTTATGGACCTCTGAATGATGGACCACACAGAAATGCAACATTTTATTATTCCATAAATGGAAAAGCCAAGTACTTTTTCAGAGTGATTAAACTCAGCAACTAACCCATTATTGAGGTAATTACTTTTTAATTTGTTGCAATGTTAGAGCACAGCTGGCTGTGACACTGGAAAAAAAAATGGACTGCTTGTGGGTATTAGAGGCAGAGGGATTAAACCAAGTATGGCAACAGCAAAATGTTCTGTTCAGTCAGTATAAAAGGCTCGAAGGCATTTGATGTTCTCCTTTGCAGAAGTTTGTAGGATAATCTAGCTTTTACGGTGCTAAACCCATGTCACGTCCACGGCTGTAGCCCTTGGCATTTCCCTTAGCTTCTAATCAGAGACAGTGGGTTTCCCCTCAATATTAACTGCAAATCACAAGATGTGATCTTGAAAGAGTCACTTTCCTTCTCTGAGTTCAGTATTCTCACCTGTAAAAGGTTTCATATAAAATTATCTTTAAAATCACCTTCTGTACTAAAACTGTGTAGCACTCAAAAAGTCACGTTAGGGAGGCATGACTTAAAATCCACGAACAAGGGCCAAGGAGCCAATCGGAACTTGTGTGGAGTTGAAAAATGGTGAATAGAACTTCCAGTTAATACCATTTGGGGCAAGAATTGTCTGAAACTAGAGGGCTGCATGGCCCAAACCCTGGTTGCCTGCCCATGTAAGGTATTTTTAAGGCTCACACCACTTACAGGAAAATGTTAGGGTTTGGGAGGAAAGGCAGGATAGAGGACACTGAAGCTTCAAAGAAGTAAACTGAAGAGGGGAAATTATGGCCAGTGGACTTCTGGATTTTTGTCCTTGATTGCCTTGCCTTAGCTCTGTCTTGACTGATTTGGGACATACATGAAAGATATAGCTCCTGCCTAGATTCAGGTTGGACCTAAATCCCTGCTCTGTTACCTATCAGCTGTGTCACTTTAAGCCAAATACATAACCTCTGAGCCTTGTTTTTTCTATCTGTAAAGTTGAAGAATAATATCTGCATTGCACTGTGGTGGGTTTTAGTTGAAACCGTATTTATAGCAAGGAGATCTCAGCTTAAACCTAGATAGAGTAGGTCCACTGTGGGGCTCAGCAGCTGACAAATTTATGTATTTACCCTGAATAAGTATATTTTCAGGAGTTCTAAGGTCGTTTGCAGACAAAAATTAAACTTACAGTAAGGAGGAGCCAGGCTAATGAGCCTGATCATTTGTATCAGTCAGGGACCAAGCAGAAGAAAATACCCACCTTAAATTCTATAGAATTAGACCTTAACTAGTCTAGGAAGCTGATTAAGAGCTCTAGGTGGAGCTGGGTGCCTTTGTGTCTGGTCCTGGGCAGACAGTTGCAAAAGAAAGACTGAATGTAGTGGTGGAGACCAAGGGCAAAATGAAACCTGCGAGGATGAGCTGGTATCCGTTGTCTGTCCCTCGCTTCCTATAATTCCAGTGAAGACGGTGGCCTACTGAAGATGCTCATGTCAAGCCCCCTCCCCACCATGGAGATGAAAACACACGTGGTCCAAGACTAGAGAGAAGCTGAAGGAGGAGATCTGGTAGAACCCAGAGAAGCCAGACCAGTGAAATGTGTATAAGCTGCATCAGTACCCAGCCACACACCTACCTTCAGAGCTTAACAAAATTGCTGTGGATACAGTTCCACTTCCCAAATCTCAATGAAATTTCTCTGTGGCCAATCCTAACCTAGAACCACACAGGCAGGGTATTTGGGGAAATGTTCCAGCTTAGATAAGTTGACACAGTATAAAGCCATTGCCTCTTTTAATAAAGCCTTAGGAGGTTTCTGAGCACAATAAGAAGGCTGTTAATTCACTCCAGTTTCAGCCTAATTGAGGCCTTGGGAAAAAAGAGAATTACAGTAAACACTGGAACAGTGGATACAGTCCATTTTGTTACACATTGACATGCAAGCATCACTGCTAATCAAGCCTCAGGGAGACGGCATTTCTTTTCTGCTCACTTTACCCAGAATGAATATGGGAGAATTGGAAAGGAAAACAACAGGACTTGGAAATGAATTCCAGAAGTGGAATGAAGTAGACACTTTCTCCAGGATCAAAAAGTCATCCCCAAAGAGAGCAGACATTTCCTCAATTTAGTGGACAGAAATTATCAGAAGGAGAGGGGCCATACTGCAGCCACCATAACTTGAAGATTGGCCCAACTAAAGAAACAAATCAAAAGAATTATGGTAATTTACATTGTGTAACTTTGTGATAAACATTTTTAAAACCTGAGTGAAGTAATGGTTGTCTAAAGAAAATACAAATTACCAAAGCTGACTTTGGAAGAAACAGAAAATCTAAGTAGACCAGTTGTCAGGTACACAACTGGGAAAGTGGTCAAAGGACTTTCCACTCAATAAATACTCATCTCATACTTTTTCCGTTAATAAATTCTTCAGTCCCTTAAGTGACAGATTATTTTGAGTATATCTCAAATATTCCAGAGCACAGAAAAGTAAAGACACTTAGTAGATGCTTTTGGTATTCCACTTTGATCTGATGTGTCCAGAGTACTCATTCATGAGCTGCTGTGACTGTTGACTGCTAATGCCTCACACTTGCACTCTGCACAGAACTCCCCCTGCCTCTGGCAGCCAACTGACCCAGAAATACCTGAGAGGTTCTGCTCATTTCCCTGGAGGACCCCGCAGCAAATGGCACACTATGGTGAAGGGAGAAACCCTAACCCCTTGCCTCAAGTGGCACAGCTCTGTGACACCATTTACATGCTGGAGCTCCCCGTGGGATTAGATAGAGGCTGTGGCATGACTTCTTCTTCCTTTGCCCTATCTGCTTCTGTCCTTGCCTCACTGGTTTCTTCTGGAAGAAATCGCTCAATAAATAGGTTGCACAGAATCTTTGTTGCAGTCTTTGCTTCTATGACCTAAAACAAAGAGCCTTCCATTTTTTCCCATAAATTAATAGTCACTGATTAAACAGAAAACAGAAAAAAAAGTATCTTGAATAGGGTAGCAAGAAAAGAAGTGATTAATCTTACAAATATTGATTTGAAAATCCTAATAAAATAACTGCAAATGGAATTTAGTACTATATCATAACCATATGGATTTAATTTCATGAATGCCAGGATAACTCAATGTTTTAATGCTTTGAATGCCATATTCTCCTTATTAATAGTTTTAAAAACATGATCTCATGATAGCTTACGTACTTAAAAAAACAGACCTTTCCTTTTCATCTTTCACATCTGCTGCAAATCCATCATGAGTTGAATAACTCTTCCTCATGAGGGCTATTGCCAATCAAATCATGATACAGCATTTCCCGCAACATGGTACCATTCAGAAATGTAAACGTGCGGAGTTTCTAGGGCAGGAGGTATTTTTTTTAAATATGAAATGTATTGTCAAATTGGTTTCCATACAACACCCAGTGCTCATCCCAAAAGGTGCCCTCCTCAATACCCATCACCCACCCTCCCCTCCCTTCCACTCCCCATCAACCCTCAGTTTGTTCTGTTTTTAAGAGTCTCTTATGCTTTGGCTCTCTCCCTCTCTAACCTCTTTTTTTTGTTTTTTCCTCCCCCTCCCCCATAGACTTCTGTTAAGTTTCTCAGGATCCACATAAGCGTGAAAACTTATGGTCTCTGTCTTTCTCTGTATGACTTACTTCACTTAACATAACACTCTCCAGTTCCATCCACGTTGCTACAAAAGGCCATATTTCATTCTTTCTCATTGCCACGTAGTATTCCATTGTGTATATAAACCACAATTTCTTTATCCATTCATCAGTTGATGGACATTTAGGCTCTTTCCATAATTTGGCTATTGTTGAGAGTGCTGCTATAAACATTGGGGTACAAGCGTAGGGCAGGAGGTATTGAAAGAGGCCCTGAGAAAGGGAAATTTATTGCCTACAACATGGGTCCTCCAGCCTTGGCTACTGCCACTTGAAAGAGTTCTGATGTGCTTTTGTGTCAAGTTACCTGGAAGTTGAGGACAGTGTAGCAAATTAACAAAATGGCCTGGGGCATATTTGGAGAGAACAATCCTTGCGTATATAAACGAAGAGAAGAGTGGGGAAGTTACAGGCTTTACCAAGGCTCTAAGATCCATAAGCGGTGACTTGGAAGGGACCAAGTGCAGAGAAGCCTCAACACAGGCTGTGTAAGTAAGTCTGTGGTAACTACAGCTACTAGGGAGGGTCACTTGAAGGAGCAGCTTCTCTGAGTTGTGGCTATCGTGGGGCCAATCTTTTAGGACTACCTTCATAATTGATAGACGTATCTTATTAGAAATGTGTATTTTTCACCGCTACATTTTTTTTTATAAAAGTAAAATAAGTTCATTTTAGAAAATACAGATAAGCAAAAAGGTAAAGATTACTATGGCATGTAATTCATTCCAGCATCCCAGAAAATATCAGAATTCTGCCACACTTCCTTCCAGACTCTCTAGCTTGCTGTCTAGCTATCGACCTACTACTACCTGCCTACCCACTACCTACTACCTAGTACTTACTACCTACCTGTAGTTACTGAGCTATTGGTCCACCCAGGTGTCTAGTGAATAATCTAACATTACATATTATATACGTGTGGTGTACGTGGTTTGCCAATATATGATTTATTGTACGTTATCAATTTCTTTTAGAAAACTGATATTATATCATGCTGTTCTTTTTTGTAGCTTACTTTGAAAAATTAACTTAAATATCATTCCTTAAAGTGAATTCATATTTCTCTACAACATTAAATGGCCATTTTTAGTGTTCCTTTCTGTGAGTGAACTACAATTTAGTTAATAAGTCCCCTCTGATTGGGCTTTAGACTTTTCCAAGGTTTTTTTTTTCATTATAAACAATAGTAACGTACAAATCTTGTGGCTCAATCTTTGCTCATATTCTTAATTGCTTCTTGAAGGCAAACTCTGAGACGTGGAAATGCTGGATCAAACGTTGAGCACTTTTAAAAGAGTGTTGTCCTTTTTCTTATGTTTTAAAAGTAAACTCCATACTGTTTTCCGCAATGACTACCCCAATTTTCAAACCTACCAATAGCGTACAAGGATTTCTTTTTCCACACACTCCTCTGTTTACTGCAGCATTATTCACAATAGCCAAGGTATGGAAACAACCTAAATATCTGTTGAAGATGAGTGGATAATAACATGTGAAATATATAGATCTATCTATCTACACACACACACACACACACACACACACACACACACACACACGGATAGTATTCAGGATGTCCTGCCATTTTTAACAACACCGATAAACCTGAAGGACATTATGCTAAGTAAAATAAGACATGCACATAATACTACATAATCTCAGGGACGCCTGGGTGGCTCAGGCTCCGGTGAACGTCTGGCTCAGGTCATGATCTCACAGTTTGTGAGTTCGAGCTTCATGTCGGGCTCTGTGCTGACAGCTCAAGGCCTGGAGCCTGCTTTGGATTCTGTGTCTCCCTCTCTCTCTGTTCCTCCCCTGCTCACACTCTGTCTCTTTCTCAAAAATAAATAAAGATTAAAAAATACTACATAATCTCACTTATATGTAGAATCTAAAGAAGTTGAACTCACAGAAGCAGAGACTAGAATGGTAGTCTCCACAGGCTAAGGAATGGGGGAAATGGGGAGATGTTGATCCAAGGGTACAAAGTTTCAGTTATGTGGGATTAATAAATTCTGGAGATCTAATGTAGAGCATGGTGACTTTAGTTCATGATACTGTCTTCTGTACTTGAAATCTGCTGAGAGTTGATCCAAATTGTTCTCAACACACACACACACACACACACACACACACACACACCACAGTGTGAGGTGATGGATATGTTAATTAGCTTGATTGTCAGCCAGGGACATTGCTGAGATGCCCTGTATGCCCTGGTCTAGAGCCCTCACCTGCCTGGTGGTGGAACTGGTCCAGCAAAGTTTGACTTTACTGAATCCCATGCTTCAATCCATTCCCTTTCTTGTTCTGCTTCCCTCACTGTCTTAACATTTTTCCCTTAAGAATACTTCCTCAGTTAATTGTTTGCAGCCAAATACCCCTCTCAGACTCCACTTAGGGAAACTGACTGAAGACAGTACTCCTGAGAATGAGTGTTAGCCTTCAGGAGTGCTCTGTCTAAACCAGCGCTCCACCACCTAGAAATAATTTAATTAAATTTTATTTCATTCTTAATCATTAAGGGTTACTCATTTCCAATCCTGGTTGTTCCCCTACAGATGCAATTGCCCCAGGATTCTGAAAAGGATTACTATTAGTAGGGTGTTTATTATTTAGGTAGGTTATCAAGCAATTTATCAGTTATCAATGTGTTTACCGCTGTGACCCTGGGATATGAAGGAAACTGGTTCCTTACATAGTTGCTTTTTTGTATGCATAATCTTGAAGGACCTGATCACTTGAAGGGTGTGGTTGTTTTGGTTTCTGCCCTGGGGCTATTAGGTGTGTCCAATTATTCTTTTGTCCCACACAGGGGACCCCTGTGGTGTGTTCCTTCAGAAGGTTTTGTTTATGGAAACCAAATGGCTTCCTGTTATTCTCTGCAAAGACTGTGTCTTTGCAGTTTTGTTCTTACCTAGAGAATTGGACACTTAAGAAGATTCCTCCAAAGAATAATCTGCAGCCTGGTAGAATTTGGACACCAAATTCAAGTTAGGTTGCTCCAAGGCTAAAACGTATATTAATAAAGAGTCAAAATAGAATTTGGAGGTGAGGGAGAGGTTGAAGACAGAGATAATGTTAAGATTTCAAGCCTAGATTATGGTGATTCCTTTTCTTTTATGGAAGACTAGCTGGATATGTTATTTTATTTTATTTTTATTATGTTTTAAAATTTACTTGAAGTTTTGTTATCTTTTTAATGTTTATTGATTATATTGAGAGAGAGAGAAAGAGAGAGAGACAGTGCATGAGTGGGAGAGGGACAGAGAGAGAGGGAGACACAGAATCAAAGCAGGCTCCAGGCTCTGACCTATTAGCACAGAGCCCAATGTGGGGCTCGAACTCACGAACCATGAGATCACGAACTGGGCCCAAGTCAGATGCTTAACTGACTGAGCCATCCAGGTGGCCCTAGCTGGATATTTTAAAGTTTGGTTGCTTCTAACTCTTATTCCACCCCCCCCCCCCCCCGCCCCGCCCCGCCCCAAGGTTGCTTCTAACTCTTAAAGAACAGTATGGTTTCAGAAAAGAAAAGACTGGAAATATTTAGTAGGTCAGTGAATTCATTGTTTTAAGGACCCGCCACATAAGTAGAAAAATGTATTCTGTTTCATTTTATTGTTGGAGAATGTAGCCAAAAACAAGAAACAAAAAGCAAGGGAGTGATGATCACAGGTTCAGGATGGAATTACTATTTTGAGAGTTGAAATATGATAGGGTGTTGAGGTATAGAAGGAGCACAAACATATATAAGTAGATACTAGTTACAGATGCTGTTGTAGGTTTTACATTATTAGATGGTGGTTTTGTAGGTGTTATATTAGATAATGTTTAGAAAGTAATAAATATAATACTGAAAGAGGGCTATGGATGAATAAATGAAGGTCACGTTTCATGAACCATAGATTATGTTTAAACTAATCCTTCTCAACTGAAATGAGAAGGAAAGAGGGAGAGGGAGAGAGATAGGAGAGAAGGAGAGACTGAGGGAGACAGAGAAAGAGAGAGAGACAGAAAATACAAATATAGTTGTGTTTCAGAAGTATTGAAGCTTATTTATATTCATTAATTTATTTGGTATTATTTTTTTAGGACAAGTAAGATGGTTATTAAGGCTCTGCAAAGGAATAAAATAAAATGAAAAGTATGGATAAAAATGTGCACTTCAGTTATTCATTAATTTACAGGGCCCTTTTCATTTCCACACGTAATCACTTTGAGAACTAATGACTCACCAAAGGTTGAGACATGATTTTCTCAATTTCTCAGCTCTACTACTCCCTAGCTGTGGCCTTGAACACATTTCCTAAATTCTCTGTGACTCAGTTCCTTCATTTGAGAATGGAGAGTATAATCCTTGTCTCGCAAGAGTGCTGGTAAGAAATTAAGGTAATATATGAACAATGCCTGGGACACAGTAGTGCTGAGTAAATAGTAGGAGTTGCTGTTTTAAGTGGATTATTGCAATAGAATAGTCATCCTGATTTTCCCCAGGATTAGAAACTAGAACCAAAGCCTGAGGAGAAAGATGTAAAATAATACGGGGGGATGGTGGTTCTATCCCCATAATCCAAATGAAGCTGCAAAGGAATTGGTGGCCTGACATTCCGTCTAGGGCTTACTAAGTGTGGGCCACCTCTTTCCTGGTCTAGGATACTCAATCAATTACAGATTCACTAAATATCTATTGAGCACCTATCCTGTAACAGGTACTGTAATAAGTGCATCCAGCAGTGAATAAATTAGACACGAATAAAAAAAATCAAAAGACTAGGGTAGGGAAAAAGAAACTTTTACATTTGAGAAAGTTCTTTAGCCTCATGAGATGTGTTGTGGTTTTTCTCTGTAGAAAAGGAGAGAGAATCCTAAGCAAAGAGAGTGGAGCATGAAGGGAATATTCCATAAAGAGGAAAACAGATTAGATGTCTGATTAAGCTGGAGACACTGAACTGTCCTACATCTAAGCTTATAATAACTGAAAGTGATCATAAAATTACAGAATCTTCCTAGTGTCACAGGATGGAAAAGTGATTGAAAAAAAAATACGATGCAAAATACAATACCTTCTGGGTCAATAAGCCATCGTCATCGTCATTATCAACACCACTGAAATTAAGGGCAAAACATCTCTTGCCAAAGAGATGGTAACATGAGGTTTAGAAAGGCTAAAGCAAAACTGTTGCTTGGATCGGGTTTGCTGCTCTCAGCGGGGAGCGTGTTTCAGATCCTCTGTCTCCCTCTCTCTCTGTCTCTCCCTCCACTTGCACGCTCTCTCTCTCAAAAATAAATTAGCATTAAAAAAAGCATAAAATAATTTTTGCACTATCACTATCCAAATCCAACCTCCCAGATGGCTGGCGCTATCAATTTTGTGCAAAGACTGTATATTGAGTGAAGACCAGTTGCCTGAATAATTAAAGATAAATAAAGCCTCTAATTTTAAAGACTCGCTTCCAGAATTTCTCAAGCATTTTGCTCGCAGGACTTCTTACACTTTTTAAAATTATTGAGGATCCTTAAGAGCCTCTATTATGTGAGCTATAGTTCGGTATGTCTATCATATTAAAAGTTAAAACTGAAAAATTTTTAAAGATTTATTATCAGTGAGGAAGCATAAGATGTGATCTCTGCACATGAGATGCTTAAGAGAGTGTGTCAGTAGTCACTCAACCACGTTTTTAAAAATTAATGATAATAAGGCTAGTAAATATGAAGCAGTGATGATTACTTACTGTTATTTAACACTTCCTGTTCTGGAACCAGGCTGGAACCCTGGCGGAAAAACCAGTGGCACTCGGAGATCTTGGTGGATCCGAGATTTATTTAACACCGGCGGGCTCAGAGACCGTTTCTCCAAAGATCTGAGCTCCGAATGAAGGGGGGAAGGGTAATTGATAGTTGTCAGCTTCCATATCTGTGGTGGGTTTTTGGCCACATGGCAAACAAGGCAAGAAGAACCAAGAAGAGGGTCTCTAAGCTGGAGACCGGAGCTTGTTTTAGTCCCCTTGGCCATCTTTGGCGCAGTACTTTATTCATTTCTCCAACATTCCAATATGACAAAGGTATGGTCTAAGGACTTTATACCTACTATTACATTTAATCTTTACAGGAAACCTATAATGTTGTGGATTTGTTTCCTAAAGCTACTATTAACTAAAGTACAAACTAAGTGAATTAAAACAATAGAAGTGCATTCTGTCATAATTCTGGAGACTAGGAGTCCAAAATTAAGGCATTGGGTAAGGCCAAGCTTTCCCTGAAGACTGTGGGGACAATTTGTTCCATACCTATCTCTCAGCTTCTAGAATTGGCAACAATCCTTGGCATTACTTGTTTTTTACATGCATCCTTTTAATCTCTGCCTCCATCATCAAATGACCTTCTTCTTGTATATCTTTACTTTTCTTAGAAGCACACCAGTCACATAAATTTAGGGCCCATGACCCTATTTCCAAATAGGGTCACATACTCAGGTTTTGTTTTTTGTCTTTTGTTTTGTTTTGTTTGACTCTGACTCTTCTATCATTTAAGGTATCTTTTGATTATACATTGGGTCCACTTGGATAATCCAAAATTATCTCCCCATCTCAAAATCCTGAAGTTAATCACATCTACAAAGTCCCTTCAGCCAAGTAAAATAACATATTCACCGATGTTAGGAATCAGGGTGTGGACTTCTTTGGGGCCATTACTCTGCCTACCACAGCAATGAGCAAGCAAGCGGACAAGGGAGCAATCCGTGTTGGTAGGACCTCATTGGGCAGAGGAGGGTTCGAGTTAGGTCTTAAAAATAGGGAGCTTCTCATGATGTGGAGACAAGTCCAGGCAGGCTGGGCAGCATGAGCAAAGGTACGATGGTCACAGTGAGCCCGTCGTGAGCCCACTGGGCAGTAAGGAGATGGTCTACCTAAAGACAACAGGTGTAAATTGGACGGTGGGGAAGTTAACTGGAAAGGTTGGGATGGAGCCTCAAATATTCACCCAGGACTTGGAGGATAGTGCCTCTTTTTCCACAAGTACCATTTCAGTATAATTTATGGATGGTTTTGGTTGGAAATTAGGAATGGATTGAGTAGCCTTCTAAGACTCTCTGACACAGGTTTTTTTGTTTGTTTTTTTACCGATAAGCATCTTTCTCACTTTGTTTTTCCTGATGCATTTGCTTTTCTTTTTCCCTTAATTGAGTTTTAGCTCTGTAGCAGACACTGTCACTACCTCTCTGTCAACTCCTGTCCCTCATCCCCTTAACTTCCAACTGCCAGCAGTTATTTTGCTTCATGTCTTTCTCTGCCAGGTGGCCAGAACACCAGTGGAATTTCCCATTTCCCCAATTTCTCTCAGCAGCTCTCCCCAGATGACTGAGGGAGTAGGTGTATAAATTCCATTTCCCTTGCACCCCTCCAGTGGGATAACTCTGAAGCATGTTCTACACTTCTCCCAGAGTTCCTCAGCAATTTAAGCTCCATTTACCCATGGGGTACATTCGTTGACATTGAACACTTTCTGGCTCTTTCCCTTACCTGTCTCATTTCTCCACACCCTTCCAGGTGTTTGTTGGGATCACTCCCCCCCCCGCCCCCCCAGATAAAGCACTTGCACTTGAATCTATGTCTTGGGGGCCATGACCCATGCGCATAGGGGAATCCAAACGAAAACAGGCTTTCATCAATCCCGGATTCAACCTCTCTGAACATCCCTGAAAATATATCATGTGCCCAGAAAATAATGCCCATTGTAAGGGCCAGAGTATGACATAGGGAATGTGGTCCGTAGAAGCTCTGGGAAGAGATCCAGTCAAGGACACTGGGCCTCTGTAGTGCACATGTTTGCAGTTCCCAACCAGCCTCAGTAACCTCATAGCGTGAGTATTAGCAAGGGGGTCAGTAGGGCTCTGTCTTGCTCATGATTCAGATAGTTCTTCACGATTATGGAAGGACACAGTGCCAAAAACACCAATTTTCTGTGAAACCAATCCCCCAAGGAACTCCTGGAGGAAGATCCACTGTGAGTGCCTCACCTAAGGTACTGGGCAAACATGGTTTTTTTTTTTTCCTCCCAGGGATTCCGTGTGATGGTAACCCTGGAAAATACACATCCGTTTCCTCAACCCCATAGAAGCACGTGCTTGACCGAAATTTACTTCTGTCACATCTCGCATTTTACTGGTTGAAGAACAAGTAATGTATTACTATTTGAACAGAAACTCAAAATGGTCTTTTCAATTTTATTTATTTATTTTTTTAAGTTTATTTCTTTATCTTGAGAGACAGAGAAAGAGAGAGAGAGAGGGATCACAGGCAGGGGAGGAACAGAGACAGAGGGAGAGAGAGGATCACAAGCAGGCTCTACGCTGTCAGCACAGAGCCGGACGCGGGGCTGGAACCCACGAACCGTGAGATCATGACCTGAGCTGAAACCATGAGTCGGACGCTTAACCAACTGAGCCACCCTGACACCCCTAAATTTGTGATGTCACTTTTAAATGAATATTCAGTTCTGGAAGCTAATAGCAGCTTCATCATACTTTGATTATAGTTCTTATGTCTTCTGTTATCATTTGCTTTAAGGAAGACTAACAAGTTAAACTGAATGTGCAAATGAGTGAGAGAAAAGTTGGAAACTTTCTGCAAACTTCTATGACTTTCATTGAAACTTCAAGAGGTGGAGGAAAAGAAAGGTTTAAAAAGGTTGAGAGAAAAGGGGGGGTGGGAGCTGGTAAGTAGGAATGAATACTACTAATAGGTAGGCTGAGGACTTGCAGAGGGCTTTGATCGCCTCTGTGATGTGTGTGAATTTTATTGTGGAGTTAATAGTGATACAATGAATATTTCTAAGCAGGGGAGTGAGGGAGTCAAAATGATGAGTGGAGGCCTTCCAAAGATTTTCTTTCTCTGCCATGATTTCCTTGTCATTCAGAGATACCATACAGGATAGATTAGGTAGACCCACATGAGATTAGCTTTGACCATTTTGTAAGTCAAAGCAGTTGGGGGCGCCTGGGTGGTTCAGTCAGTTAAGCGTCCGACTTGGGCTCAGGTCATGATCTCACGGTTTGTGGGTTCGAGCCCCATGTCGGGCTCTGTGCTGACAGCTCAGAGCCTGGAGCCTGCGTGGGATTCTGTGTCTCCCTCTCTCTGCCCCTCCCCTGCTCGTGCTCTGTCTCTCTCTCTCAAAAATAAATAAACATTAAAAAAAAATTTTTTTTTTCAAAAAAAAAGAGCAGTCAGATATGGGCAATTTCATGGGATTTCACCCAATGAATTCTAAGTGAAATAACTAGAACTGGCTTGAAACTTCTGGTTTTGGAGCAGAAACTAGAATACGCTGTTCCTGTCCATTGGCAGCTGCTGCATCCTGCCAGCTGGATGATGGGAAACACCCAGGGGAGGAGCCCCCAGGACTTAGAATACTCTCTTTTGCTTGCCCCCTGCCGGGGGGGGGGGGGGGGAGTCAGCTTGCAGGCCACCATCAGGGGACCCCTGCTGATCTCACCCCTCTTCTAAAGCCAGCTTCTCAGGGAGAGGGAGCGTCAGCGTGTGGTGCTATCTCCTTCAACTTCCCAGGCATAGAAAGAGCAGGTGGCATCTTCAAAAGACTGCTGCTATCCTGCAGAATCTCCCAGAGATGTCATCAGCCCTTCCTGGCAATCACAGGACCAGATGGTTTGTGGTGAGCCCCTGTGATAAGGGGAAGGGACTGATCTGTCAAGCTTTTAATTGTGTGAGGAGGAGGAGGGGATTGAGGGAAAGAAGGAGAAGGAAAAAAAAAGAATGAGAGAGGGGAGATTGAGCAAGAATTGGAAGCTTGAAAATAGGAAACGAGTTTGCTGGATGTATGCCCCCCTGAAAATCTTACATGAGAAAAATGAGGGCAGTTGAATTATCCAAAGTTCAAACAAGAGACAATCTGTTAAAAGATTTATTTATCTATTGTTCTGTGCATTTCTTTATACGAAAAAATTATTAAAAAGTCTAAAACGTTATCACCTATATTGAAAAGAATAAAATTATATTTAATCAAAGGTTTAACAATGATATTGAAAGGTCCTGATATTTCTGGATTGCAGTTTTGGCTGTCTCTCTAACTGGCTGTATAGCTGTGTGCATTTTCTTTCTTTCTTTTTTTTTTTTTTTTCTTTCCAGGCTTCCAGTTTCTTTCTGACCAATCATATAGGTTAGTTGTTGAAGACAGGTAGGGCTTGGGAAGAAGCCAAGTGGGCAGGACTGTGGCTTCCAACCCCATCTCACTTGGACCACTATAGTTCTAGAACCCTCATTTATTTTATTTTACTTTATTTTATTTTATTTTATTTTATTTTATTTTTCTTTTCTTTCTTTCTTTCTTTCTTTCTTTCTTTCTTTCTTTCTTTCTTTTATTTTGTTTTATTTTATTTATTTTTTTGTCCATCTCTCCATTTGGTGAAGTTGGAACCCTTTTGACCAGGCCTTCTCTGTCCTGTCCATATTTCACCTAACAGAGATACCTAAGACTCCCCCATGTTTCTAAGAACCTCTATCAAATTGCTTGCTTAAGATTCTATGAGCCATCATCTCTCCCTTCTTCAGTGGAGGCTTGCCATCATTGATGGTAAAACCCAGAAAATAAGCGTGCCTGCTAATAAAAGGCATTTCCTTCTCCCAGAGCACCTTGGTGAATATGGCCTGATTCGGTATTTGAATGTAATGACCTGAAAATAAGACTTCAGACAAAAATAAATGAGATTGATGGAAATACATTGTCAGTGCATAGAATTCAAGGCATCTGGTGGATTTCTATTACCCGTTTTTCCACTTGGGGAGAAAGATTAGTTTCTGCTGCTTTCTCTGAGCGCAGCAGAGGGAAGGTTGTGGTTTTGGTTGAGAAAGCACTCTTATTATCCGCCCCTATTTTTAGAGTTTTTAGACGTCTAACTTATTGACTTGAGTTTATAATTTAGGCCTGTAACCTTTAGAAAAAATGATCCTTCCCCCTTGAAACTTCTCATGCATGATTTTAGCCCAGAGGAGATTTTTTTTTTTTTTTTTTGGAAAGTGTAGCAAAATCTGCCTCATCATCACAATTACAGAGCTATTCAAAGAGATATTTTATCGATAATATCCCGGTATACTCTCTAAATTTCCACTTTCTGAAGCCATCTTTAAGGATACATGGTATATACATAACAGGGAAATGCTGTGTTTCACGTATCTATCATTCACTTACCTGATATATATTTCTTGATATCTACTTTCTGTTTAGATAGCATATATGGAGTATATGGCAGTGGCTGGAGGCAGTTATGGAGGCGTTACAGAGGCAACCCTTTGGAATAGGCTGGAGTAGTGATGGTAGATGTTTGGGTCCCATTTATGGAGTGAGTGCACCTGTCCCTCAGCTTCTTTGGGCTTTCCTGATAAGGACTGACAGCAGCATCCTTCTGCTGTGACTTGTCAACCCGGTGGGATCTATATTTCTAGGAGATGCCTAAGAGATTATGCCTTCCTGCCAAAGGGCAGCCACGGCTGCTGACGCACTGGAATGGAGTACCGAAGCCTGACCCTTTGCTTCATGGAGAGACAGCCCCATGGCACTTTCATCCTGCAGAGCTCCTTGTGGTCTCGGGCTGCGAGTGCTCTTCAGCTGAGATCACATTGTTCCTCAGCTCCTTCGCCTGCCCTAGCCTGCATTTCTCAGCCCTTTGTGGTTGGTTTTCTTGGGGTGGGATACTAAACCACTTGGCATAAGGATCCTCATCTTTGGTTCTGCTTCTGGGAAAACTTATGTAAGACAGTAGTATTTATTTTGTTCATTAATTTTGGCTTTGTTCTTATTACAAAAATAATGCATACTCATTGTTGAACATAGGAAAATCCGTAAGGTGAAAAGGACAAAATTAGCTAAAAGGACAAAACAGTACACAAGTCTAGACTCCAAGGGTGACCATTGTTGACCATGGCAAATCGCCTTTCATTTGTAAGTATTGATGCAGTAGCTGTTACAGTGATGGCCCTCAATGGGCAATATCTCCCATGTCTGTGCCCTTGTTTCGTCCTCTCCTATAGCCTTGATCACGTGATTTGCTTTTGTCAGTGGGATCCTAGCAAGCATGATGCAAGCAGAAGCTTGGCAAGAGCTTGTCTGTGGGGCTTGTACAGACTGTACTTTCTAATTTCCTTATTCTTAGTTTGGGACTTTTGTCCTGGAGACATGGTCCCTCCCAGGCTCTCTAATATCTAGAGATAGTAAATGACTTCCCTGCAAGTGTACCTTTTTTAAAAAAATGTTTGTTTTCATTATTTATTTTTGAGAGAGAGAGAGAGAGAGAGAGAGAGAGCAGGGGAGGGGAGAGAGAGAGGATCCAAAACAGGCTTTACAATGTCAGCGCAAGCCCTCCTCGGGGCTCATACTCGCCAACCGTGAGATCATGACCTGAGCCGAAGTCGGACGCTTAACCAACTGAGCTTCCAGGCTCCTGCAAGTGTACCCTTGATGCACCAACCAACCAATCCAGAGTCCACAACTTCTAATCTTTTTTATCCAAATCACACACCAAGCCACCACTTTTCCGCCTGCCCTTGTTTCTAGGGATGTTGTTAAACTTCTATCTTCATGACCATCATTTCTGTCTGAACGTCATACCCGGCTAAAACTAATCCCAGGCACATTTTTAGAACAGGGTTTGTTTTCCTAAAATCCTTTCTTTAAAGTCAGTCACTGTGCATTAAGAGGTTCGGGCAAACACTGCCGAATGAGGAGTGAGACCCTGGAGGACGAGAGGTCATCTTGGAGTTTCTGGCACCAGCTGAGCTCTCAGCTGAATGCCTCTGCCTGAGTAAGCTCAGCTGCACTGCGTGGGGCAGAGCCACACATCAGAGCCCCATCAACCCACAGAATTGGGAGAAATAGTGTCATTGTTTTCAGCGATCGCACTTTGGAGTGGCTTGTTATGCAGCAGAAGATTATTGAAACAATGTCATAGGGACAGGATCTTGTGGCTCTGGGTCTGTCTTTTATCCCATCTGCATACACACCTCCCTCCCTAATCCTCCACCCTAGGGATGGTAATTTTACTGATGAAATTCTACAGTAATCATGGGGCCATGTCTACTAAAGGGCCTCTTCACTGTAATTAAAAGGTGGTTCCCTGGTAGTTTCCTTTCATTGGCTCCTCTTACTCTCTGTATGCATGTCTTACTGAAATCCCTGCTTTGGGCTGTGGTGGGAGACAGGAGCCCCACATAGGTTCCCAGTTCACTTTTAACTGAGAAGTCTCATGGACATCTCAGGCACTGATGCAGCTAAGAAACTACTACTCTGTTTGCTATTTGAATCTGTTCCTTGTATTTCTCTTCTTTGGAAAAGCTGAAAGGAATAGGGAAACTTGTCAGGGCAAAAGCCAGGTGTTCCTGAGTTCCTCGCAGAACCTCGTGCACATTTCTACCTTTTACACTGGGTTTTACCATAATAAAGTCATAATTTTTAAAAATGTTTATTTATTTATTTTGCGGGAGAGAGATCTCTCTCTCCCGCAAAATAAATGAGCAGGGGACGGGCAGAGAGAGGAGGAGAGAGAGAAAGAGAGAATCCCAAATAGGCTCCACACTGTCAGTGCAGAGCAGTGCAGTGGAGTTCAGTGCCACTAACTGTAAGACCATGAGCTGAGCCAAAATCAAGAGTCAGATGCTTGACTGACGGAGCCACCTAGGTGCCCCAAGTCACAATTTCTTAACTCATTTTTTTAATCAAAAATATGCTACAGGGGCACCCAGGTGGCTCTGTCAGTTAAGCGTCCAGCTTTGACTCAGGTCACAATCTCATGGTTTGTGAGTTCCAGCCCTGCATTGGGCTCTGGGCCGACAGCTCAGAGCCTGGAGCCTGCTTTGGGTTCTGTGTCTCCCTCTCTCCCTCTGCTCCTCCCCTGCTCATGCTTTCTCTGTCTCTCTCAAAAATAAATACACATTAAAAAAAAGTGTTACAAGTATATATATGTGTGTGTGTGTATGTGTGTGTGTTATATATATATATATATATATATATATATATATATATATATATATATAACATGTATATATCAGTAAAAAAAATCTGCAGTGTAATTTTCAAGGACAAAATCATATCCCATTATATGGATCTCCAATATTTTGCTGAACTGGTAAATTTTAAAAATGTAGGTTCTGCCTTTCTGCTATTATAAAAAAAAATACTGTGCTGAATATTCTTGAAGCTCAATGCTTGTATGCATCCTTAATTAATTTCTTAGGATACTTTCATTTCATAGAAATGGAATTTGGAATCCAAAGAGTATGTGAATTTTTTAAGCATTTGATAAATAGTGCCAAATTCCACATCTCTCCCCAGACAGATTGTACCACTTTGCCCTCTCAGGGCTGTATGAATATGACCATTGTCTGTGATCCTCACCATCACTGGTATTTTTATGTTTTTACCAATTTTATGAGAGAGAGGCTATCCTAATGTCTCCATTTCCATTTTTTTAAATTATAAATAAAGCTAAATGCTTTTCCAAGGTATATTGGTCTTTTTGCTTCTTGCTCTGCAGCTTGACTATAAAATATTTATACATTTTTAAAATTCCTATGTATGGCCATGTATCCACAAAACATCCCTTTGGCCCTCACATATGTGATTAGGGTTTGAAAAATGTTTCTCTAACTGGTTGGAGAAGTATCAGACCCCCCAAAATGCTGAAAAAAAGTGTTGATGTAGTTCTGGAATTGCCATGAGAGCAATCGGAAAAGTGGGACCATCTTTTTAATAATCTCTTGCACCTGGAGTTGCTTGATTGAGCCCTTTGGTCCCAGCGTGGAGGACATCCCTCCAGTGGGGTTTGTAGCATGTGCAGTATATCCTAAAACTCATTTTTCCCCCCACGGAAGTTGACAACAGCAAGAGTTGACAAGAAGCCATCTTGAGCACAATTTCCAAATTGTTGTCTTCTTTTTTCCTCCTTGTAATCTCTCCCTCCTTAGTGTTGGTCCGTAACCTCCTTGGGAGCTACCTGAGTACAATCTGAAACCAGCTCCTGTGCGTGGAGGGCAGGGAGAGCCCCAAGAAAAAGGCAGGCCACTCCAGGTGGGTAGGTGGCAGGTTTAATAAGCAAAGGGAACTTACATATGATGTTGTCTTGGGCAACAGCAAAACAGGGGATCCCTACACCTGCCTGCCAAACCTTTAAAGTTTGCATAAAGGCCGTAACTGGGTTCAGTCATGTTCATGTACATCGTGAAGGTGTTTTCAACACCACACCCCATTTCATGGCTATATCTTACATCCTTGGAGCAGCCTCTGAGAGTAGGAAAGGCAAACAGAACCCACATTTCAAGGACAGAAGAGGGAGTGAGGAGACTCTGATGGCCTGGGTCCAGTTCATGGGTCGATGTGTGGTCACATCTTTTCTATGACCTTCCCCAACACTTAGCCTCTACACAGCTCTATTTTCAGCCTTGCATCTGTAGACTGAACCAGAGAAGATCTCTGGAGGCCAGCAGTCATGTTTTATTTTGTGTGATCAAGGGCCAACTGTACATCTGAATATGGTTCTCATAGGCCATTTTTTTTTGGATTATATGATCATTTTTAATTTTAATAAAATAGATAATTTCATATTACATAGAGAGCAAGTCCATCCACTCATCATTGATAAAATTCTAGAAATATTTTCTATGAAAAGTTTAGTACTTGATTGGGAATGAACCCATTAGAACATGATTTCTATAGGTACCATGTTCCCATCCTCACCCCCATTCTTACTAATTTTGAGAAAATTTAAAAATACAGAAAAGTACAAAAAATAAGACAAGATATCCACATACCACAATCAGAATTATCCAGTATTTTGAGATATTTACTTGCAGTCTTTAGTTCTTAAGAGAAATGGATATTTATATATAAAAATGAACACCCCCCCCTTTAAACAGTCCCCATCCCAACCCTCCCACCCTCACCCCCTTCCCTGCTCCACTCTTCACAAGCAACCACTATCAAGATTTCGGTCTGTATCCTTGCAATCCATTTCAAAAACATTTTAAAAACATACATACATATATGTATCAATTACCAATACAACATACTGAATTTCGTGAGTAAAGTTTTAGTTAAAATTTACAGAAATGCATTGTAATATATGTGTTATTCTGCAACCTCATTTTCCCCCTTCAACATGACTTTTGAGATCTTTCTCTATAATGCATACAGATCTCATTTGTTAAATTTTACAGATATACAGTATTCCATCATAAGTATTTTCCGTTTTGTTCCCGATGGGCCTTTAAGTCGTTTCCAACTTACGGCTAACTACAAATCATGCCACAGGAAGCACACTGGTACATATTTCCTAAGCATACAAATTCAGAGAATTTTTGAGCTCGTTATAAGGGATGTCTCCCTACTCCGAAGGTCATAACCATTTCCGTATACAGCTTCTATTCTTGTTTTTATCCTCTTGGCTCTTACCTCTGTTTACAGTTCATGGTCTGTTTTTTCTTTGGGGAACAAATTACCTCCAAATCACTTTTTACATAGTCCCATTATCTTCTCACCTCCTATTGCCATTTCTATCATATTCTAAATTTTAATGGATGCATAGGTGTTTCCGGAATCTCTCCTGTTCTACTAAATCAATACCATAAAAGTCTCTTCCTTTCCAATACTTAAAACTTATTTTTTGGTTACATTGGTGAAGATCTCCAGATAAATGCAGACAGCAAGAAGAAGCATGTTTGGTGGAAATGCATCTAAAGTTTCAGCATTACCTAGGCCATCAGCTTTTTTTTTGGGGGGGGCAGGATTTTTATCATATAAATGTCTTTCTCTTCAGTATAAATTCCATGGTGTCCAGTAAGTTTTTAGCTTTTGATTTCCTCATTTGCGATATCTTCTTACAGTATGATCATTTCTGATGTGCTATGAGGTTTAAACTCCTGATGAACACTTTCCAATTTTTAAGATATTTATAGGGTTTTTAATGAGTATGAATTTTCTGGTGTCTAATATGGTATGACTTCTGGCTAAAAGCTTTCCCACATTCACTACATTGATAAGGCTTCTTATCTGTGTGTATTCTCAAATGCAGAGCAAGGGTTGAGAATTGAGAGAAAGCTTTCCCACATTCATTACAACCATAGGGATTTTCACCTGTATGGCTTCTCACATGCACAGTAAGACATGAACTTTGAGAGAAGGCTTTTCTGCATACATTGCATTCATAAGGTTTATCACCTGAATGAATTCCCACATATATGATAAGTGATGTTCGTTGAGAGAAGGCTTTTCCACGTTCATTACATTCATAGGGTTTCTCTCCAGTGTGAATGTTTTGATGTTTTATGAGGTACTTCTTCTGGCCAAATCTGTTCCACATTCACTACATTTAAAGGGTTTCTCTCCAATATGAATTTCCTCACGCTCAGTAAGGTTAGATTTGCCACTGCAGGTTTTTCCACATTCCTTACATACAAAAGGCTTCTCTCCCGTGTGAGTTCTCTGGTGTCTGATGAGGTTTGACTTCTGAATGAAAGCTTTCCCACAATCCTTAAGCTCAAAAGGTATCTCTCCAGTGTGAATTTTCTGATGGGCGAGAAGGTTTTCCTTCAGGCTGAAGGATTTTCCACACTCGTTACATTCGAAAAGCTTCTCTCCAGTGTGGGTGTTCTGACGTTTAATAACATATTGCTTCTGGCTAAAGGCTTTTCCACATTCGTTACATTCATAAGGTTTCTCTCTATTATGAAAATGTTCATGCTCAGTAAGATTTGATTTGTGGCTGAAGACTTTCCCACATACCTTACAGGCAAAGGGGTTTTCCCCACTCCAAGTTTTCTGCTGACTGAAGTGTGACATATGAACGGAAGCTTTCCCACATTCACAAGGTTTCTCTCCAGTATGAATTTTTTGATGAATTAGGATTTACTTTTGGCTAAAGGGATTTCCATATTTCTTAACATTTGTAAGGATTCTGTGTGTATGACCTTTCAAATGTAGAGGAAGGGATAAAGTTCGAGAGAAGTTCGACAGAAAACTTTATCATACTCAGTACATTTAAAAGCTTTCTGTCCAAATTTTCTAAGAATCAACGAAGTTTTGTTATATTCACTGGTTTCTCTCCAGTAAACATTTTCTTCTGCTCAGAGATCTGTCATCTAGCTAAAGGCTCTTCGGTATTCCTTAGTACATGGTCTCTCTTAAGCCTGACTTCCACATTTAATGAGGTGTGACATGTGAGTGAAAGTTTTGCCACATTCAGTAATTTCATAGGGGTTTTCTATGGGTTCAAATGGTTTTAACTGAAGACATTTCCGCACTGATTTACATTTAAAGGGGGTTATTAGCATAAGGAGAGAGCAGTGGAAGGATTTCCTAATTAAACTGATGATTCTCCCCTACACAACTTCCCTCATGATTAAGTCTAAATTGTGTTTCAAACTCTTTCCAGGTAAGTTGAAAAAGGTGTTTCCTTAAAGATATAAGGTCTGAGATCAGAGAGAGGAAGTGTCTTTCCAATTTTCTTAGTTCACTGCTTTTTTTCCTCAGTCTGTACTTTACTGGAGATGGATGCAACTTGCCTCCCAAGTCTTGTTGCCTCTCTATCTGCTCATCATTTTCTCAGGCTTCTTCTGAACAAATTTTCTTTCCACTTTGTTCTCCACCATCCAGAGTTTGTCTTCTTGTTCCAACAGAGGATCACGTATGGTGTAGTCGGTTTATAACCTGCTATTGGGGAAATGACACAGCACTAGAATATTAATGCTGGGGGCCAAAGTACCATCCTAGAACTCAGGCTGAGCCCTGGGGCCTCCCGGCCTTCTGAATGAGGAAGAAGGTGCAGTTTCCAGGGATGCACAAGGAAACGGCCCTCCTACTTTTGCGCCACATGGACCCAGGGGCCGGACTGTCTCATAGGCCATTTTCTTCTGATTTTTATCATAAAGCTTACAGCAATTATTCTGACTGAACAAGGCAAATTTCATTCAGATTGCCCCTCAGATAAATACCATGGTATGTATTAAAAGTATGTATGCTTTAAGCGCTATCAACAATATCCAAAGTATGCAAGAGCCCAAATGTCTACCGACAGATGAATGGATAAAGAAGATGTGGTATATACGTATATACAATGGAGTATTACTCGGCAATCAAAAAGAATGAAATCTTGCCATTTGCAACCACGTGGATGGAACTGGAGGGTATTATGCTAAGCAAAATTAGTCAGTCATAAAAAGACAAATCTCATATGACTTCACTCATATGAGGACTTTAAGATACAAAACAGATGAATATCTGGGAAGCAAAAATAACATAAAAACAGGGAGGGGGACAAAACATAAGAGACTCTTAAATATGGAGAACAAACAGAGGGTTACTAGAAGGGTTGTGGGAGGGAGAATGGGCTCAATGGGTAAGGGGCATTAAGGAATCTACTCCTGAAATCATTTTGCACTATATGCTAACTTAGATGTAAATTAAAAAAATAAATTAAAGAATAATAAATAAATAAATAAATAAATAGGCAACATTGTAAAAAAAAAAGTATGTATGCTTAAGATAAAAGCATTTTGAAAAAAACAGACTATCATTCTTTTTCTTGTCTTTTATTCTTTTGTGTCTAAGAGAAAAAGAATGTAATACAGGGGCCAATTTGTGATGAATTACTTTTCTGATGGTATCATCTAGGGACATTTTGTGGGATGGGGTGCTTGATGTTTTTCAAGACTGTATTTTTAAGACATGTATTTCAGACTCTGAACACCTCCAAGACCTCTGATTTGAAACTGATGATTCCTTGTGGTTCTCTTATCCATGAATTTATCTAAACTTCTTTATTTTTAGCTCATATGGAATTTCTGGTCATGAATTTGTTAAGTCTTGACTTTCATCTTTCAATATAATTTAGTATTTCATATACTTATCCTCTAAGAACTTCCTCTGTTTCTATTAATTTTTTTTTCATTCAAGGGAAGTTATCTCTTATTTAATTTATTTCTCTTTTGAAAAGCAATCCATTCTTTGCCAAATAAATGCGGGCTCTGGGGGTTGTCAGGCAACTTTCTTAAAAACTCTCGTCAGCCAATCATAAAGTCTCCCTTGGGGCCAGCTTTATAGTTCTCTTCTCCACATTTAGGGTGAGGCTTGGGAAACTGTTTGTTTAACAGCTCTGCTTGAGCAAAGAGTATCTTTCTTGGCCATAATCTTCCTCGATGATGCAGCTCCAATACAATAATATTTGAAGACTTCTTAAGCCTGTCAACCAGCCACCCATTATTTAACTTCAAAAGAACTACATCTGCTCTTTGAAAGTAGTTCAGAATAGTGTCTGAAGAAGACTAGCTTCAATAGTGAAAAGGGAAAGAATACATGGGGGACAAGTTAAAGAATGGGGGAACAATTCATATTTTTGTTCTTTAGCCCAGATAAACTACTAGGAATGCATTGTTAATCTCTGTCACGTCCATCCTTTTGGTGCTGGTCTTTGGTGATGTTGAAGCAAGAAGCAATGAAAATAGAGGAAGGGGTAGAGGACATTGCCTCTCCATGCTGGTTTTGGAGCAGGACACTGCCCTCCTCTGCAGACACTACCATGATTTCATTCTCCTCCCAACTCCACGTTCTCAAATGTGTGTTGTCAACCCCTTAGGTTTTCTGAACGATCTTCTAGGATGGATCATTACAGGTGCCAAAAATAAACAAATTGTTCCTCGTGCCATCAAGCAAACAGCTTGCAACCAAAGCAACCACCACTACCATTTTTGAGTCACTACTACGTGTCAAGTCCTGTGTTTAATAAAACCCATTATGTCCATTAGTCCGTGTGATAAACCCACCCACAAAACTAGAAGATTATTTTATTATTCCCATTTTTTAGATGAGGAAACTGCGGCTTAGTAAGATTGATCAGTCACTTGCCAAAATCTAAAACTGATGAGTGGACCAGAATTTAAATCAGATCAGGCTGACTTCAGACTGCATACCCTTCATTGTCGTGTGGATGTGATTGCTATGGAAAGAGCCTAGGTTCATAGGAATTGAAAGGGAACTTCTCCGCTCACCTCATTTTACCAATGGGAGACTTGAGGTCAAGACATGGGCAAGAATAAGCCTTAAGGCATTTAGTTTTGTGATGGCAAAGATTTTCACGTAGGTCTTTCCTGAATTAAAAATTAATAAATTTTTAAAATAAATTTTAAGCACTTGTATTTGGGGAATTATAACTTAAATTTTACATATGTATATCACTTTTTTGAAAATCTTAATTCTACATTTTATCTTTCAGATTACAAGTCCAGTTTTCCCCAAAATATACCTCGCACCTTTCTGTAAGATACCCCCAGGCACCGTCACGCTGAGCATGAGCATACCATTTCGAAAACATATTAGTTTTTTATTGCTGTATAACAAACTACCACAAATTTAGCAAATTAAAACAATATGCATTTATTATCTCATAGTTTCTGTGGGTCAGGAGACCAGACAAAGATTGCTGTCCTCTGCTCAGGGTCCCATAAGGCTGCCGTCTTGGTGCAGGCCATTCCTTTCTGGAATTCTGGATTCTCTTCCAAGCCCAAGCTCACATGGTTTGGGGCAGAATTCAGCTCCGCAGCTGTTAGAATTGAAGTCCCTGCTTTCTTGCTAGTTGTCAGCCAGAGACCAGAGGGTATAGTGGCTCCTGGCTGTGTGGCTCTTTCAGGCATTGTCTTATTTGGTTCTGGCTGCTATTGACAAAGTACTATTGTCTGTGTGGGTTATAAAAAACAGAAATTTATTTCCTACAGTTGTGGAGCCTGGAAGTCTGGGATCAGAATGCCGGCATAGTGGGATAAAGGCCCTCTTCCAGTTTTGCAGATTGCTACCTTCTCCCTATGTTCTCACATGATGGAAAGAGAGCAAGCTAGTGCTCTGGCCTCTTCCTGTAAGGATGCTAATCCCATTCATGAAAGCTCCTCCCTCATGATCTAATCACCCCAAAGACTCCACCTCCAAATACTATCACAATAAGGATTAGATCTCAACATACGACTTTTGGAGGCAGGGAGCACAAATATTCACTCCATGGCCGAAACCCTTTCACAACATGGCAGTTTGCTTCTTCGAAACCCGCAGGAGCATCTCTTGGTCCAATCTGCTAACATAAGTTGACATAATCATGAGACTGACCATCTCATCACCTTTGCTGTATCTCTTGGCCAGCATCAAGTCACAGGTTCTATCTGCAGTCAAAGGGGTTGTACAAGGGTGTAACTCATTGACGGTCTTCTTAGAATTCTGTCTTCCACAGGAGAGACAGTTCAGAGGTGACCAAAAATTCCAAGATGATGTGAAATTGAAAGTGACAGAATGTCCACACCATGTGAACTCAGGACTAATCTGGCCTCAAGGGTCTCAGCCAGAGGAACTTTAAACAAGTAGCTTCACACCCTGGAGAAACTAATTTAATTAGTCTAAGGTGAGGCCTGGGCATTGCTTTTTAAAAATCTTCCCAAGTGATTCAAATCCCCAATGTCCAGGGCTGAGAAATATTACCTTAGCCCAACTACTTTAGTTCACAGATGAGGGACTTAAAGCCCAGGAAGGCTGTGTCTTCTTGAAGTATATGTGTCCTGTTAGTGGCAAAGCCAAGATTAGACCCAAGCCTCCTAGCATGTCAGGCTGTCCTTGAACTGGACAAATACATGGCATCTTGTGGAAGTTGTCTGACTTGTCATGTGGGCCTTTAAGGCAAAAAGTTCCCAAACTGTAAGCAGGTTTAACCAAAACCAGTATAAGTTCTCTCTGCTGCTGTGCAGACAACTTCTCAGCACGAATATGGATTTTCTTAGATTGAGCTCTCTGTCACCAGCTTCAAGAGCAAAAACATAAATAAAATGTACTTACTTTTGAAAAGTTGGTATAAAACAATTCCTGGTGTTTGGGGAAATGTAGAATCAGGAACCTGTTATAATCCTCTGTTCCTTGCTTGGTTTTGACAACACATATCTCCATTTAAAGGAAGAGTAGGGCCACCAAAGCCCTTGATGTGAGCTCCTCTTGGCTCTCAGGCTCATCAGGAATTATCTGTCCCTTGATTTGACCAGGAAATTCTTACTGTGTTGTATCAGACAAAGATAATGGGAACCAGTGGGAGTCTGGCACTGGCTTCAAATTATTCCAGATCAGTGCGGGAGAAGGATGTAGCCTGGCCTTTTAGCCATTTCCTCACTGGGCTAGCCTAGCAGTGAAGGTCAGGACGTAGACCAAATGATCACATAAGGCTTTCCAGCTGACAATAAAAAAGGAGTGGATATCTAAACAAAATTTCGCGTTGGAAACCCTAAGGATGTGATCACACATTTAAGATGAACATAACCATACTGAGTTTAATCTAGAATGAGGAAAATCATGTTAACTTGCTTTGATTGAAAACTCCTCTAGCTAAGCTGAAACATATCTGTAATTTCTGTAGAGACCAAGATATAAAATTAAATAGCATATGTAATCATGATAATCACCATGGAAAGACAGCATGAGTTCCCAGAAGCTTAAGGGCAATAGTAATTAATCCTCCTGAAATTTAGGCAGGTTTTTTTTTTTTTTTTTTAAGTGGCAATTTGCTTTCCTCTTTCTTAAAAGAAATTGTTACCAGTAACTGAGAAATTCAGCCCTCACTCTAAAGAGACACATGGCTGCAGCTATCTGGGCCTGAGAAGAAACCAGTTCATAAAACCTCCTCTCTGGACTGACACAGGGCAGTAGACATTGAAAGCTAACTCTCAGAAGACTGGGAAATGTACAAATGCCACCTCTCTTTCCTCTCTATCTCGTGACTAGCGTTGCCTGGGATGTTTCATTTCACCATGAATTGTAAGAAGGCAAAAGACTTGGGTGGGATCACTTACCATTCTCCTGCCTTTAGGCTGCTTTATACAAATTCTTCAAGGCATGAGAAAACTAGTCTGACTTGATGGCCTTTTTATAAAAAGGAAAATCCATAACCTTCTGATATTGCTGATTGGTCAACAATAATACTAATAATAACAACTACATGTAACACACCTAGTACAATGTTTAGCAAACAATAAGTACTTGACAAATTTTGGCAATTGTTGATTTGCTGATTGTTGATGGTGATGATGATGACTTCTTTCTCTGTATTTCAGGCTGTTTGTTGTTTTATCTACTTTTTCTCATTTTACCCTTATAATAGCCTTACCAGATAAGTATCATTATTATAATTTTACAAGGAATGAAAGTAAGGCTAGACAAGTGCAAGTAACATGCCCCAAATCACCCAGAAGTGGGCAGATTTGAATACATGTCTGTAGACATTTTTGGCTCTTCTCTATTAATTTACTTTTTTTTTTTTTAACATTTTTCCAATGTTTAACTATTTTTGAGAGACAGAGAGACAGAGAGTGTGAGCAGACGAGGGGCAGAAAGAGAGGGAGACACAGAAGCCGAAGCAGGCTCCAGGCTCTGAGTTGTCAGGACAGAGCCCAACGCAGGGCTGAAACTCATGAGCTGTGAGATCATGACCTAAGTCGAAGTCGGATGTCCAAACGACTGAGCCACTCAAGTGTCCCACTTTGTTTAAAGTTTATTTATTTATTTTTAGAGAGAGAAGGAGAGAAAGAGAGAGAAAGAATACAAGAGATCATGAGCAGCGGAGGGGCAGACAGAGAGAGGAGGAGAGAGAGAATCTCAAGCACACTCTGTGCTGACACCACAGAGCCCAACGCAGGGCTTGATCTCATGAACTGAGAGCTCAAGATCTGAGCTGAACCCAAGAGTGGGATGCTTAACCATTTGAGCCACCTAGACATGTAATTTTTATTTACTTTTCTGAAACAATTTCAATTAATAGTCTCTTCCATGATTCTGTTCAGTACTTGATTACCCTAGGGTCCATTATCAATGACAGAAGGCTTTTTTTTTTTTCAGCTTTTTCATCTGAAACTACAAATTCTATCTATCTATTCTATCTACCTTTCTCATGTCCTTGTGTAAGCATCAGTCACTGTTATGGAAAGATCTTTGTGGTTCTGTGACTTTGAACCCCAAGGTCAAGTTTCTGTCTCTTGGCTAAAAGGTATCTCAAATGGGAACATGAGGCTCTGGCTTTCATGGTCTTTGGTTCTATCCAGAATCCCTTCTCATGCAACCCTGGGGACTTGTGATACTCTGACTTCCATTTACAGTGCTGGGCACTACGAAGTATAGCAGTGAGTGAGAGGAAGGTAGGTAAGGTTGTTTTTAAATTTCTTCTAACCTTTATGTCCTAAGTCTATGGGCATCCTCTACCTTGGAGACACAGAAGGATCTTTACTGGTATCATGATGGTTAGCATTCTAGAAGGACTGTACATTCATGATCATCCCATATCTATGTTTTTACAGAGTGTATGGACTCTTTCTTAGGTAGCCTGAATCCTCTTTCTCCTTTGGGCCCTAAGGTTGCTAATGCAACTTGAATTATACTTTTTTTCATCCTTTTCTTGTTCTTTTCATGGCTGGTATTGGTTTTCTCTTTTTCCCATCTTATTCCTGTTTCTAACTTTTTTAAAAAGTGTATTTGTTTATTTTGAGAGAGAGCGAGAAAGAGTAAGAGAGTGTAAGCAGGAGAGGGGCACAGAGAGAGGGAGAGAGAGAGAATTCCAAGCTGAGTATGGAGTCTGACATGGGGCTCAATCCCATGACCTGGGATCATGACCTGAGCTGAAATCAAGAATTAGACACTCAACCACCTGTGCCACCAAGGTACCCCTCTTTGTAACATTTTCTAAAATGTTTTTTTATTGATTTTTGAAAGAACATGAATGGGGAAGGGGGAGAGAGAGAGAGAGAGAGAGAGAGAGAGAAAGCATCCAAAGTGGGCTCTGGGCTGACAGCAGTGAGCTTGATGCGGGGCTGAAACTCATGAACTGTGAGATCATGACCTCATCTGAAGTCGGATGCTCAACCGACTGAGCCACCCAGGTGCCCCCTCTTTCTAACTTCTTAATGGTGTTTCTAACTCCGTTCATTCACCCTTTACTAATGGCCTAAACAAATATTAATCAAAATATTTTATTTGCCACTGATAAAGTCATCTATGGAAGGAATCGAAATAAATGCCATGGGTCTCAGACCTCAAGATTTTATATCTAATGGCAGAAAGTAGTGTGACAAAGGCTATAGAAACACAGGGAAAGAGAGAGATGAATCTGGGAAGGCTGCAGGAAGAGGCAACGCTGGAGCTGATGCTCTGAACAATGAGAACTAAAGATTTATGATTTTTGTTGATCTAAAGAGATCCATTCTTCTTCCCCTTCCTTTTCACAAGATTTGGAAAGGAAATTCAATCTATGTGCAATGGTAGCGTAGAGGCTACCCTGGAAATGACCACATTTTGCTTGGGTCGGCATGAATGCTCTTATAGGACAAAGGGACAGTTAACTGACTTGAAAGCACACTGCATAAAGAGCCACAGTGTGGCAAGCCCAAGTTTGCAATGTCACCGGGAACTGGGAACTTAGATGTATCAGAACAATCAAAGCTTGATTTTCCTTACAGACAGCACTCTTCTCCCCGTATATTAGGTGGTATAAGGAAAATGGTTTTGGTTTGGGAACTAAGAGATCTGAGTCCTAGTCCTTGAACAAACGGTATGATTTGTTTGGCCTGCCATTCCTTGGCTGAATGAGTGAGGAAACCCCTGAGACTCCTAATGGTTGTTATATTCTATGAGTTTATTATTTAATTCTTCAATGATATGAAATGAAAAACAGAGGAATCATTGTGTGGAAAGGTTTGAGAAGTGGGGAACATTGATCGACATTATTTACTTTGAACTCCAAATTACCATTTACTATATAAAGATATAAATAAAGAATCTTGGGACCTCAAGAAGGAATACAGACAGTGACAAAAGAATCTAACTATATTACAAATGTGTGAAAGTACCTCACTGAGGCAGATGAGGGGGAAACTTGCCAACCTAAGTATTTTTGGAAATGAGTTGACTTCGTCAGACAAAAGAAAAAAAAACCAAACTGTATCCTAGTTGATAAAGTTGTTTCCCATGAGGATTCAGTTTAACAATTCTGATACTGCCATGCATGTATCCTGGAATTTAAGAATTAAATGGATAGCTGATGGTGGGGACCAGTTCTTCCACTATTAGATTGGGAGGTTCCAGATGAGTAAGAAGAGGCTACAATGACCCATATGCAGTGGATTAGAGTTGGGCGCATCAGTATGAACTTATGTTTAGCTTCATACAGACACAGATTTTTATGCATATAAATATTTATAGATATGAGTGTATATATAGATTAGTATAAACACATTTTTTTTTTACTCTGTCAGCTGAGAGAGACTAATAGAATTAACATTCCAATAGCAATAAACACACTAGCACCTGGACCTTGGTTTCTAACAACGTTCTCCAAAACAAGTAGCCCTCCGAGGGCTACTTGGAGAAATGACTGATTCTACGACTTGGAGAGGAAATATACAAGATGAGCCTGCATCATCTTGTAGCACCAGAAAGTAAAAACGAACTAAATAAAAAAGAAGAAGGTGATACACACACACACACACACACACACACACACACACACACAGTAAGGGGGACATACCAATGGGAGACAAGAGCCAACTAAAAGAGCTCCTAATGGCCAAAAATGGGACAACTTGAGGGGAAAAAATAGAGTATTAGACTTTAACTCAAATTATAAATAAGTATACATGACTCCAAATGACGTAAATAAGTGATTGAATAGATTAATAAATGAGTAAGAATTGACAAAGCCCATGCACAGAAGAATTCCAAATATTTTATGTAGAGATCCACCCTCAAGGAGCTAGAGCATAAACTCTCCCTCCTTAAATGTAGGCCAACCAGAGGGAGTTCTTTTCAAAATGTACAGCATAGAAAGGGGAGGAAAGAGTAATTTCATTGTGGAGAAACCTGACAAACACTACCTTAGTCAGGTGGTCAAGGCCAACATCAATAGTTATAATTTACATTCCTGGTACATATACTTGATAGGATGTGAAAATGGAAATTTATCTGTCTGGACTTCTTCCCAATAACCCATAAACCCACTCTTTCATGATAGTAGATGAATTCTAATAACAGAGCATCCAACAAAACACCTGACCAGTACTCTTTAAAAGTCTCCAGGTAATCTAAACAAAGTCTGAGGAATGACCACCGCTAGGAGGAGCCTAAAGGGACCTAACATAAATGTAATATGGAATCCTGAACAGAAAAAGATCATTTGGTAAAAACCAAGGAAATTTAAATAAACTATGAGCGTTAGTTAATAACGGTATATCGCTGTTGGTTCATTATATGCAAAAAAAATGTGTCATATTCATGTAAGATGTTAATAGTAGGGGCAAGTAATATGAGGGAAATCAGAACTCTACTCTCTCAATTTTTCTGTAATCTAAACCTGTTCTAAGAAATAAAGTCTATTAAAAAGGGAAAAAATGTAAGAAAAAATACAAGAATACCTCCCATCCCCCCCTTTACAGTAGGACAGAGGTCCATCTATTCTTGGCACCTGACATGTTTCAGAGAATAGTAAGGAAGATGTCCAAGACTCTAGCTGGAAGGGTACCACGGGGGGGGGGGGGGGGGGGGGGGGCAGGTTATTTTTGACCAGTTGTGTAAGTGAATGCAGTGATGGTAGGAGGGAGAGAAAAAAATGCTCAAATGTGAAAGCAGACAGACTTCAGTGTTAGGCCAAGATGTTTGTGGACTTCTGAAAGTACCTGGGACAGAGGGTACCAAGCTGCAATCACCCTTGTAGGCAGATGGCTTTTTTTTGTTATTAAAATAACCACATCCATTCTTCACTCTCATTGTAAGAGAATGAAGTAAGGGAAAAGGATGTATTGCTCTAAATCTTTTCAAATCCCTATTAACTGAATTTCTGATTAGCACACATATTCATAATAAGGTTCTAGGGAGCAGTTGCAAACACAGCTCGGTTTAATAGTCTGTTCCTATGGTATTTCCATGTAGGTGGGGCAGCTGCACAGTCATGGAAACAAGCACTGGCCTATGTGCCTTCATCCTGATTGGAATCTGTATCGAGTAATGAGATTAATGACCATCTAGCAGAAGGTTTAAGATAAATCACAACATGTATGATTTCTCAGTTCAGTTTTCATGTGTATCTTCATTTATGGAGGAAATGAATACAATTGCTTCTAGTAATACTTAGAATCATAAGATATAAGATTCCACGAGAAAATTGAGGCCTAGAGAGGCCTAGAGAGGTGATGTGACTTGATTAATATCATACAATAGCCGCATCTTTTTCTATTGTGTTTTTTTTCAATATACACTCACTTTGAGGCAGATTGTTTAAGATGTCTCGGTTTATTAATTCTAGCCCGAGATAGATTGAATTTGTGGCACCAATACTTCTCTCCCTGAACAACTACAGTGGTCAGCGCACTTATCTGTGTGGTTTGGCATGTGCCTTTGTAGTTCTGCTCGCCAAGGAAGGGACAGTATTTCCCTATTTCTTGATTCTAGCTTCAGCCACGTGACTTGCATGTTAACTGATTCATGTAGAAGCTTGAGAAAAGCACTTATGCCGTTGAGTTTACACCTTTGAATTTCTGCCATGGACATGAGAAGGATATGCCTAGACAAGCCGGTTGGACCCAGGAGGAAAATGAGAGACACATGAAGCCAGAGCTGTTCCCAGCCGAGCTCAACTTGTATCAGTCAACCCCTGGCCGATGCAAAAACTCAAGAGAAATAATAAATAATCGTTCTTTTACGGGAATGAATTTTGGGGTGGTTTTTAGCATCCTATTCTATAACTGATACATTTCTTCTTAATTTTATAAGTCCATTCCAGTTTGGATGATATATACTCACACTGGACATGAAGGACTCCCTAGCAGGGGTTTTCTCCTTGACGTTTCTGTTAGCATCTTTCGATTCTTGGCATGGTATCTTCAGATAGCACTTAAAATTAAGCATGACATTCAGCCACTTGCTTTACTAAGTCATTTATGCATGCTTTCCACGGACTCTCAAGTCTGTGAAAGGGACAGCAAAATTTACAGAGGTGAAAATTGTATCTAGTGAATTGTTCAAGTGAAATTTCCCAGGAGGGTAATTGGAAATGGAAGGGACATTTGCATTTAAAAATCGCTAGCATTGACTATCTGGGAGCTTCTGCTGACCATAGTGAGGCCAATCAACGGAGAACAGTTCTGCAGTACTTTTATCAAGTTGTTTTATTTCTAATCAGCTGTTATTTTTCCAATTCATTATTCATTGTTTTAATGTTTACAGTTTGGGGAAAGCCAGCAAGGAGCAAGCAGACATGCACACTCTTTGTCCATATCTTCTTCCTTCTGCCTAAGAATTGTCTGTCTTATCTCTTTATAGAAATGAAACTTTCTGGGGAGGCAGAAAGGCTCGTTTGGAAGGAGATTTACCTTTACAGATAAACTCCAGATGTGAATTGATAGTGCTCTTTACTCAGTAGAAAATAGCCAGCAAAATTCCTTCGCGCCATTTTGAGCTGCTGTGAGCTGTGTTCTGTTTTGACAGGTAGCCTTCTCCCCAGTGTTTGTTCCTAGTCACCGGAGACATATTCACCTTTAGGGAACTGCTAAATTTACAGGTGAATTGGATAACTTGCATTCCTGTGTTCTGATCGCTGACGTAAGTTTGAATGGGGGTGATGTATGTATTTTATCCATTTTATCCATTACCAATGTTTATGACACACCCACGCATGACTGAGTACCGCCTGAAAGTACATTAATTTAGGTAATAGGTTGATTGCCAAAGGCTAAGTAGGAAAACTTTCCATAAAATTGAAGGACCAGAAAGAACCTTGAAAACATTCTGGTCCATCATTTCCTAAAGTGTAGATAAGTAACCTGAGGCCACAGCAAATGTTCTTTGGTGACACACGACACAATTGGAGTTGGTTTCTGGATAAGACGTTAAATGACATTAAATCACCTACCCAATAGCGTTCTCTTTCCAATACTATAAAATCATATTGGTTATGGTATGTAGAAAGTTTCAGGTTAAGGCTAGTATGTGTGTACCCTTCCCAAATGCTTGTCAATCTCCATTTTCACAAAAAGAAAGGAAACAGCCTGTAGCTAGGGCCTAATGCCATTGTTCAGTTTTTTGTTTTAATTTCTGTAAATACCTTCTGTCTGTGGCAAGGAATGATGGTGGTCCCTTACAGGTATCATCTGGAAATAGCATAAGTCATGAAGGTGGCACCCATGGCCGAAAATCCGGAAACCATTAATCTAGTCCCACACATGTGTAAAGTCTGTTGCCCATGAGAAAGAATGAAATCTGGCCATTTGTAGCAACGTGGATGGAACTGGAGGGTGTTATGCTAAGTGAAATAAGTCAGTCAGAGAAAGACAGATACCATATGTGTTCACTCATATGTGGATCTTGAGAAACTTAACAGAAGACCATGGGGAAGGGGGAGTTATAGAGAGGGAGGGAGGGAAACCATAAGAGACTCTTGGAAACTGAGGGTTAATGGGAGGTGGGGGAGTGGGGAAAGCGGTGATGGGCATTGAGGAGGACACTTATTGGGATGAGCACTGGGTGTTGTATGGAAACCAATTTGACAATAAATTATATATATATAAAAGAAATTATACATATATATAAAAGATATATTATATATAAAAAGAAAAATTATATACATATTATACATCATATTATTATATATTATATTGCAATGTAATATATTACATATTATTTCGTCACATCTTCTAATATATATATTATATATATTATTATATATTATATTATGTTGCAATGTAATATATTACATTATATTATTTTGTCACATCTTTTTTTTTTTTTAAAAGGAACACTCCATATTTTATTTAAAATTTCTGCTTAGATTTTTTTTTCAGATCAGTTTGGAATTACATTTAATGCTGTAATAAACAACCATGTACTTAAATAGTTTTAAATATGATCGCCTCCTTTGGAGAAATTCCTGGAAGTTTTATCTTTAACGCTATTGATACCTACTGACAAATCACTTTCCAGGAACTTACCACTTTCTACTCACCCCGGAAACTGGAAAATCTCTTTTTCATCAACTTTCAGTGGAAGGGAGTACTATCAAATTTTGATTTTTGGTATTTTCTTTTTTTTTTTTCAATATTTGAAATTTATTGTCAAATTGGTTTCCATACAACACCCAGTGCTCATCCCAAAAGGTGCCCTCCTCAATACCCATCACCCACCCTCCCCTCCCTCCCACCCCCCATCAACCCTTAGTTTGTTCTCAGTTCTCAACAGTCTCTTATGCTTTGGCTCTCTCCCACTCTAACCTCTTTTTTTTTTTTTTCCTTCCCCTCCTCCATGGGTTTCTGTTAAGTTTCTCAGGATCCACATCAGAGTGAAAACATATGGTATCTGTCTTTCTCTGTATGGCTTATTTCACTTAGCATCACACTCTCCAGTTCCATCCACGTTGCTACAAAAGGCCATATTTCGTTCTTTCTCATTGCCATGTAGTACTCCATTTATTTTGTCACATCTTCTAATTGTGACATGGACAAGTTGATTAACCCACCAATGCTGTCATTTTCTCATCTAGAACATGATGACAATGATATCAAACTCACTGTCATAAGGATTCATTAAGATAATGTGAATAAACTCCCATTACAGTGGCTGGCTGAACACTTGAGCTGGTCCACAGCAGCTTGTAGCCCTCTGACTATAGCGTGCACTTTCCTGTGATTGGGGGCATGTTGGTATTCTTTGAGTCTTTGTGAATTGAATACACAAATCCATTGTTTCACAGGAGATACCATTAAGCCAACCAATTTCCAAGTTGGGAATATGTATGGTAATGCTCCCCCACACTTAGACTTTATGGGTCTACCTTGAGGGAGTCGGAACTGACTGGTGGTGGTGTATTCTTCGCTCTTCAAAGCACTTGTAAGAATTTTATGGACCTCCACCTAGGGACCTAGGTGCTATTGCATATACTTTGCATCATTTTTATAACAGCCTTATGAAATGAAAGAGTAAACATTGGTTTACTCATTGAGGTTAGATACCTTGCCCCAGTTCTCACAAGAAGTAATTTTAGATAAATTTTAGATGGAAAATGGATAATCTGTGTGCAACAGGCAGACTATCTGTTATTATAGACTAATGTATAAAGTGCTCTCAGTTTCGCAGGAAGTCGTATAGTGGAGTGGTTAAAAGAACAATTTACTGCCTGGGTGGGCGACTTGGGTCTACCCCGTCCTAGCCACATGACTTTGGGTGTTTACAGTGACTAGCTACACCTGTAATTTTCACTTTTATACTGGTGCAGATTTTATTTATTTATTTTTTAATTTTTAAATACTTATTTATTTTTGAGAGAGAGAGACAGAGCTGAGTGGGGGAAGGGCAGAGAGAGAGGGAGACGCAGAATCTAAAGCAGCTCCACGCGCTCTGAGTTGTCAGCACAGAGCTCGACTCAGGCCTCCAATTCACGAAGAACCGTGAGATCATGACCTGAGCCGAAGTCAGAGGCTTAACCGACTGAGCCACCCTGGTGCCCCTGCTGGTGCAGGTTTTAATAAATAGGTGTGTGTGTGTGTGTGTGTGTGTGTGTGTGTGTGTGTGTGTGTGTGAGTGTGAGTGTGTGAGAGACAGACAGACAGACAGAGACGGAAACAATTCAACCTTTTATTTGTGTGACAAGCCATAAGCTTCCAGCTCATTTAATAAATAATGCAATTGTATGGCTCATATATAGATTAACTCTTTTCTTGAACTCTCAAGTGTTCAGTGAAGAAAGTTAAGTTTTTTAAACACCTGCATGTGCATAATAGTCATGGACATGACATTTCACTGACCTGTGTGAATGTATGCATCTTTGTATGTGACTTTATTCCCACCTGACTGCTTCATGGGCACATAAAACACATATGACATGGGGGCTAGCATGATTCCCTGCATGGCTTGCTGACACTACATCCCTCTGCTTGTCAGCTGTGTCTACATGACCCCCACCCCTATCTGCTGGGACAATTCTCTCCCAGCTCAGATAGTGTCCTGTCTACTGCATGAGTTTGTTTTTTTTTTTTAAATGCTAGAATTGTGTTCCGTTGCTGCCTTTTGATATAAAGGCTTATGTCAATATTCTGGAATATCCTACACCCGTGGTCCTCAGACTTTAGGAAACTGAGGGTTAATGGGAGGTGGAGGAAAATCACAGCCTTGTTAAACACAGAGTGCTGGGACCACTCTCTAAATTTCTGATTCAGTAAGCCAGGGGAGGGACCTGAGAATTTGCATTTCTAACCAGTTCCTAGGTGATAATGATGCTGTTGGTTTAAAAAGCAAGCTAACATTTTAGACATCGCAACTTAAGACGATGTTAAAAAATATTAGGCCTCTTGAATCCTACTCATTACCATAAAGACTGGCTCTTCATCCAGAAAGAGAAAGTATAGTCACGTCACCTGGATTTGGATGATATTTCTGCCTTCAGATTTCTATTTTGTGGGAAAACCTATTTCCCCACAGTCTACCCCCTGACTCTAAATTATGATTATTTCAGTGGTTCTGACAGCAATGAAACTAGTATATGGAATATGCAGAACTTGTAAAGTTCAAGTTACCAAATCAAAGTTCAAATTTATTTTTATTTTCCACTGTCTTTTAAAAATTTATTCAGGGGAGGTAATGTTTGTTTTTTCCAAATGGAAATTCTGGTGGTTCTATGACTTTTCTATTCATTGTAACTCCTAGACAGGTCAAAGTACAGTTTGTTTGTTTTTAGTCCTTCAAGTGTTCAGTTGAAGTTACAATTCGAAACCGGAACTGAACGCGTGGGAAACTCTTCTGCCCTGCCCCCAGCTTCGGCCTGCTGCAGTGGTGGGTCTGTGAATGAGAACCTCTCTGCCTGGTCCTGCTGCTTCTCTTTTTCCCTCTCCAGCTGCCGTTGGGGATTCCACTGGGGGTGGGTGGGATAGGGAGGAAGGAGGTGGCAAAAGATTAAGAAGATAGGAGGGTTCTCACTTGAACTGTTGCCTTCAGCAACTTCTGCCAGATTTGGCTAGAGATTCCCGTGAGCCCCTCTTCAGATTTGAACAATTTGTGAGAGCAGCCATAGAACTCACTTAAGTTTACCGGTTTATTAAAGGATACAATAAAGGAAGCAGATGAACAGCTAGATAAAGAGATACACAGTGAAACCTTGGAATGCGAGAAGCTCGTTCCCCATGATGCGCAAGCATTTCTAATACATTTTAACTCGCTAAATGAGCCATGTCTTGCAACACGAGTAGCATGTGATGCTGAATGTCACCCAATCACAGCTGATCTCTCTCTCTCTCTCCCTCCCTCCCTGTGGGATTGTGGGTGATCATCTCCCATGCTCAGATACTCTGTCTCAGGCCGCGGTGCTTGGCAGAAATCGGCGATTTTTCAGAACATTGGCAGGTGCCCACAACTGACACTAGTGTATTTTTGTCACTTCAAAGCACCTGTGGACAGTCCTTTGCTTTTGCATATAAGAGTAAGCTTGGGGATGCTTTGCTTCATTCTAGGCCAGGCTGCCTGCAGACATAGACATTTTCCTCTGCTGCCTTATTGCCAGTTACATTAAATACAGTATGTGACAGGAGTTTATTAATACCATACTTAGTCAACATCTGTGCAAGCGTATAATAGGCCTCCATGCAGAAAAAAGATTCCATTGAGCCGATAGATATCAGTGGTTTCTTTAGCGATAGTAAAAGTCATCCTAGACAATTACCTTCCTCTCTCTTGTCTCCCTCACACCAGCCACGAAGGTTTTCAAAGGGAAGTGCGGGTTAATTTGTTTATTTCTGTTTATATTTTGTATTTTATTTATTATTTTGTATTATATTACAGTACTGTAGTCATTTTGATATGAATATTTTCCGGTTGTGGAAACCCAAAATATTTTCGGTTGTGAATCATCTGAGTTTCCACGATTGCTTATGGGGAAATTTGCTTTGATATACAAGTGCTTTGGATTACAAGCATGTTTCCAGAATAAATTATGCTCACAAACCAAGGTTTTCTTGTGTAGGGTGAGGGCCCTGAACACAGGAGCTTCTGTCCCCATGGAATTGGGGGTGTCACAGCACTGGTGTGCTTGTGTTCACCTACCTGAAAGCTCTCCAAACCCTCTACTGTTGGAATTCTGTGGAAACCTCCTTATGTAGGCATGAGCAATTGTTAACTCCCATTTCCTTCCCTCTCCTCTCTCTGGAGGATCAGGGATGGGGCTGAAAATTCAAAGCTTCTAATCAAGGCTCAGAGTTACCTCAGTAGAACAAAAGACACCCTTAGGGATCTTATCACTTAGGAAATAACAAGGGTTTTACGAGCTGTCTGCTGGGAACTGGGGGCAGACATCAATGTATATACTATTTCATACAGCTCAACTACAACTGAAGTTTATTTTTTGTGTGTGCCACCATTTAAGATAGGTGTTTCTGACCAGCAGGCAGCTGGCCTCCATGTGGATTCAGGGATCCAGGCCCCCTTCTTCCGGTGGCCTTACCATCACCAGAGCCTGTGATCTGCATCCAGCTGGCGGAAGGAGAAAGAAAGAAAGAAAGAAAGAAAGAAAGAAAGAAAGAAAGAAAGAGAAAGAAAGAAAGAAAGAAAGAAAGAAAGAAAGAAAGAAAGAAAGAAAACCATAGAGGAACCCATCATTTTTGTTCACGTTTCATTGGCTAGACTTTGTCATCTGGCCCTACCTAGGTGTAAGGTGATCTACAAAATGCATCTCCTTTTAGGCAGCTGTCTCCAAGCTAAAACTTTGTGGTAATGAAGACAGGGACAGTTTAGCGATCAGTTAGCTGCCCTATCATGTCATGAATTGTCTTTGCTATAAAGCTGCTTAGATGAATTATAGTTCATGGAGAATCGCCAAAGAATTATAAATAGTAGAGTGACCTGATGGTATTTGCATTTGAAAGATCATGAGGGCATCAGTGTCAGTGGAGGGAGTTGGGAGAATAAAGGCAAGGGAACCAGTACTGAGGATCTGCAATATTTCCAGGGAAGACTCCAAACATGAGAATTATAAGAAATGGACACTTTTTAGAGGGATCTAGGAGCTAAGCCTTGGATATGTGTTGAAAGCAAAGAGAATGCGAAGGATGGCTAGGTGACATTCTGGCCTGGGTAAATGGATGCATGTTGCATTACCAGCTATGTTTGAGAAAAATGGAATGGGATCCCACCCAGTCAATACAGTGTTCCTTAATCTCTTCTTCCAAAGCTACTTTAACAACAAAACAAGGTAAATGTATATCTTGGAAGGCTCTGGTAGCTAGTTCACACTGCAATTGGACAACATCTTTGATATGTCATGTTTCATTTTGAAAATTTATACAGATTTATTCACTTTCTATCCCATGATATAGCTGGGCTTGTTGTAAAATAAAATAATATTTTAAATTACTTTTTAAAGAGAAAAGTTTATTTAACAAACAGTTTATAAATCTATTCTCCCACGTTAAAGACAATCGGAACATTATAGGCTGAAGTCCCCCTTGACCACCGCTGATAACCTGTCTCCTCTCAACTCCCTAGAAATAATCGCTACTTTTTTGTGGTTTATCCTTAGAGATTTATACTCATATATACATATGTGGAAAAAAGATACCTTTTTTGTTTTATTTTTTTTTTAACGTTTATTTATTTTTGAGACAGAGAGAGACAGAGCATGAATGGGGGAGGGTCAGAGAGAGGGAGACACAGAATCTGAAACAGGCTGCAGGCTCTGAGCTGTCAGCACAGAGCCCAACGCGGGGCTCGAACTCACAGACCGCGAGATCATGACCTGAGCCAAAGTCGGCCGCTTAACCGACTGAGCCACCCAGGCGCCCCACCTTTTTTGTTTTAAAAATAATAGTTACACTGAGAACAATTCTATAGCTTTTTTTCTTCACTTAAAAATGACATTTTTGACACCATCCATGTTGGTACAGATAGGTGTGTTCATTCTTTTAAATTACTTCTTAAGAGTCCAATTGATACTCTAGGAACATGAACCACATTTGTCTTGTGGCTTTGAGTGTTCCTGGCATTTTGCTGCACATCCCCAGTCTCCCATTAACTCACTTAGAAACACAAGTATATGGAAGTAAGATACTTCATCTGTGAGATGGTAGGGACCTGCTTGTCCACATGAAGATAATCACTCATATTTATTGGCACTGTGCACGAGACACTGTCCCTTGCGTACTACACATGTATTCACAGCAACTCTATGAGGTAGTCACTGTAATTATGCTATAATTGCAGATGAGATAATGAAGCATGCAAAGTTGAGATGAGTGGTTCAGGATCACTGAGGCTTTGCAAGAGGCAAAGACAGGACACTATCCAGGCCGTCTGATTCCAGAGTCTATGCTCTTAAGCGCTTTACAAACTCCCTGGGGAAATGTGTGTGCTGCATCTCTGAATCTTAGCAGTGTCCCTGTGTCCCCCAAGGCAATGAGATATCCAGTGAGACATATGCTCTCAGTGCTGAACTGGAGACAGAAACCTGCAGCCAAGTGGTATTTCCCATCACTCATTTCTGAGGTTATGCCTTGGCTCGTTCACAGATGAGGTGCCTATTAATTTATCAGGCGAACTGGAGCAGGGTAGATGGCTGATGTGTCTGCCCCGGGGATGCACAGAGTGCGTCATGAGGTGCCCAAATCCTCAGTGAAGCGGCTCAACCTGCAAGATTGATCCAGAGAATTAGGCAAGCAGCGAGGTGTCCATGTTCATGGAAGGACAAAGCTTTCTAAGAAGCCCAGTGTCCGCTGCTTTTCCTTCTGATGTGGCCCTGAGAGGGCGGTGCCAGGCTGGCGGATGGGTTTGCAGCTGCTGCTGCTCCGCGGGACAAGGGCAAATGACACAACTGAAAGGCATGCAGTTTGGGATGTCATCTGTCCTGCCTTTTTCTCACTCGCTGACATGATTGTTAGCTTTGACACCCGTGAGGGAGGCCGCAGGGAGGAAATCTCTTACTAAGGTTCTTTCAGGGACGTACGGAGCCTGAGTTTCAGAATGTTGGGACGAATGAGTTGTAACTTTGTTTTTCTTTCTCTCCCTACTCTTTAAGTACAAAGCGGGTTCTTATTAGGCTGCTGAACCCTTTTCTTACATTTGCTATTGTAATTCAGGCGTCCAAACAGACGTAGCAGGGTGAAAAATAGCATTGTTTGAATAGCTAACAGCAGAGTTTCTCTTAGGGAGAGAGAAGAGTAGTACCAATTTTGACAAGTGCCTTGATAAAATACTTAGGTGGAAGGGGAAACCCAGAGGAGGTGACTAGGAAGGCAATAGTATCACGAAGAATAAAGCTCTATGCAAATATTTTACACAAGAAATAAACAAGAAATTGGAAAAGAGCAGAAGTGAGGGTGAGAGGAAGCCAGGCAGTACGGTGGGCAGACAAGTTGGGAGGAAGAGAGTGGCCAACGGGACCTTGAAGGCTACCTGAGGACTAAGGTCTAATGTCCAATTTTATTTTTATTTTATTTTTTTAATGCTTATTTATTTTTGAGAGAGAGAGAGACAGAGAGAGAGACAGAGTGGGAGAGGGGCAGAGAGAGAGGGAGACACAGAATTCAAAGCAGGCTCCAGGCTTCAAGCTATCAGCACAGAGACAGATGTGGGGCTCAAACCCACGAACTGGGAGATCATGACCTGAGCTGAAGTTAGACGCTTAACCTACTGAGCCACTGAAGCGCTCCTAATGTTCACTTTTAATTCTCTCTCTCTCTCTCTCTCTCTCTGCTTCTGTCTCTATTTCGCTGCAGTGTAAACATTCATCATTGCCCCTTAGAACGTGTGAAACATACAAACCATCACATGATAGGTTTGAAGTGAAATTAAGGAAAGGGGACTGAGTCCCTGTCCAGGTCAACCTGGAGCAAAAAGAAGTGAGTAGTCTAGTCACAAGAGGACAAGTGAGAATAAGGATAAAGCAGGAACAGGAATTTATCTCCAAGAAGACTCTTGACTTCCCACAAGATATGTGATTTGTACTGAGCCAGTGTTCCTTAACTCTTGAAGGGTAGCCTCAGGGAGACACCTCAGTGACACAAAGAAAAAGTAGACTCGACTCAAACCTACAGAGAACTCCCACTGAAGTGCGGAAAACCCCTGCTGGGTTGTAGGTCTACGCAGATACTCCACTAACTCACACCCCCTCTTTATTTTCATGGCAACATATAATTTGGGGATGTTCGGCTCAGTCTCTGAGATTGGAAAGCAAGATGCTGTGAAGAACAGAACACAGACTCTGGGTCAGGAAACATACGGATTGGAAGGCTGCCTCAACTATTTGCGGACTATACACTTGGAGGTAATTCTATGTTTTTTAGATAGCACTTATCATAATTTGTAATTTTTAAACATTTTATTTCCTTATGGAGTGTCTATTTGCTCAGTAGAAAACAGACTGCAAGGCCCATGATGGAGGAGGTGTGTCTGTCATTATTGCACCTCTAATGCCAGGCACATAATGGATATTCACTACATTTATCTTGAATGAATACATAAACATTTAACTTGTTGTTTATGAACCTGAAAAGAATGTGAAAGGAAATAACACCACCCACACTGCAGGTTGTGAGGATAAGACAGACCACACGGTGAGACCTAGTACAGAAGCTGACTTTGCAGTAAAGAGCAACCTTCTTTGCCTTCCAAGTCATAGGATGATTCTTGTTCTGGACCAGCTGATGCCATTCTTCCTCGGGACTATGCTCTATGACCTTCGATACCCCACAACGGTGTGTCCTTGGTTATATGAAGATGTTGGAGAAAAAGGACCTAGGAAGCTATTATAACCCAATCTACTCACTATACCTGGGAGTGCTGAGAAATATATCCTTCACGTGACATCAACTACAGTGACGCAAGTTCGTTACTGGCCTTGCACTGCCGTGCATCTACCGGAGCCGGGAAAAATGGCTAGCTTGGCCTCTGATTCTGCAGAGCTCTTCTCTGCATTTTTGCCATGAGGTTTCTGCCTGGAAGATAATAATTTTATAAGACAGTTAGCATAGGAGAGAGCACTTGCCAAACCGAAAGCAGAAAATTACATTCAAAGCGTATAAGAAAAGAACGTGTTCTTGTAAAGACCAAGAATGGTGCTACCTGGAAGGGAAATTAATCAGGAAAAGGAACAGACATCACAAGTACAGAAGGGGCTCAGAGCAGGGTCTCCCTGTTTGAACATGGTGCCCAGCTTTTAAACTTAAATAGCAGAGCTGAAGGCCCTGATTTAAAATTTCCAAATAGGTAGGTGTCACCTCAGAGAGCTCACTGGTAGGAGAAGCTGACTTGATTTGATAAGCAGAGTCTAAGATGAAAGAACAGGGACCCAAGAAATGTGGTTCCTGCACGGTGTGAAGGAAGCGTGTTCACCCAGTGCTACATGTGAGACAGTCCAACGTTTCCAGAAATTCTGTCCACCAACAAGCCACCTAGACTGTGGGATTGCCTACCCTGAGCTTTGTAGGTTATTCCTCTATTTATTAAAGAAATATTTTAGGCCACCTGGGTGGCTCAGTGGGTTAAGTGTCCGACTTCGGCTCAGGTCAAGATCTTGGAATCTGTGAGTTTGAACCCTGCATGGGGCTCTGTGCTGACAGTTCAGAACCTGGAAACTGCCTCAGGTTCTGTCTTCCTCTCTTTCTGTCCCTCCCCTGCTCACTTTCTCTCTCTCAATCTCTCTCTCAAAAATAAACATAAAAAATATATTTTAGATGGGCATTTCCAGTTACAGAAATTACGTTCATACTACTTATGTTCAGTGAAAGAAGGCCTAAGGTCCACAGACTCTGGCAATTTGGATCCCGGGTTTGGCTCTGTCGTTACCATAACCTGTGACTTGAACAAATCAGAATCTCCTCTCCGAACACTAGTTTTTATAAAATAAGACATTACTGAAGTAACATTGGTCACACAGCTCAAAGGGCCTTGAGATTTTCATTTCAGCCTCTTCCAATAATAGGGTTTTACCTGTTTCTTTTGAGTTCCCAGGTTCTGCTATGTTTTAGAGAGAATCCACAGGGAGTAATTCAAGGTGGATTGTGGGTCATGATTGAACGTGACCCCTGATGACCAGGATGTGCGATGCATCCTGACAAAGTCCTTGCTAGGCACCCATGGGAGGCACAGTTGGTAAAGGCAACCCAACCTGTGTGATGAATGTTCATGTCCAAGTGAAGCAGTTGGAGATACCAGGTAGGAACCAGGTAGGATCCAGGCAGGTCCTAAACACATAAGTCATGCAGTGAACGTGGTGAGTTCCACTCACCCAGCCCCTCCCAAGTGGCTAGCCTCTCCTGATGTGGAAACGTTCTCAGGATCTTTCCTTTCTTTTCCAATAAAGCTTGAAAACATATTTAACCTAGGCCTAGAACCATTATAACTGAATGACCTTGTGTTCTGTCCTCAGGGAAAAAGACAGGCTTAATTTTCAAATCATCTTTGGAGGTGTGGGAGTGACCCAAGCCTTCTATTCTGCAAAGAAAAGGAAGAACCCAGAACAGGTAAGTTTCCATATTAAAACTCTCCAAACTAGCAACCATCTAGATGCTAGATTGAATAATCTCTAAATTCTCTTCCAGCTCTAACATACTCTGAATTTGAAGCCAAGACCTGCAGAATGCTGGTTTTCCTTCTGGCACCACTAATTACATGGAGGAAATCTTAGCCATTTTAGGATCTGGATCTATTAAAACTTTTAGACTCCAAGGCACAGAAGGGAATGAATGGTGGCACCCAGCCTACATCACTCTGATCATGGCTTAGTGAATTTATGACACCAAATTCCCACTGCACCGTTATTTAGAAAGATGGGCATGGTCTTGGAAAGCCAGTCTCTCAATATATTACTTATGAATTTAATGGTTATCTAAATTAAGCAGCATGCTGATTCCTTAGCAGTAAGAGTCCCAGGAATTGTTTGAAGGAGGTTGTATATGACCAGTGGGTTAGGGGAAAATGACAGAGAATTCACAATCACTGGCTTCACATTTTGAGACTCATAAGCAAACATCTGAAACTTGCCTCCCGTATAGACTGACATTTTCCTTCACAGGTCTCATCTGTTAAATCAAGTTGCATGACGCTGCTTGAACCACAACAAGCATTGCCGTTGTGCGTTTGTTTAGCCAACAGTGTTCAGAAGCTTGTGGGAGCCATCCCGCGCCACGAAGAGGCTGGAGTCTAGGGCTAGGATATCTGACCTAGTGCTCTGTGGGTGACTCGATGAAGAGGAGAGCTTAGCTTTTCATTCATTCACTGAGTTATAATTGCATTCACTCGTGACTCTATCTGGTCATCTGTTATTGGACCTTAACTGTGCATCAGGCACCAGGGTAGGCAACAAAGGATTCTTAGACATTTGTTTTTGGAGATAAAGGTCAGGAAACAGGAAAGAGATGCAGTTTTCAAATGGGTGTCAGGTGATGCTGAACCATCAGGATATATGCATTGGCAGCTGAGTATTTGAGGGGAAGTGGCTGCTGTGAGGAATAATCTGAGCTCTTCCTGCCACTATGGGACATGAAAGAGCCTTAATGCTGCTCCCAGGAAGAGTCAGGGACCCCCCAGGGAACAAGGAGGACTCCCCACTTTCTCTTTATATTCTAGGCTCACATAAAGCAGCATTTAGGACTCCACATGGGGCACATGTCTCCCCAGGCTCCCTTTTGCTACTAGACTCTCACTGCATATTCTTAAGGGAATTAGATGCGGCTCCAATGTAACGCAAAGCTGATTAATAATCTGCACACACACTCCCACCAAGGGAGGCACTCAGATGAAACTATCCAAATGTGTCTGCCTAAAATCAAAGCAATTAACCTAGAAAGTTACACATCCAGAGTTTCAATCTCTGATCTATTTTCATCCACGGAAGGGATCTATAAAGTTTATATTTTTATACAGAACATTGTCCACTCTTATCTCTCTTCCCCGAAGGTCAGACAGTCTTCTGCTGGCCCAGTGGGAGAGGTTTTTTTTTTTGTTTTTTTTTTTGTTTTTTTGTTTTTTTTTCCCCAGTGGGAGAGGTTTTGACAGCTATATTCATGGCTTTCCTGAATGTATTTTGTGAAGAGTCTTAGAAAAACTTAAAAAAAAAAAAAAAAAGCAAATCATCAGCAAACCCAAACATCATGGTCAGAGAAAGCCCGTGTGCCTCATCTAAAAGTTGGGAATAATAGAACCTCATAGGCCATTGTAACGAGTAGATGAGATAATGTGCAGATGGCACTGAAAGGCTTGGCACATGGGCAGTGCTCAGTAGCTGTTTCTGCCTTTGAGGGAAATGTCAGTTCCCTCTGGGCTCTGGGAAAGGCCAGTGACAGCTAAGTCTGTTGCATCACCTGTTAGGGATGTCTGAGCTCAGCCTGAGAGGTGAGAATCCTTATAGACATTTACCTAAAGAGTGAAGAAGGAGTGAAGAGGGAAGAAGGTGAAGAAGACAAAAGAGCTTTTGTTAGATAATGCTGAGCTTGCTGAGACAGATGGTTGAACATCTCTTTGAACTCACCCTTCCTCTAGGAGGGCAGATAACATTGTTCGTCTGTTCGCCCTTTTTGGCTAGCAGCGGGATGTTGCAGCTTCTGGTGGTTTCCACAATGGTGAAGTTTAGGAGCCACTATTCAGAGAAGGGGCCAAGCTGAGCAAAATTTTAGGCCCTCTTCCTGAGGGTCTCTCTCCTGTTGGAAGGGGCCCCGATGTTTGTTCATTTCCTCTTGCTCTGGGACTTTCTGCTGTACCTGGTTTCCAGACTTCTGTCTTCCCAACATTGATAGCCCCTGGAGGTCAGCCTGCACTTCTTGACTAGAGCCATGGAAAAGAACATGGCTGAAATGCAAGGTCTAAATTCACTTCTTCCAACGTAGCACAATCTAATGCGGTGGTTAAGAATGTTTTCTCTGGATTATATCTGAAATCTCTGGATTCAAGTCCCAGGCCTGCCATTCATTTAACCTTTTTAAGCCTTAGTTTCCCTGCCTCATCATGAAAACAGTAGTCCCTCACTAGCATGGTTAACGGACAATAATGCATAGAAAGCAATGAGCCCAATGTCTGGCTCATGCTGAGAACTCAATACGTGGTAACTATTAAATGCGTGGCCTGGCTCTTCCTTTCATCCTTCTCCTGTATACAAAACCTTGGGGATTAAACAACTCTGTGGATTTCATGAGGAAAGATGTTTGCAGAGTCACCTAAAGGGGTGATCCCTGGAATAAAGCCTACATACTTATCGTCGTCCAGCTAGAGATCTCTATTACCAGTTCAGACAGGGCTCAGGAAACCGTGCAACCACCCAAAGCTAAAGAATAAGGGATTCGCTATTTTAGGACCTAGAGCCGTACTCTGCTCCTGCCCCTTGGGTCTCTCCACTTGATTGCACTTCAGCTGAATTTCATCCACCAACATCTACATCTCTTCCCCTGGGGGGTTTCTCAGAAGCTGGAGAAGATCCATTTGCAAGGCGGGCTGGAAGTGCTGAGAGCAAGTGCCCCCAGGGAAGCTGATTCATTCCCCTCAGGTGAGACAACCCTGAAGTGTGGGTTACACAGTTTTCCCAAGGTTCCCCAGGGGATGAAACTCCAATTTATCCACAGTGGTAGAGGGCTCGATCACGTGTCCAGTATTTGCAGCCTTTCTTCCTGGGTTATGCATCTCCACTGCCTAACTGGTGTTTCCCGTACCTCCCAAATCAGCTACTAATGCTTCAGTCCTTGTTTCAGGGTCTCTCTCTTGGCAAACCCAACTGAAGACAGTGGGATTAAGCTCAGGGAAGAAAGATCGCTGTAGCGTGTGGTGCTTCTTGAGGGCTGACAGTCTCCCATCTGCTGCTATATCCTTAGCACCGAGGTAAATACTCGGCTCATGGTAATCATTCAATACACGCTTCATTAAAAGAATAAGAGACAGAGGCAACCCCACAGTTCTTGAGGAAGCGAAAGAGAAAATCATTTACGCATTATTTAAAGAATAGCTAGCATTCATTTGTACAGCAATTAACCATTTACACTTTTAGAGAGCAGGTTCCTAGGTATGACTTGCAGGTATTTCACAGATGAACAGACTGAGTCACAGGCTTTCTGCCTTCTTGTCCAAGGCCTGCCGTGGCTGACGCTAAAATCGCACCATGGTCCTTCACACAGTATCAAGTTGCTACCGTCCCTGTTAGTGGCAGCAGCATGATGTCTCTGCCACCATGGAAGAAGGAAAACACATTCAGCTGTTATGTTTCAGCCAGAGACACCACACTGAGCAGGATCCAAGCGGCTTCTTTTCCCTTCCCTTGAATTCCTCTGACGGAGGGGTTCTTAACCTGGGGTCCATGGATGGACTTGGAGGGCCTAGTACTTAAGTTCCTGTGTGCCTTTTTGGAAGGGGATCTTCGCTTCCATCATACTCTCACAGAGGTCTGTGACCAGATGAAAAGCCATTGTTCCAGCTGCTGCTGCTAGTAGGGCCTTGATCTTTAATTACACTTCTGGTGACAAAGTGCTTTCACTGTTCCACTTCCCCTCCCTTGCAACAGCCTAAGGTTTCTTAATGAATTCAACACTTACCAGCAGGATCCTTTTTTTGTTAGAGAAAAGAGTTGGGGCAAATCACTCAGGGCCCTGAATATGCATATTAGTACTCTTTTCCCTTTGCTTGGATGTCACTCAAACCTTTTTAACTCAGGACTTTGCAGTAGAAGGCAGCAACTAACTTTCCCCTCTGATTCTCCTTTAATGATCTCCATCTTGTCAACTATACGGTGAGAACAGAATGACCAGGCTCATTTCCCAAGCCTTTCCTTTGCTCTAGCTTTTCACACATCGTAAATCTCATTGGACATGCTGTCCCTTAGATCTCTGAGGAAATCCTCCCAGTATCTCAAAGCATAACTCAAATGCCCTTTCGTCAGCCAAGCCTTTCCATCCTAATATTGAATGATATTTATAGTGATAGCTAACATTTATTGAGGGCTTGCTATGTGCCAGGCATGATGTTAATAAGTTTTTGGTAAATATCCAAACCAAAACCTTTCCAGGTTTAGAAAGATTAAAGGATGTTAGATTCTGTAACAAATACAACAAAACAAACAAAAAATTAATCTCTGTAGCTTAACAGACTTGAAGCTTATCTCTTACATATGTAAAGTCTAAATAAGTGTTCCTGATAAGCAGGTAGACAGCATTGAGGGTGTTGGTCTTTCCATCCTATGGCTCTACTACCTTTAACAAGTAGCTTCCGAACTTGCTGGCTTGAGGATAAAGGATAAATGGTCACATGTGGGACGTGTTTATGGGCCAATCCTAGAAAATGGCATGTATTACTTTTACTTAGATCTGTATCCTAGTGTCTAACGGGAGTCATATGGCTGGGAGATTTGAACTAGCTTATGCGCACAAGGAAGGGGAAATAAATTTCGTGAGAATTTAGAATTGTTTGCCTCAAGGCATCCCGCTGGGAATTAGGAGAGCCGTGGCAATGTTGAATTTTACATTATGAAAATTATGAGTGTTATGTTCCTGGACAACAGTCACCATTCTGAAGTCCCTCCACTCTTTTGTATTCTGGGAAATGGCTTACTGCAGAGAAACACCTGTCCTCACGTGACTTAGAGAAGACCGACAGATGCCCCTTGGTTCAACTATGATGAAGCCAGACACAGACTCTCTAAATTCCCACTCTTCACCTCACAAATGACTAGCTGAGCGGTTTGTCCTGTGATTACTCAAAATCCTTGTTAACCACACACTTTGGTTAACTTTCTCTTCTTGCATGAGGTGTCTGACCCACCCTCACACGGAACCAGCCCAAAACTTCTTAACAGCCCCACCCAAGAGCAGGCTGACCTCAGGGATCATTCTCAGCTCTACAGCCGGGTCACTGCCACGTCCACTTACTCACCCCATTCACCCCACTTCCCATACCCACCGCTTTCAAGCCACATTACTTCTCCTTAAAGAAAGCCTCTTTCTGCATAATTCAGACACTTGCAGATCCCATGGTTGGAGCACTCTACCTACTGTATTGCTATTGTCCATTCCTTTCTCTTGCAATTATCTTTTAGAATAAAGTCTCTCCTTATGTAAATTTTTATTTAATAGCAGAGATTTGAACCCAGGGATTCTGGCTTGAATACACCCTCAGATTGCCTCCCGTGCCAGAGATGGGTACTCTCCTACGATGTACTACACTTTGCACTGTGTAGAGCCATCACACATTCAGGCACTCAATTTCCAGCTCCCTGCTTTTATTATTACTATCATTTAAAAATTTTTTTCTATATTTATTTATGTTTGAGAGAGACAGAGTTAGCGGGGGAGGGGCAGAGAGAAAGGGAGACACGGAATCTGAAGCAGACTCCAGGCTCTGAGCTGTCAGCAGACAGCCCGGTGCAGGGCTCAAACCCACGAACCATGAAATCATGACCTGAGCTGAGGTCAGACGCTCAACAGACTGAGCCACCCAGGCACCTCTCCAGCTCCCTGATTTTGGAAGTCGAAGCATGGGACTCCTTTGAGCCAATGAAATGTGAGTAGACAGGATGTGTCATTTCAGGCAGAGATGGTTGAGCATCTCCTGTGCCTCCCCCTAGTTCTTGTACACTCCTCAGGAGACCTTGGAAGATGCCAGCATCAAAAATGCAAAGCACTTGATGCCCAAGTCATTGCATAGAGGAGAGGCCTCTCCCAAAAGCCACCAACCAGGAACATCTGCAATGGGCTTTTGAGATTTGGGGGTATGTAACAGACTATTCTGACCCATACACTCTGCAATAGTAATAACACATTGGGAGCAGCAAAATATCCTGTGATGGGGGACTAGAGATCACTTATTCTTCATACAAATGCCTATGTATTATGTACCTCCCTTTAGTCCTTACCACACGATGCTTTGCCTTGGTATTGGGTCTATTTTCTCTCATTGAGATCATTGAGGTCTCAAACCCACAGGAGTTAGCAGCTTCTCGCATATACCAGGGACCATATGCTGAGAGAGTGAAAAAATGAGCTGTCCGATTCTATTTGCAGAACAACTTTTTCCAATAAGGACAGGTATTTATTTTTATTGTGGAAGTAATGAAATGCAAAACATGTGGAAAGTAAAATTTAGAAAGTCAGTTTTAATCTCATCACGTTTCTCTGGTATCTTCGTATATTTTCTTTTTTCATATTGTCATATTTGCCACCTTTGCATACACGCATTTTGATATCCTTCTCAATGTAATTTGATAGCGTGGTCATTTTTGGACGCTGCTACTTTGCTTCCATAGCATTGTTCTTAATCTCTGTTCATGCAAATGAATATCATATGATTTATTTATCTGTTCTCATATGTACTATGCAAATACGGCCTCAATAATAATCCTTATGCATAGAGATTTTCTGTGTACTTATATATATCATTTCCTTAGAATAAGTTTTCAAATGTAATATGACTAGGTCAAAGGTGTGACCATTTTATTATTATTGATACATATTACCAAATTGCTTTCTAGAATATCTCTACCTGTTTACAGAGGATTACTGTACCCTTGCCTGTGTAATTAAAAATGAAACACTTGGGGTGCCTGGGTGGCTCAGTCGGTTGAGATTCTGACTCTTGGTTTTGGTTCAGGTCATGATCCCAGGGTCATGGGATCAAGCCTTGAATCGGGCTTCATACTGAGTGTGGAGCCTGCTTAAGATTCTGTCTTTCCCTCTGTCCTCCCCAACTCTCTCTCTTTCAAATAATTAAAAAAAAAAAAAACAGAGAAACATTTATTTGGATTTATGATATGAAATATCTCATTATTTTAAAGCACGTTTCTTTGATTACTCAAAACAGAATGCTTAAAAAAAGGTTATTTATTTATTTTGAGAAGGGGGGACTGAGAGAGAGCACAAGAGAGAGTTCCAAGCGGGCTCAACACCCAGCATGGAGCCCGGCCCCAGTCTCCATCTCACAGCTGTGACATCATGACCTGAGCTGATATCAGGAGTTGGGTACCTAACCAACAGAACCACCAGGCTACTTTTGAATGGTTTTTTAGTTGTTGTTTTTTTATGTTTATTTTTATTTTTGAAAGAGACAGACACAGAGACACAGTGCAAGCAGGGGAGGGGCAGAGAGATAGAGGGAGACACAGAAGCAAAGCAGGCTCCAGGCTCGGAGCTGTCAACACAGAGCCCGATGCTGGGATTGAACTCTTGAACCGTGAGATCACGACGCGGGCTAAAGTCAGCTGCTTAACCGACTGAGCCACCCAGGTGCCCCGTTAGTTGTTTCTTTTGAAAAAATGGTCTCTTCTTATCCATTTAAACCATTTTTAAATTAAAACAAATGTATTGTGCCATGCAATGTGCTGTGTGGTGCAGTGGGAAACTAGAAGTCCTTGTCCTTGATAAATGTTCATCCCCACGGGAAGAGAGAGCGGGTCAACAAGTAAACAAATAAATATGATAATGTGTATCATACATAATGTGTACCATAATACACATAAATGTGTATTATGGAGGAAATTCACAAGGCTGTTGAGAATTTTACCTTACTTTACTTTCAGGGGGCTGGAGAGTCCCCTTAGAAAAGAGAATGGACGTGAAAAATGGGAAAGAGGTGGCCCTAGAAAGAGGTCACCATTCAAATATCGGGAAGACGAGAGTTCCAGGCAAAGAGATGAGTGTGTATAGCACCACTGAGGTGCAAGCAGTCTTGGCATGGTCACGGCAGAAAGAAAGGGATAGTCGCTGGAACGTAATGACATGTGAGCAGAGGTGTGAGATGAAGTTTGGGTTCTAAGCTTGGACCAAAGCTTTCATGGCCATCACAAGGAACTTGGGTTTTGTTCTAGGGTTTTAAGCACGGCAGTGATGTGATATAACTTAAAAAGGTCATTTGACTGCTGTGTGGAGAATACATTTGAAGTAGAAGAGGCAAATCCATTAGTATTCCAGGCAAGAGATAATGGGATGTGGACTAGGGTGGTGGCAAGGGAAAGAGAGAGAGATATAAAGACTTTAGTTTCTTTGGGGTTATCCCAAAAGTGGAGACTGAGACAAAATTTCAAGAACGTTTCATTTATCTGGGAGGTGATCCCAGGAAGTAGAGTGAGAGAGTCAGAAGATAACAGAACAGGAAGGTAGGAAATGTCCAGGAAAACCTGCACCAAGGTCATTGCCCTAAGCAATGGGCACTCTGAGAATAGAATGATTCCTAGAATAGTCAGTCTAAATACCTGAAGGCTCAGGCATTTATCCATTGACTCCAGATCTCCTTTCACCATTACTTTTTGAAAAAATTTATTTTATTTTATTTTATTTTATTTTATTTTATTTTATTTTATTT
>NW_024412400.1:15694899-15770623 GCF_014898765.1 Herpailurus yagouaroundi
GTCTCTCTCTGTCCCAAAAATAAATAAACGTTGAATAAAAAAAAAATTAAAAAAAAAAAAAGGCATTATAAGGGGCACCTGGATTGGCTCAGTTGGGTAAGCATTGGACTTCGGCTCAGGTCATGATCTCATGTTTTGTGAGTTCAGGCCCCACTTTGGGTGAGCACGAGCCCCATTTCAGGTGTGCCCTACTTCTCTTTCTCCCTCTCTTTTTCTCTGTCCATCATGGAATTCTCTCTCTCTCCATCTCTCTCTGCCCCTTGCTCACTTGCGCCTCATCTCTCTCAAATACGATACGATACAATACAATACAATACAATACAATACAATACAATACAACAAAATAAGGTAAAATAAAGTAAAATAAAATAAAGCATCATAAGCTAACATTGAACTTTAGTGAATGATATGTATTGATGATATGTATAGTGAGTGATATTGGGTTATATTGGAGTAGGAGTGGGGCATACTGATGTCTACAGTTTGCTTTGAGATGCATAAAAAATGAGATTGACAGATACAGGAATAGGCAGATAGCTATGTGCTAAGGCAAATACAGCAAAATGTTAATAGAATCTACATATTTAGTATAAAGGTGTTCAGTGTATAATTCTTTCAACTTTTCTGTGTCCTTGAACATTTTCCTTAGAAATCATGATGGGGAAAACAGTCAAACCCTCAAGGCTCTGCTGTTCCATTGAGGAAACCCAATAGGAGATAAATTTATGTATAGTCTTTTGGTCTTTCTTCTTGTTCTCATTTTATTTTTCTTAGATAAAGGAGATAAATTGATCATTCTCATGATGGCATTTGAAAAGGTGAGCCAGGGGCACCTGGTTGGCTCAGTCGGTTAAGCTTCCAACTCCGGCTTAGGTCATGATCTCATGGCTCGTGTGTTCAAGCCCCGGATCGGGCTCTGTTCTGACAGCTCAGAGCCTGGAGCCTGCTTGGGATTCTGTGTCTCCCTCTCTCTCTGCCCCTCCCCTATCACACTCTGTATCTCTCTCTCTCTCTCTCTCTCTCTCTCTCTCTCTCTCAAAAATAAATACACATTTAAAAAAATTAAAAAAGAAAAAGTGAGCCATTACTTGATCATGGGGACAGGCAGAATTACTTGTCCCCAAAGATGTGCTGGAATTTGTGAATATGTTACCTTATAGGGCAAATGAGACTCCACAGATGTGACTAAATTAAAGATCTTGAGGTGAAGATACTATCCCTGATTATCTGGACGAACCCAATATAATCACAAGCGTCCTTAGAAGTAAAAGAGAAAGGAAAGAGACCCAGAGCCAGCCATGTAAAAATGGACACGAAGTTTGGAATGATGTAATTTTGGCTTTGGAGGCAGAGGAAGGTGGCGGAGAGCAAAGGAATGCAGTTAGCCTCTAGCAGCTAGGACTGAAAATGGATGGGGTTCTCTGCTAGAGTCTCCAGAAGGAATACAATCTTGCCAACACCTTGACTTTAGCCTAGTGAGAACTGTGTCAGACTTCCAACCCGTAGATCTGTAAGATAATAAACTTGTGCTGTTGTAGGCCTCTAGGTTTGTGGCAATTTGTTCCTACAGGAGGCCGTAGGAAACCACTTCAATCACAGAAGGAAACTGTGTACGTCAACATATTATTCCAAAGCTATAGAGAGGAAAAATGAGGCTGAATGGTAGGTAAACCATTTTACGTGGATGTCAATTTTAGGGAGATGCTATGGGTTGAAGAAAGAGGCTAACTCACAGTATAAGTTTTGATGGTTTATTTTAAGCCTATACATAAAAATTAGAACAACAAATCTCAACCAAGCCTCATGGGAACGTGCAAAAAGCCCAACATCCAGGCCTCGGGGGAATTATCTGGATCACAGAAGACCCAGGCCTCAAGGAGTATGAACAGGAAGGCCATTCAGCAACCAGGACGGATCTAGGGACCTCACCAACAAGAGTTTCTATGCTATGAGTGGGACCTACATTTTTCCAGGTTTTTGATTCATTCTGAATTAGTCTGCAATTTTTTCTTAGTGCCTGTGGCCAGGACCACTGCCTGGGTGCACCTTCCTCTGGTGGGCATAGCCATGCCTGAGTGGGCACAGCCTGGAAAGAAAAATGTACCCTGGATTTCTGTCTAACCTCCCTCCCCACCCAGGCAGTGCGAGGTGTAACCCGCTCAACCTTCTGTATACTCCAGCCTGCTGGCTCTTCACATTTCTGTATCTCTTCTGTCCCTAGAGCTTCTGGCTTCTGGATAGCTTCTGCTGCCTAGAACCCTTGTTCATTTATACCCCTAGCTCACTTGTTCCTCTCTAAGGCCCCTGCTGGTTTTTCTGTGGGAATCCCTTTAGTTCAGCTTTTGCTGCGCATTGCTTGATTTTCCTCACTGATCCCCAATTTAATTCCTGGAAATGAGATTCTGATTGCTCAAACTGACCTTTATTTGGCATGAGCTTTTCACTCCAAGTGATCTCATAAGTCTGGAGGCTTGACTGCTCTGGGATCAGGGTCCCATCCCTAGTCTTATAAAAAAAAATGATAATAATTAAAAAAAATATTTTTGAATAGTGGGTGAAGTCACTTGGAACCCAAGGTGGTGACCTAACCTTGCTACCTTTTAAGGAGCTTTGGGGAGACAGGACCATAACTGACAGGGGTCGGTCAAATTTTAACTATCGTGGATGTTATTTCAATGTATGCTTTGTCCCTCTCCACAGAGAATTTCAGAAAGTTAAAACAAAAACACAGCACATTTAATAACGTAATCAAGCAAAGCTATAAACAGAAGAAAAAAATTGGGGAAACTAGTTACAGAGGAACGTGAATATTATGGCCGATGAGATAAACACCGTTGTTTGATTGTGCTTCAGATTCATTTCTGAGCTTCTCCCTATCCAAGGAAGAATTGGAAATGGGTGATCTGTAGAGTTCTTAAGGAAATAATCATATTTCTCACTTTACTGGGTGGCAGAGGCCTTATGCTCCTTTGACATGAGTCCCCTCTAACAACAGAACTTTGGGAAAGAACTCTGTTGAGAGATCTGGAGTGAATGGAAATCTAAATGCATATGGACCATTTGTCTTTATTTCTGGCAAGCTTTTCACTTGCATCATTCTCTTATAATTCAGAACCTGAAGGCTTCAATACCTGAAGGCTCTTTCAGGTAAGCAAATCCTCACAGGTATTTTCCCTTGCCGAATATCCCTAAATATTGGCCCAGAAGCAGATCTTACCAAGTCACAGGGAAAACTCCAGTGTGTCCCTCCACCGAGATCTTTGCTTCAAGGTTTCAAACATATTTAGCTTATCCCAACCTCCATGAACACCTGTTTCTCTGAAAGGAGAGCTCAAGAACCTTTTGTTTTAGCTAACACCCTACAAGTCAAGGCTGTGGTTATAGAAAGAAAATTGACTCGAGTACCAGGAAAGCTGGATTTGAGCTTGGATCCTGTCACTGATTCACCTGGTGTGACCTCAGTGTTTCTCCTTATGACTTTGAAAGGATGGGCGACTACATCAGTATTTCTCATGTTTTGGCCCAGAGTTATTACGGGGGGAATTAATTATGAAAATGCAGATCCTAAGATCCTACTTCAGATCCACTGAATCAGAATCGCTGAGGTTGACACCTGATGTTCTAGATTTTAATACCTCTGCAGGTGCTTCTGATGCACAGCCAAGTTTAAGAAACAATCTATTTGGTAACCTACCAAACTCTTTCCAGTTCAGTGTTCATTTGATAACCACATTCCTGAGGAAGTAATCATGTCCTTCCTCTTGGGGTTTTTCAGCCATCCAGGACTAGGGATGGATACAAAAACAGATGAAAGGCAAGGCCAGGCTTTTTTCCTTATTTGGATACACGGTAGAATACTTCTTAGCAGAATCATTCCCTTAAAGCCTCCAGGTAATTTAATGGTTCTATTTAATGGCTGGCATCAGTAGAACATTCCTCTTTGCAATATTGACCCAAGGAGTAGCTGGAGGCTACAAGATGATAAAAAAGAAGGTTCTGCCAAAAATAAATTCAAGACAAAAATTAAAAATGAACTTCCAATATCTGTCTGAAGATCTGTGAGAGTCATTCTGATTATTCACAGATAGTTAACTTTCATTCCTATTACGTTCCCAACACAATTCTCCTTTCTACTAGCTGGGGCTCATTGTCTACAGTCCTGTTAGTTAAGACTGCATACTGTACACAAATGGATAGGAATGGTCTTTCATTTTGCCTTCTGGGGCATCACATGGTAAATTGGGGCTCAACTCTCACTGGTTTAGGCTATAGTTTCACGCCCTGGGGGTTTCAAACACATATGATGCATATTATGTGCCCGACGTCTCTCAACATATATTAGTTCATGTAATCCTGAGAGCAACTATAGGAATCCATTAACAGATAGAGAAATCCAGTCCCTGGAAATCTTAGATAACGCGCCCAGGGTCACACAGCTAGTCAGTAGAGGAGTTGGAATGGGTGAATGATTTGATTTGCTTACACTGAGAAAGCACTTGTTAGAAAAAAGCCCCCACATAGGGTACTTAAAGACTTAAGGAATTAAATTGCCATTTGCACTAAGTGGTCATGCCTCTACTATGAGTGGTGGCTTGTGTTAAACTCAACGTTGTCCTTATGTTGGCTTCCTCCCAAAGACCTGAGATACATATGAAGAAGACTTTACCTTCTCTGGCTTCCTCTTCCTTACCTATAAGAAGAAAGAAAATTTCTGTGGTGATGCTAAAATTTGGTGATCAATGCACAAGACTAAGAGGTACTATTTCTGAGTGTCAGTTACTATCATGACGTGGGCACCACGTAGTGGGAAGTGCTCTGACATGGGGTCGAAAGTGGTGAGAGCCTCCAATTCCAAGGCGGGTTTGCCCTGTGTCCTTGGAAAAGACACAAAGTCTCTCTGGTCTTTGGTCCCGTCATTTCTAAAATAAGGGATTGAATCAGAATTAATGTTTTTCAGAAACTATTGAGCTCTTTAAAAGAAAGATGTATGTGATCAAATAAAATTTAGAGAATATATGATCTATGCCTCTGCTAGCAATTTACTGGGCATATTCACATACTAACATAAGAGTTCTAAATTTACTGATGCATGCTTTTCTGCCCTTCCCCACCCCCATCTTAAGACCAATAAACATCTTATGGAAAACTTTGGAGAATGTTAGATTACATGATTTTTATATTTTCAAATATAAAATTCTATGATTTTTTTTTTCACTCCTTACCACTGTTGGTTGGTTGATCCTTAGGGTGAAAGGCGTAAGTAGAAAACACTAGCCCTGACAGATTGAAACCATTGTGTATAGGAGACCAAATTAAGGAAAGAACAAAGTGGGGTGTCTCATTTGACTGAGAGGTTTTGAGTTGAAATCTGTGTTCTGTTGGACTGAATGCTGATGGAGATTTTTTTCTCATCTGAATGCCTACTTAATTGCCTGAAGAGAGTTAATATCTCCAGCTCGATTTTGGAAAGAGATAGAACTCATCAGACAAGAGCAATTAGTTGACCTCTGAGTGTGGGCTGAACCTCTTAAGAACGCTGTCGTAATCATTAGTCCAGACAATCAGGACCTGCCTCCCTCCTCCTCTGGAACGAGGAGGAATATCCGTTCCCCATGTTGCCTGTGTGTTCCCTCTTCTTGCGGCTGAGCGGATTTAACGCCCCATTTTTAAGAAGCCAATTCCTTTTTTCACTAAGAAGACAGTGAATGAATTACAGTTTATTTGCAAAACAGTTGAGACGTCAGGCATAAAAATGAGATGTGACGTAGGGTCCAGAATTCAAAGTGTTTTCTGACTATAATATTGAACAACAACTCTGTGTATTTACTCTTTTCATCTTGATCAGAAAGGCAATTTTTCCCAAATGCTCAGAAGCAAAGCCATCCTAATTGTATTTTTATTTCTGCTGGCTGCTTTTAAAACCATTTTAAGCTTTTCGTTTTATTTATTTATTTTATTTATTTTTTTTTAATTTTTTTTCAACATTTATTTATTTTTGGGACAGAGAGAGACAGAGCATGAATGGGGGAGGGGCAGAGAGAGAGGGAGACACAGAATCGGAAACAGGCTCCAGGCTCCGAGCCGTCAGCCCAGAGCCTGACGCGGGGCTCGAACTCACGGACCGCGAGATCGTGACCTGGCTGAAGTCGGACGCTTAACCGACTGTGCCACCCAGGCGCCCCAGCTTTTCGTTTTAAAACAAACAAATGTAGACAGAATAGGCGGATGAATCTCCATTTACTCATTCATTCCCCACCTTCAGCAATGATCCAATAGAGCCAATCTTATTTCTTCTATATCTTCTAACTCTTCCTGCTTCTTAGAGCTGGAATATTTTGAAGAAATTCTGAGACATCATATAAGTTTATTCGTAAATACTTTAGTATTCAGAAAATCTATTTATACACACGCACTATTCAGACTAGTAGTAATATTCAAATTTTTCTGATCATCTCATGATTTACAATTATTTTCTTAAAAAATTTTGCAAAGAGCAATGTCCATACCTTGCATTGAGCTGACATTTGCTCTACTGTCTCACCAACCTTTTTTATCAACCGTTTTCATTGTAACCATTCAGGTGAGTGTGCAGTGGAATCTCATTGTGGTTTAGATTGGCATTTCCTTTATGACTAACGATACTGAGTATTTTCCTGCATGTGTAATTGCAACAAAGGTATATTTCTCACTTGAGTCATAACCTGATACACATAAGGTGGTTTTCCTGGGCATGTCTCTTGTGGTTAATAAAAAATCTGGCCGCTTTCTTTTTCTTTTTCTTTCTCTTTCTCCTTTTCTTTCTCTTTTTCTTTTCTTTTTCTTTTTTCTTTTGTGTTTAGATTCAAATTAGTTAACATACTGTGTAGTCTTGGCTTCAGGAGTAGAACCCAGTGATTCATCTCTCACATATGACACCCGGTGCTCATCCCAAGTGCTTTCCTTAATGCCTGTTGGCTGCTTTCTTTTTCCAGCTCTGCTATCTGAGAGTGCTTTCCTTCTACTCACTCCTGCTCTTAACTATCTTAGACCAAAGTGTCACATTCCCATGGGCAAAAATTCAGTTATAAGATTCCAACCCAACCATTAGCAGGGCTGGGAAATAGGATTTTCCTGAGTTTGCAGGGAAGAGAAACACTGTAGCAAGCACACTATTTCACTGCAATTATTGTTTGTCCCTATTTATAAACCTTGTTAATTAAACTCATTTAAATATTTTAAATTGCACCTATAAATTTAATATATTGTATATACTTTTAAGTACTTCAGTTAAGTATTTAAGTGTTTCTTAGTAGCCCAATAATATAAATATATATTCGTGGCGAATTTTAATTTGTATTTACTGTTCTAATACCATTTACAATAACTTAGTAAGATTTCAATTTAAAAACGTAAGTCTCTAAGGGGCGCCTAGGTGGCGCAGTCGGTTGAGCGTCCGACTTCAGCCAGGTCACGATCTCGCGGTCCGTGAGTTCGAGCCCCGCGTCGGGCTCTGGGCTGATGGCTCAGAGCCTGGAGCCTGTTTCCGATTCTGTGTCTCCCTCTCTCTCTGCCCCTCCCCCGTTCATGCTCTGTCTCTCTCTGTCCCAAAAATAAATAAAAACGTTGAAAAAAAATTAAAAAAAAAATAAAAATAAAAACGTAAGTCTCTGAGTACATAAGCCAAATTTTAATAGTATTTTTTCCTAGGGAAGGAAAAGGGTTGGCGTAGAGAATAAAGAAGAGTATAAGCATTGTGGGAATGTTAACTATTTAACATATTTCTTTTGTATTTTTATTTTTTTAAATTTTTTTTCAACGTTTATTTATTTATTTTTGGGACAGAGAGAGACAGAGCATGAACAGGGGAGGGGCAGAGAGAGAGGGAGACACAGAATCGGAAACAGGCTCCAGGCTCCGAGCCATCAGCCCAGAGCCTGACGCGGGGCTCGAACTCACGGACCACGAGATCGTGACCTGGCTGAAGTCGGACGCTTAACCGACTGCGCCACCCAGGCGCCCCTCTTTTGTATTTTTAAAGGCATGATTTAGCAAGTAAAAAAGAACCCAAAGTTTAAACCAACAACTAAATTACACATTAAGTTTTGAATTAGCATTATAAGTCTAACCTGTTATTTTAATAGAACAAATTTTCCTGATCATTATAAATACTTGAACATCAAATATGCACACATTGAAAACAAACTATTAGTATCATGGCTTGGATTCTCTTAAATATTTCTATACCCAATTCTGAATCTTCCCCATGTTGGAAGATGCTACCAACTAATTAAACAATTACGCTGAACCGAAACATTTAGGGTAGCACTTTCAGATAATTCTTGAGCTTATATTCTCAGCTGGCTGAGGTTTTTAATGACCTAAGAAGTTTCTATCTGAGCTGTTTGTGTTCTTTCCCACAGCTCACACACACCAGGACGGTGGTTTCTTCTTCTCCCGTCTCAGTTCACCCCCCGCATCTCCTGGACTCACTTTCCACATTACCTATTTTTTCACGTTTCCCCTTGATTAGGTTCAACTAATCTATTTACTTCTTTAAATTCTATTCATATTCTTCCTATACATCAGTGCCATGACTTACCCATATTTAAAGGATACACAATTCCATTGCTCACGTGACTTCCGACTCAGGCAGTAAAATGAATTCTACTTAGTTTCCAATCCCAGCTTATCCATTTACTTGCTGTGTGACCTTTACCAGGTTGGTGGGCTACTCTGTGTCTCAGAGTCCTCTGTGTGAAAAAAGGGATAATAATAGTACTTACCTCAGTGTTGTTGTATGGGTTAAATAAGCTAATAAATACAGAGGACACTGAACAGTGTTGCCGCGTATTAAGTGCCTTGTATATGTGAGCTATTGTTATCATGATTGTTGTCATTAGCATTGTTAGTGTTTTTGTGACTTTGAGGTGGTGCCCACGACGCCCAGAGGGTAGTATGCAAAACCCCACTCGTTGGGATCCACCAGTGTTTCTCCACTCATTGCGTCTCTCCACTCATTTTATGTCTCCCCGAGAACTGCAAATGCCCAGGAGTTCTTCCCCTGGGGTTAGGACAACTCTGAAGATTAATGTACACCCCAGAGCTCCTGGAGGAGCCTTTCGGGGTTATCCCCTTGCTGGCCTTCTTCAGCTCCCCCTATCATTTGCAGCTTTGCCTGGGCACACTCCGTGAGTCCAGGCACAGGAATCTTTGTCTCAGCATGGGCCCCTGATGAGCAGTTTGAAAGGGGAGAGGGCCACTGGATTCAAATGACTATATATTTAAAATTATAATCCTGTTAGCATGTTGATTTGTGGTGGAAGTCTTAAACTTCAAGGGGTACATCAGCGAACGACCTGTAGGACTTGGGAAAAAAACCACAGATGACCACAGTCCTCCTTTCTCCCAACTCCGAGGTTTTGATTCAGGAGGGCCAAATCAGAATTATTGGGGCCCAACACTTTGCGTTTCTAGTGAGTCTCAGTGATGCTGATGCTGCTGGTCCGGGGACCAGACTTTGAGAGCCATTAGTGTGAATGATATCTGTGGCCCCAAGTGCCTCCTATAAGGAAATACTTGCACAGTGACAGAAAACTGAGCCACATGAGCAGTTAGTGAAGGCCTGTGAAGTTAGCGGGGAAGTATTTTGGGGATACGGCTGGAGGATTTCTGAACATCTCTCAAATAAGCCCAGGAAGAATAAAATTTTATATATATTTTTTGTATACTTTGATTTAGATACATATTCACCCACTTGTATTGTCCTCAGGATAAAAGCTCCTCCGTCATAAAAAAGATTGACACACATAAGTGCCTCACCCTGTTCCTGCACCATACTTAATAGGCACCCGATTATTGGTATTGTTGGCTATTCCTTCTCGGCATCACCACCGTCTCAAGCTAGGCCAATCTGTTGGATCTCCTTGGTGTGGTTTCTTGCTACAGTTTGGAAGCAAACGCGGTAGGGAGGATGAGGTAACAGTCAACTCTTATTTCCCACACAAAGTGGGAAACACACCAATAAAATATCATCATTTTTATTACCTGGGGCATCTCTTCAGAACTGCACTGTTCCCTCAGAATGGACATTTATTGTTACCCCAGGCAGCCACCTGAAAAACACACTTGCCGATCTGGAGACAGGTCTATGGGGAGACGGTGCTGATGTGTCCCTCACCCCTGAGCCCCTGTTGCTCCCAAAATGGGTCTGATGTCTCAGTCCTTCAAAGTGAGAGACAGCACAGATTATGTGATTCACTTGCAATTTCACTTTCCTTTTTTTTAGAAAACAAAACATATGCTTGTTTGATTCGGTTCTCTTAGGAGGCCTTAGTAAGTACCTGTTGAAAGAGGAAGTGAATAATTTGAAAAATGTGCCTTATGTGCTTAGGAATAATATCTCACAATTATTAAATAGGGGCTTAAATAGGGGCTGTTGTGTTTTTACATTAAAAAATATATATAATTCAATATATTCTGGCTATAAAACTTAAAGCATTCTATTCGCAAAAATTCAAAAAAAACCTTGAAGTACACAATAAATAAAAATGTCCATAACTTCTGAGAGAATCACTGTTAACATATGGCCAAATATAGCCTTCCTCCTGTCTTAATACAAAATATACATATATCATTCAACAAAATTGATGTATGTATTAGTTTTCTCTTGTAAATGTGGATGAATTATCACAAACTTAATGGCTTAACACGGATTTATTATATTACGATTGTACGGTTTAGAAGTCTGACATAGGTCTCACAGAGCCAAAATCGGAGTGTTAGCAGGCTGGGCTCCCTCCAGAGGATCTAGGGCAAAATCCATTTATCTGCCTTTCCAGTTTCCAGATGCTTCCTGCATCCTATTTGCAGTCATTAACCTTCGAAAGTAGTAAAATAGCATCTATCTGACCCTTCCTCAAGGTTCTCTGTTTCGGATGACTAACATGGTTAGATCTGGTCCTCCTGGATAAAACAAGGTAACTTCACCTCAGTGCCCTTAAACTTAATCACATCTGTAAAGCCTCTATTGTCACGTAGCCTAACATATTCACAGTTTCTGGGGATACAAACTTGGATATATTTAGGGAGGGGAGGGACATTATTCTGCCTACCACAGGATAATAGCATACATTCACTTTGAAACCTATTTGTCCCCCTCACTCAACCGTGAATCTTGGACATTTCATGATGCCATTAAATATTTTGCTGCAATCAGACTGTTAAGGAAAAATGAGATCCATTGACAAATCTACTTACACAGCACTTAAATAATTCTATTCTTTGGTATATTCAAAATGTTGCCAATTTTTCACATTAAAAATAGACCCCAAATACGCAAAGTAGTTTGGAAAAGGAAAGCAAAGCTGGAGCTATCATAATTTCAGCCTTCAAGTTATATTACAAAGCTGTAGTAATCAAAACAGTATGGTACTGGCACAAAAATAGACACATAGATCAATAGAACAGAATAGAAAACCCAGAAATAAGCCCCCAGCTATATGGTCAATTAATTTTCAACAAAGCAGGAAAGAATATCCAATGGGAAAAAGTTTCTTCAACAAATGGTGTTGGGAAAACTGGACAACAAATTGCAAAAGAATGAAACTGGGCCACTTTCTGAAACGATACACGAAAATAAATTCAAAATGGACTAAAAACTTAAACGTGAGACCTGAAACCATAGAAATCCTAGGATAGAGCACAAACTTCTGACATTAACCATAGCAACATTTTTCTAGATATGTTTCCTGAGGCAAGGGAAACAAAAGCAAAAATAAACAATTAGTACTACATCAAAATGAAAAGCTTCTGCACAGTGAAGGAAACGATCAATAAAACTAAAAGGCAACATATTGAATGGGAGAAGATATTTGCAAATGACATATCTGATAAAGGATTAGTATCCAAAATATATGAAGAACTTATACACCTCAACACTCCAAAACAAATAATCCAACCAAAAAATGGACAGAAGACATGAACAGACATTTCTCCAAAGAAGGCATCTGAATGGCCAACAGACCCACGAAAAGATGCTGCACATCATTCATGATCAACGGAAATGGAAATCTGAACTACAGTGAGATATCACCTCACATCTGTCAGATGGCTAAAATCAAAAACACAAGGAACAAGCGTTGGTGAGGATGTGGGAAAAAAGGGACCCTCTTGTACTGGGTGGGAATGCAAACTCTTGGTGGGAATGCAAACAGGTGCAGCCACTATTTAAAAGGGGTGTACTTGTCCTGATGAGCACTGGGTGATGTATGGAAGTGTTTAATCACTATATGTACAGCTGAAACTAATACAGCACTGTGTGTTAACTATACTGATATTTAGAATAAAATAAAGTAACATCATAATAAACATATTTTTATTTTTTTATTTTTGGGGAGGCTATATCTTTTTAAAGTTTTTATTTATTTATTTATTCATTCATTCCTTTATTCATTCACTTTTTTTTAACTCCAGTAAACATACTGTATTATATTAGTTTCAAATATACAACATGGTGATTTAACAATTCTATACGTTATTCATTCGGCGCTCATCAGGACAAGTGTGAGCTTTAATCCCCATCACCTATTTCGCAAGTTACCCTACCCACCTCCCTTCAGGCAACCATCAATTTATTCTCTGTAGTTAAGAGTCTGTTTTCTGATTCCTTACTAAGATAAACTCCTAAAAATGAAATTCCTGGATCAGAGGACAGGCAACGGGATTTAAAGGCTATTATCTATGTTTTGTTAAGTTCTACCCTTCCCTCAGGGGTTTTGCCAATTTAAACTCTCACCATCACTGTGCAGGAGAAAAATTGTCTCCTGCCCCTTCATCAGTGCTGGTTTTGATATTTTTAAAATCTTTGTCTAGTTTTTGATGTAGAAAATGTTGGAGTTTGGAGCCGACGGCAAGAAAGAGTTCTTGAGATGTCTACAGTGCAAAAAGGTGGTTTTATTGAAGCACAGGGACAGGACCCGTGGCCAGAAAAAGCTGCCCTGGGGTTATAAAGGATGACTGATTATATACTTTCAAGTTGGGAGGGGGTCACGGATAGGTAAGTCTCTAAGGAATTTGGAAACAAAGTTTCCAGGACCTTGAGGGGCTAGCTGTTGTAAAGATAAGGCCATTTACTAAGTCTAGTATAATCTTAGTCATGAGACCCTTTAGATGTATATCAGTAGGCCATATGTTTGGAGAATGATTGTTAACTCTATCTGGGGATGGGGAGGTAGAAATAAATGAACTTTCCAAAGGGATTTTCTTGTGCTGAAAAAGACTCACAGAATCCTGGGGTTGGGGGTTGGGCTAAGATTGCCTTTTGCCCTTAGCGAGAGCAAGGTCATTCTGTCTGTTTCAAGGACTTGTCAATGGGCTCCAGGCAATAAGGAAATCTAATTTTTCATTTGCCTTTGTTTCCCACATCAGTTTTCAGGAAAAAAAAAAAAAAAGCTTCGTTTTTCTTATAATTGGTCTTTAGTTATATGATGAGGTCAAAAAAAATATCCTTTAAGGCAAAATAGCTTCTCATATTCATGGTTTCTTTCTTTCGCGGCAAGTAAAGTTGTTATTAGCAGTGGTTTTCTCTTGGGACTGATGGGGTGGGTGGGGGAAGAAGGAGAGAGGATCATAACTGGTCTAGGTATCAGACAACAATATTCATGCTGTCATAATGTTTCCTATCAAGCTCAGTGTCAGTTTCTGTCACTAGCTACAAAACCAAACAAACAAATTAAAGTGAAATTTCTTCAAATTGAAATAGAATTCCTTCTTGACTAGGATATTTACAAAAGAGTCAGAGAAAAATCTACTCTAGATTAATGTTAATATTGATCAAAGAATTCCCACTCAACTAACTAAAGCCTATACTCAATAATAGGACCATCTCATATATTTATGGTACTTTTATATTTTCAGGACATTTTCCTGTTACATTTTTACATGCCGGTTTTATTATGAATGGGTATTAAACTTTTCAAATGCTTTCCTTCTTTTATTGAAATGATCATATGGGGTTTGTTCTTTATTATGTTAATGTGGCACATTATATTGCTTTTCAATTGCTAATCGAACTTTCCACACCTGGGATAACCTCTAGTTGGTCATGATGTATGTTAATTGTATGCTAATATTTTGTTAAAAATTGTTATGCATATGTTTATGAGAGATACTTATCTTTTTTTATTTTTAATTTTTTTTTCCAACTTTTATTTATTTTTGGGACAGAGAGAGACAGAGCATGAACGGGGGAGGGGCAGAGAGAGAGGGAGACACAGAATCGGAAACAGGCTCCAGGCTCTGAGCCATCAGCCCAGAGCCTGACGCGGGGCTCGAACCCACGGACCGCGAGATCGTGACCTGGCTGAAGTCGGACGCTTAACCGACTGCGCCACCCAGGCGCCCCAAGAGATACTTATCTTTGAGAGGTTTTGTGTGTGTGTGTGTGTGTGTGTGTGTGTTTAGTAATGTCTTTGGCAGTAGGGTTATAGTGCCCTCATACCCTCCTCCTTTGTTTCTTTAAAGAGTTTGTGTAAGATTGGGGTCATTTATTCCTTGAATTTTATAGAATTCCCCAGTGAAACCATCTGGGTCTGAAAGATTTTGGTTTTGGTTTTGATTTGTGTGTGTTTGTAATGGGGACTGATGGTTTCAACAACAAACTCATTTTCTTTAATGGGTATAGAATCTTTGCTTTTTTCTTCTTGTCACTTGTGATAAATTGTAATTTTCAATAAATGTGTCCATTTCATCAGAGCTGTCAACATTATTGGTATAAAGTTATACGTAGTATTGTAGGGGCCAACAGCAGGCTGCCCCAAGATGGGCCACTTTGGTCTAAAGATTATTCTGAGCTAAAAGTAATAAAACCCTAGCAGATAACAGAAAACACTCTCTGCCTCCCCTTCAAGGGCCTAAATTTACCTTGGTAAAGAGAGCCTGCATAGGAAGAAGGCTATTAATAGAGATTCTCCTTTAGTGAAGACATTTACCTGCAAAACAGGGCAACCTTTGTTTTTCAAAACAACTCCTTTCACCCTCCAGCTAATGGCCTTCCTCCCCTTCTAATCCTCAGACCTACTGCTCTCCTTAGCTGATACAAGCTGCATGTTGCCTCATTGTCTTCGGAATCTCATGTCTCTGTGGGTTCCCTGTATGCAAGCTGTTAAATTTGATTTTCTCTTGTTAACCTGCCTTATGTTGATTTGGTTCTGAATCTGCTAAAAAGATCATAAGGCAAAGGAATCTTCTTCCCCGACAGTATCCTCTCCTTTTCTTTTTTCTTCTCTCTTCTCTTTTTTGTCCTTCCATTTCCCCCTTTCCTTCAACTTCTGGTCATCTTTTTCATTTTATCTAGAACATTCATTAATATTAAGAAAGAAAATATCATAAAACTGTAATATCATCACAGAGTCATACCTGGTCTCCCACCAGAGTTGGGAAATGGCCAAGTTAGACAATTTAAATGCTCGATGCCAAGAACACTCAATATTCATTAGTTAAAACTCCTCTGTCATGAGCAATGCTTGGATCCCAAGGTTTGTTTCTGTGATTTTATTTCTTCTGTGTTTCTGTGGCTGATCAACTTCAACTATGTATCCACAATTCTGACTCATTCACTATTGTTTTGTTAAACTAAAATCTACACTCAATAAAATCCATTCTGTATGTTTTGCCAAAAACACATTCATGTGACAAGAGCAACAATCAAGAAAGACAAAGGACAGTTCCATCACCCACCTGTTCCCCCAAATCCTCGCAGACCCCTTTGTAACCAATCCCTGCTTCCACCTCACCTTGAGAACCACTGATATGCTTTCTATTACTATAACATTGCCTTTTCCAGAATGTTATACAGATGGAACGTGTAATATATGGCTTTTTTAAAAAAAAATCTGGTTTCTATTAGTTGAAATAATGCGATGCATCCATGTTGTTACACACACGTGTGTATTGCTGACTGATATTCTGAACTTTGGATGGACCACCATTTGCTTATTCATTCACAAATTTAAGAATATTTGGGTTTTTTTTTCGAGTTTTTGTAGCTTATTAGTGAAGTTGCCAAAAACATCTTCTTGTAGGTTTTTATGTAAATATAAATTTTCATATCTTTTGTGTATTAAGGAGTGGAATTGCTGGGTCACATAATAAGTATGTGTTTAACTTCATAAGAAACTGTCCAACTATTTTCCAACTTAGCAGCACCCTTTCCACATTCTCATCAGTGACTTACACAAATTCCTGCTGGTAGTGTGTGTTATTTATTTATTTACTTAGAAAAGCTTAGCCATTCTAATTGACTTTAAACTATGGAACACGGCTTGCATTTATGGAATAAACACCACCTGGTCATGTCCTATTGTCTTTTTTATATATAGGTGGGTTTAATTTGCTAACATTTCTGTGTTTTTTATCTCTCCCCTGGTAATTATTTTTGGGAAATGTTCTCCTCTACTTTTTGGAAGAGTTAGTGTAGAATTGGTATTATTTTTTCCAATGCATGGTAGAATTTACAAAACGCTTGGAGTTTTCTTTGTAGAATGGTTGTAACTGTGAGTTCAATTTCCTTGATATATTTAAGGCTATTCAGGTTACCCATTTCATCTTAGTTTCAAATTGCTGGGCATAAAGTCTTTTATAATATTCCATTATTATCCTTTTAATGCCAGTAGGAAGAGGAGTGATATATACCCTCTTACATTCTTTCTCTTTACTTCCTAAGTCTCTGTAAACAAATGTCGAATTTATCTTTTCAAAAAATCAGATTTTGTCTTTATTGATTTATTCTATTGTTTTTCTATTTGCAATTTTATTGATCTCTGCTCTAATCTGTATTAGTTTCTTCTTCTGTCTGCCTTGGGTTAAACGTGTTCTACTAGTTTTTCGAAGGTGGAGATTTAAATGATTAATTTCATAATTAATTTCAAATTTGGTAAATTTCTTTGTATTTTTTTAAGCTTTATCCCACAAATTTTGTAGGTTGTATTTATATATTCTTTCAATTAATTGTTTGTCTATTTTTCCTTGTGTATTCTTATTTAAAGCTCTGCGTTATTTAGAATCCTTTTTGTTTTCGACTTTCTTGGGGTTTTCCTGTTATATTTCTGTTATTGGTTTCCACTTTAATTTTGTTGTGGTTAGGGGATATGCTTTATCTGATTTTCCTCTTCTCAATTTGTTATGGTTTGTGTTCTTATCTGAAATGTTGTCTATTATGATTGTTGCACTATGGAAGAATATAACTTCTGCATTTGTTGGCTGGTGTGTAACATAAATATCAATTAGGTTAAGTTGCTGTTAATGTTCAAGTCCTCTATTATCATTACTGATTTTCTGTCTACTGGTTGTTTTGATTACTGAGAGAAGAGCTGAAATCTCCAGTTATAATTGTAGATTGGGCTACTTCTTCTGGTTCTGACAATTTCTGATTTAATATTTTTAAGCTCTGTCAAGGTGCACACTCATTCAGACTTTTAATTATTCCTATTGAATTGTCCTTCTTTATCCCTTGTAATTGTGCTTGTTTTAAAGTCTGCTTTATCAGGGTGCCTGGGTTGAACGTCTGACTTCGGCTCAGGTCATGATCTCATGGTTTGTGGGTGGGTTCAAGCCCCAGGACCGGCTCTGTGCTGACAGCTTGGAGCATGAGTCTGCTTTGGATTCTGTGTCTCCTTCTCTCTCTACCCCTTCCCCACTCGCATTCTGTCTGTCTCTCTCTCTCTCAAAAATAAATAGGCATTAAAAAACTTTTTTTCAGAAAGTCTATTTTATCTGCTATGCTTACCCAGTCCAGCTTTCTTTTAATTAATGTTCACATGCTATATCATTTTTTCTTTTACTTTTTCCATGGGTATATTTTTATATTTAAAGTAGATTTCCCATAGACAGCCTATATGCATCTTCATTTTTTATCCAATTTGATAATTTGTCTTTTAATTGTTCAGATTAGATAATTTATACTTAATGCAATTGATATGACTAACCTTAGATCAGTCATTTCCTTTTTGTCTTAATCTTGATTCATGTTTGTTTGTTTTCTTTCTTGCTTTTATTTAGAATGTTTGAATAATTTCCGATATTCCAGTTATATTTTACCCAACGTTTTGGTTCTCTCTCTGTGCGTTATTTCAGGATGCCTACCTAAAATTTCAGAGTCCACCTAGAGAGTTAGTATAATACCACTTCAGGTGAAGCAGAGATGTGCTGCAACCATATAAGTCCGTGTAGACTCCACAATTGGCCTTTACGTCACTGCTGTTAGGTCATAACTATGCACATTGGAAACCTCATCCGACAATGTCAGGATTTTTATTTTCAAGTCATGTATGTTTTATAATTTAGGATTTTGTGTTCACCCAGACACTGACCATTTCTGTTGCTTTTCCTTCATTCCTGGAGTTGCAGCTTGCCCTTTGATATCATTTCCCTTCAGCCTGAAGAACTTGCTTTAGCATTTTGAATTCTTCTTCTGGTAACAAATTCTCTTAGTTTCTGCACCTGAGATTGTCTTTGTTGTCACTGTCATTCCTGAAAGCTATTTTTGGTCGATAAGGATTATTGAGTTGAAAGTTCTTTTCTTTTAGCACTTTTAAGATACTATTTCACAGTCTTCTTGCTTCCATATTCTCTAATGAGAAACCCACAGTCTCTTAAATCATTGTATCTTTGTATATGTCATTTTTCTGTAGTTGCCTTTACATTTTTCTCTTTGTCTTTGTTTTACCTTTTATAGCATTTTGATTATATGTTGTCTAGCTTTGCTCGAATCTCTTCTATTTTGGGATCTGACAGTTTCTTGAATCTGTAAATTTATATCTTTTACCAAATGTGGGAAAATTTCAGGCATTATCTTGCTCAATATTTTCTTTCTTCCATCATTTTTTTCTTTCCTGAGATTCCAATGAGTAACATGCAGGGTGTTTTGGTATTGTCTCATTGGTCTCTGAGGCTCTGTTTTCTTTTCTTTTTTTAATTTCCCCGCTTTTTAGACCAGATAATTTTATTTTTCTACCTTAATGTTCATTGACACCCTTCTTCCATCTCCCTTCTTAAGTCCATCCAGTGAGTTTTTAAAACTTTTTTAGAAGTTTTACTATTCAGTTCTAAAATCTCTACTTATGTCTTTTTTATAATTCCTATTTTTCAGCTAGGAATGTACACATTTCTTTACACATTTCTTTACACATTTTCCTTTATCTCAGGGAGCGCAGTTGTTAATAGTTGCTTTCATAATAATTCCAACATCTGGGTTTTCTAGTGGCTGACTTCTGTTTAGTGTGTGTGTGTGTGTGTGTGTGTGTGTGTGTGTGTATGTGTGTGTGTGTCCACTTTATTGCCCATTGGCTAATTTTGGATTGTAACCTGAACATTTTGAATGTTATGTTTAGACTCTGGGTCTGGTTATAATCTCCTGGGGATGTAGATGCTTTTGTTTTAGCAAGCAGTCAACCTGGTTAGATTCAAACTGAAAGTTCTGTCTTGACTTTGGTGGGAGGCAGCCCAAATCCCAGGTCCAATCCCTAAGTGGTGCCATGCTGGTCTTTGGGTGACGTGCACCTGTGGAGCCCAGCCGTGTGCCCCAGGAGGAGCAGGTTCCACGCAGAATTAGGAAATATTCCCCCATGGCTTCCTCCACTATGGGATGCTCCTGTCCCTCTCTGGCTACCAAGGGCTCTTTTCCCTGGTTTCTGTGGCTCAAAATACAGGGTTTTTACTCAAGCATTAGCTGCCTTCGCTGCCGCCACCATCTCTGTGTGAGAAACTGCCAGAAGAAAAAAGAAAACTGGGAAACCCACCCAAGCAGTCGCTTCTCTAAATTTTGACACCCATCCTTAATCTGTCTGCTTTTATTTGTTAGCATCCTTGGATGTATTTTTGTGTTTTATCCAGATTTTTTCATTTGAATCAGCAAAAGAGATGGGCCATAACAGCTCAGCCCTCCGTGTTAGAACCAGTCATTCTCAAGAATTCAGCTTTTGTATCTTCTGAACAACTGAAGGGGCAAATAAAAAAAAAATAATAATAACATCCTTTTACAGCTTTAGCAGCTGACTTTCAGAGAACTGAAATAGACTGGAGAAGTTAGCCTAGCCAGTAAGTGAAGGTGCAGAACATAATGGAAAAAACAAACAAACACATGCAGTTTATAATTAGATAGATCTGTGAAAGATCTATAGCCCTGCCATTTATTAGAATCATTAATGCCTTTTGGTGAGTGTCAGTATTCCCCCCCCCCAAAGTGAATGAAATCAATAATATGTTATTCTATCCCCCACCCCCTGGCCCTGTATGTGGAAATGCCACTGGCAGCTGAGAGCAGATATGGAGTTGACTTTATACACGCCAAAGAAGTGATATCCAGGTCACCTCAGAGAGAGAGTGGGGTGCCTACTCCAGGCTGGTGAGGCTTGACTGTCATGTCTTAGCAACCTCGCCCTGATCCCACACTCAGAAAGACACCCTTCAGGTTGTTAGTTATTCCAGGGAAAGAGTGTTCCGGTCATACTGATTTGAGCTCCCAGGCTGCCTAGCAATTGTAGCTTTCATCACATTTTCTCAAATTGGCATTCTGGCTTTCTATGGTTGTCTTGTAAGATTTGTCAGTTTGATTAAGCTTTCTGGAATTTGTACAACTGGAGGATACTGACAAGATATAAATTTGTGAGTGTCTGAGCCAGGCAAAAGATCAGCTTTGAAATACAATGAACTTTCTAGAAAATGCACTTTTTAGAGAAAGTCTTTTGCAATCAGGCCTCTTGGCCAGTTGGTACGAAGTGTGGTGTGAGATTGTTCTAAATGTTTCATGTGTAAATATTGTTCAGTTTAATCCTTTGTGCTTATTTTAAATGTATTAGAAAAATATAAATAGTGCAGGAAACCCATCAGTTCCACATAGGAAAACAACCTCAGTTTTCCTCCTTTTGTAGGGAAAACCCAGTCTTCCCTATTATATTTTTCTTTCCTGTGAGCCTCCTTTACTACACACAAAACACTTCACTTCTGATACTTCTGGAGGTTTTTCCCCATATCAAGCAATTCTCCACGACACCAGCTATCTTCACTCAATTCTGTACTATCATCCTGGAGACAGAGTGAGATCCCACAGGTTAAGGGCTCAGTCCCACAAGCCTACTTTCACCACACCTCAGTTGCCAATTACAAGTGGTAAACCCCTACGTTACCTACAGCTTCTATCTGATTTGGTTACAAATCAGAAGTTCCCACAATCTGCTCCCAGGTTTGATTAATATGCTAGAGCTGTTCACAGAGCTCAAGGAAACACTTCTGGTTATAAGTTTATTAAAGGATGTGGTAAAGAACACAGACACCAAGTTGAAATGGTACATAGGGCCAGATCTGGGAGGGTCCCAAGGACAGGAGCTTTTTGTCCCTGAGGAGTTGGTGTGTGTCACCTCCCAGCATGGATGTGTTCATCCACCGAAGGACACTTTGGTTGTGTTTATCCTCTGACTATTGTAAATACTGCTGCTTTGAACAGGGGGTTACAAATATCTCTTGGAGTTAATGTTTCATTTCCTTCAGATATCACTACAAAGTGGAAATGCCTGATCATATGGTTGTTCTATGTTTAATATTTTGAGCCTCCTCTGTACTGTCTTCCAGAGTGGCTGACCAATTTACAATCCCACCAGCAGTGCCCAAGGGGTCCCTCTTCTCCACATCCTTTCCAGCATTTGTTACTTCTTGTCTTTTTGATGATGGCCATTTTAACAGGCACAGTGATCTCTCACTGTGATTTTAATTCAGCAAAGCTAAATTGTCAGATTTACTACATCAGGGGAGAACACCACATTGAGAGAGCCATGGGAAATTAGGACAAGGTATTTATAGGGTGTTAGGGCTTGAGGGGGATGACATTAAGATAGGTCTTGGGCGCCTGGGTGGCGCAGTCGGTTAAGCGTCCGACTTCAGCCAGGTCACGATCTCGCGGTCCGTGAGTTCGAGCCCCGCCTCGGGCTCTGGGCTGATGGCTCAGAGCCTGGAGCCTGTTTCTGATTCTGTGTCTCCCTCTCTCTCTGCCCCTCCCCCGTTCATGCTCTGTCTCTCTCTGTCCCCAAAATAAAAATAAACGTTAAAAAAAAAAAAAAAAGATAGGTCTTATAGGCAGAAACTCTTTAGGGCCAAGCAGAGTGTATGACATAGTAGCTTTAGATTGGTGGTAACAATGAGATAAGGTCTTAAGGTAAGTCTTGATGAACAGGCCATTAGTTTTGATGATTTAGCTGTTTGGTTGGCCAATAGCCTTACCTTCTGGGTGCAGTTGTTTCCTGGAGCATCAGCTAAGTTACTTTTGCTTGATTCCAGTACTGTTTACTATCGAGTTAGGGTCATATGTCTATTCAGTCCCAGTTTTGTGTATGTAATGGTTTCAGTTATCACTTCTCTTATTAGTTAGGCCTTGCTTTTAATATACGTGATGTGCATAGCTGTAGAAAAAGGTCCTGCAGAAAGTGGTAAGGCACTTACTGAGAGTGGCACTTGGTGTTTATACTGACTGTTCTGTGATGGTTTGTGATGGTTTTTCCCCTCCATATGCTCATTAACACTCTTTATATTTATACTTGGAATTTTCTTATGAAAGAAAATGACAGGACTCTTTGGAGACCCCTAAACATCTCTCAGTTTAGTCACTACTAAGTTCTGCTACTTAAATATGAAGCCCACATCAATTTCTGAACTCACTGGGTACAGAAAGTAGTAACCTCTCAATTAGACCAAATTGCGCTTAACCCATTGACAGACTTGAGTCAGTTTCTGCTCTACTCCTAATGCCATCCCAAAATTTGCTAAATCACTTGCAATAAGACTTCCCTTCTAGGGATCCCAAAACCAAGATAGCCCTGAATAGCAAAGGAAACTGTGTGAGGAGCATGGTTGTCTAGGTCATCAGTGGGTGAGAGTTTCTAATATGCTTAAGAGACAGAGAGTTTATTGATAAGTAAAACAGGACAGAAATCATCCATGTAGAAAGAGACCATGGTGCTCAACAATGCCAGGAAAGAAGTGGGAAGTGTGTGTGAAGGTGGGGGGAGGTTGATAGAAAGTTCTACTTTGGAAAAGCTGCAAGTTAGTGCCTCCCCTGCTCCAACATATATCCTCCATCATAGAGTTAGGTTGTGTGGCTTATTGTGCTCCCCTGGCCCTCCGCATCAAAGACCACAGGACCATTTGCTGAGCTGATGAAAATCCCTGGGGGTAACAGGTTGCCAATGCCATGGTAGAGCCCCCAGAAAGACTCTCCTTAGCTCCCTGCCCACTCGTGTAAGGCAAACTGAAGAAACCCACATCTCTGGCCTACTTTTAAATATCATCATACCCAAGATCACCTGGCCAAAGTAAACATATACCAAACTGGCTCCAGAGGAAAGAGAATTGAAACAGAAGATCCCTAATGCAAAACAAAACAACAAAATCTTTAATTAGAGTGCACAGCTGTGAGCAGATACTGGATTATTACATAAAACTAGACAGTTCTATAATTTTTTATAAAAAAATGGTAAGAGAACAAAAAAGTCCCAAGAAACTAAGTATTTGCAGGAATAAAGCATTAAGTAGGAAGGGGTGCCTGGGTAGCTCAGTTGGTTGAGTGTCTGACTTTGGTTCAGGTCATGATTCCGTGTTTCGTGAATTCAAGCCCCGTATTGGGATCTGCACTGACAGCTCAGAGCCTGGATGGAGCCTGCTTCGGATTCTGTGTCTCCCTCTCTCTCTGACCGGCCCCTGCTTGGTCTCTCTCTGTCTCTCTGTCTCTCTGTCTCTCTCTCAGAAATAAACTTTAAAAAAAGTGATTTACCTCTAAAAAAAAAAAACATTAAGTAGGAGGACTGGAAGGTAAAATTGAGGTGCTCTGCCATAATGTAAAGCAAAGTGCTGTAACTATTAAATGCACACTAGATTTTGAAGACCTAATACAAATATAGAATATAAAGTATTTAGGTCATATTTTTGTATTGATTACATTTTGAAACAAATATTTTAATATTTAAACATAAACGCTAATACTAAGGAAAAGATATTTGAGATTTAACACTGATTAGCAATGAAATACCATGAATAGTAATTAAACTATTTTGAAGAAAATCTTTCGTGGCACTCAGCATAGGAAGCATGATGTGGGCCTATGAGATCTGAAGTTTGAGTTTGGCTCTCATGCAAAGTATTGTGTCCACTACCAAAGTACTGAGTTCCTATTTCTGATTTAATTGCTCGGATGGGCCCCTCTCCCTCTTTTTCTGGCACAGATTTTAGACTCCCTGTTCGGTCTCACATCCCTTTAAGATAACAGGGATTCACTGGCCGTGTCCACTGAATGGATGTTTGTTTGTTTTCCCTGTTAGTGACTGCAACCATCATTTACCAGAAATCATACTTAGGGTCCCACTCCATTTGTGGGACTGCGATTTATTGCTTTCCCCATTAAGTAGAAAATCAAGTTGTGTTTCAAAGTGTGGCTTCCGTCATTCGGCATTGTTGGTGAATCTGCTATTTATTTATTTATTTGGCATTTGTTTGCTCTTACATCCTTTCTCCAACTGTCATACATTTTCCAATGGCTAGATATCTAATGAGACAGAGTCAGAAGATGTCTCCAAGCGATCTGGCTTCCTAGGTTATGACAAGCGTGGCTTGGCTTTTCAATTAAAAGAAAGTTGAAAAAAGGAAGGAGAAAGCATGCAAGTAATTAAGCAGCAACAGGCTCTTGGCAGAAGTTGTTAAGTGAATTATTTAACGAAGCTGTTTGGAGCAGGGAGACCTGGCTCCCTCTGGCTTCTGCTTCCTGTAAAAGCCTGGGTGGCTGCTTCCTACCCTCTTTTTCATGCTCTGACAAAAGGCACAGGTGGATTTATAGGACTTGGAGGAAGTGGGAAATTGCATGTGATAAACGTTTTTGCAGTGAGTTGTCAGCCAGAGGAAAGCTCTGCCATTGAGATGTCTGCTGGGAAGGAGCTTTGTTTGGGGATTCCTAGCATCCCCCAATGAGAGTGTATAAAAGACAGCAACCTTTTTTAAGAAGCATTCTGGTGTGACGTTGGGGTTTCGAGTCGCAATGCATCCCAGGGCGAGGCGGGTTGAAATGACTGAGGAGGGAATCTGGAATTTCAGGATTTCGTGTTTAATCTTTCCCTTTTTAGCAACTAATCCAAAACCCATTATGATACCCTTCTGGCCATCTGCTGGCTAGATTTAACATCTGAGCTACCAGTTTAATTTGCAACCTCTGGGTCCAATCATGTGAATAGGAGACAGTTATAAAGAGATGGAGGGATGGGAGTCGGAGCCTCCACGCCATCAGGCACTAATGATTTAGTGTCTCAGCCTCCCCATCAGAAGCATCCTGAGTGCAGCCATTCTTGCTCTACGTCTAGTGTTCCTGTCAGAGAAAATGTTCTTTCTGTTCTGTGCATCTCAGCTTAACCATACTGACTTGAAGCCCCTAGGGGGAAGCAAGTGGGGTGCTGGTTTGTCTCCACCTGCATGTTTTTGTGTATACTGCTTTGTGTTGCGTGTCTGTGTGGGTGTGCACATGCACAGCAGGATACCCCAGAGGAGACAAAACATGTTTGCTTAATGCAAGGGAGTAATGGAAGGGACCGGAGGATGTAGTATGAGTGGCTAAGAGTGATCTCAACTTTCCAAAAGTAAGCGTTGATATGCTCATATGGAGGGGGTGTCCTGAGCATATACTAGGTGCTCAATAAATGCTGTTGTCCTTCAGGAGCTGTTAATAAGTTCAGCACCAGCGATGTGGGTGATGTTAAAGGCTTCCATGTGGGTCTTCCATGTGCAGGGGCACATACCTAAAAAAAGAGAGAAAAATTGAAAAGGGAGGGTGTTTGAAGGAAAAAAAACAAAAACAAAGAACAGTATCTGCCCTGGGAGGGGGCTGAAACTAACTGAAAAATCAAGTAGCTGTGTCCTAGGGGAAAACGGAGTGATGGGGAGGATGTTTGTGAATAATGGGACACTCTTCTGTCTACTCACCTCCAGGTGGCAGGATGCTGTGAGGACAGTGGTCAGCTCTTTACAGATTCCCCTTCTAGTGAAGAGGAAGTTACTCCTTTTATCTTTGTCTCTAGTTAATTCCAAGACTAGGCAGAACTGTGTCCGCACACGTCTAAGGAATATTTTAGCTGTGGCAGGGCTGCAGCAGACAGAGACTGACATGTGTAAAATAAGCCGTATGCCCACAGTAATAATAAAAACGATCCTTTCTTCAGTCTTCTTGACAATGTAACAGGGAACTCACCACTGTTTTTCAACTCATGTAATCTTTGCAATACATTGAAGGAAGACCTTACTTTTCTCACGTTGAAGACAAAAAAGCTGAATCAGAGAAAGTAACTTACTAGTTAGCCCAAAGTTATACAACCTATAAATGGCAGAGCCAAGCTGTATGTTCTGTGTTGCTTGATTCCAAAGGCACTGAGTGATGAACACTATTTTTATTATGCTATCCTTGCTAAAGGGCTGTGAGGGTGTGGCAAAGCTGGAAAAGGATGAAGGTTTTCTGTCATTGAAAAGGAAAAGCTGAGAAAAAGGTCAACTGAGCCTAATGAGCCCAGGAGAGCCCCCTGCCCTCCTCCCCACCAGGTTGTATGCTGCCTAGCCAGCAGGAAGAGGACGAAGCAGTGGCTGTGAAGAGAGACTGTTCGAGAGTAGGATGACTTCAACTTATGTACACCAATCATTCAGAATAAGTCGGAGGCTGAGAGAACAAGAAGGAAGTACAAGAAATAAAGATGTAGAAGGACTGCAATAAACAAGATGGAGGGTCTCTGGTTCTCTCTAGGCTTTCTAACTTCTGTGGGGGAGGAAAATTAATTTTCCCTCTACCTTTCTGGTTTCTTCACTGAGAACTCCTTGTAGTAAAAAGCAGGTTAACAGGAGAAAAGCAGTTTAATAACATGTATACTTCCTGTATACATAGAGAGACCCAGGAGAACTGAGGAACTCCCCCAAATGGTCTAAGCTACCACCTCAATACCATTTTCAGTTAAAGACAAATGCACATTTTGGGTTGGCAAGGAGACCAGTCAGGGGTGTTTCCAAAAACACAGGAAAAAAACAGTAAGGTTGTTATGCAAATTTAAGTTATTCCTTTCTCCGCTGATAAGAGTTCGAGAGATGTAGAGCCATTCTTGGTAGAGATTCGCAGACACTTTTACAAATAGAGATTTCCTTTATGCATGTAAATATCTCTTACAAAAGGGTAACTTGTACACAGTTCTCAGAGCTTCACCTGTGTCTGCTGTTTCTTAAAAATAACCAATTCAAAATAATCAATATGCTGGGGTGCCTGAGAAGCTCAGTTGGTTGAAGCATCCAACTTTGGCTCAGGTCATGATCTTATGACTCATGAGTTCGAGCCCCACATTAGGCTCTGTGCTGACAGTGGAGAGCCTGAAGCCTGCTTCTGATTCTGCGTCTGTCTCTCTCTGCTCCTCCCCCAGTCGTACTTTGTCTCTGTCTCTCTCTCTCAAAAACAAATAAACATTAAAAAAATTAAAAAAAAAAACAACTCAATATGCCAAACAGGTATATTTTGGGGTGGCATACTCTGCTCCCCTTCATTTTACCTTCTTCTCTTTCCTGTTTTGCTGCTTGTTCCCAGCTCCATGGAACTTTGACTAGCTGATAAACCACAAAGTGTGCAAAAATAGTTCTTGGAAAGTACTGTTCTCATGTTTTATGGGAGCTTGAGTGAAGAGCACAAGAATGACCTCCCCAATCCCAAGTTGTGGTTAAAGTGAACAAACTTCTGCCTATGCCCCCCCTGTAAGGACAGCTACTCAACTATCCCTTCCCACCCCTTAAAACTTGACTGGGGTCCTATTGGAGAAAGTCTGGGCCAGCAAGTGCAGCCTGATGTGTGGATCAGCTGAATTGAGCCTTTAACCTTTGTTAAGTCACTTAAATAATTTTCTCCTAAAAATTACCAGTACCTCTGTTTTCCAGGCTATAGAAGGTCACCTATCTCTTCTTCCCTCTTCCTTCCTGAGAGGACACGTTCCTAATTCTCACTTCCCGGGTGCTACTTGTTCTCTGATCTGAGGTCCTCCCTTCTTGCTTCTTCCAAACACTTGTGCCCTCAGTAAGCTTCCCTTTCCAAACAATTCTCCTTACCTGCTTCCTCACTTCCATCCTCAACCTTCGCTCAGTCCTGCTACCTTCACCCCAGGTAGATTTCTACCACATTTTTCATAACTTAAAAAATACATGTATTTTGACCTTTCACCTCTGATGATCTTTTCTCACTATTTAATCTCACCCTAACTTAAAAAATACATGTATATTGACCTTTCACCTCTGATGATCTTTTCTTACTATTTAATCTTACCCTAAACTGCTTCACTCAGTATCGACCTTTGCCACACTGAGAAAATGCCTGTCTATAAAGATGCCAAAAACCTTCTAGACACTCCAGCCAGAGGCTTCATGATCCTCCAGAGTGCGGTTGATGTGTCTTCTGCAAATCTTCCCTTCTGGATTCCTGCAGCTCTGTGTTAGTGCTATTGTACCTTCCAGACTCCCTGCTGATGAATACTTGCCCTCCTTCCTCTTACCTCTCAGTTGACATTCTGTCCTCAGGATTATCCTTTCCCTACATTCTTTTTCTTGGACATGTTATCTCCTTAACATTGAAACCTCAACAGCTGACTCCTGGTGTTTCCATCCCTATCTCTTCTATTAATGCCATATTTCAAGTTAAGTGTGACTTTGACCATGTCTAAACCAGAGCCTATCTTGTTCTCATTTTAGACTAGACATTTCCCCCCCCACTCTGGGAGTCCTTTGGACCCATTTCTAAATCTTCTCTCTAGCTCAACAAAGCAACAGCAGTGGATGTCTCCTATGGCTCAAGTACTGTGCATGGTCCTGAATAGGGATGGCAGTTTTTCCTGAAAACCTATATTAATCAACTCTTGCCATGTTCTGTCTTCCAGGCCCCAAGTCAAGCCCTGTTTGTGTATTTCCATGCTATCCCACTAGTTCTTTAATTGTTCTCCTGGCTTCTAGGATTGACATTTCCAATACAATATTCTGCTACCTAGATATCTCTTTTGTTAAAAAGCCAAATAATACATTCAGATTCCTTTCTGGACAACCTATTTATTCTAACCTCAAGCCCTTGATTGCCTTCCCAGTTGTCTTTGTGGTTGTTCCATTGTTGCCAAAGTCATTTACTTGCTTTTCAAGCACATTTTAAATTCAAGCAGTTTTTCTTTCCTAAAATATAACTTGTAACTCTATTCTGCCTCTTAAAGCCCTAGCCATGCACTAAGACCCCTTCAAAATGTCAGCTTGTTCATTAAGCCTTCGTTTTACCTTGGGGTAGAGCTACTCCTCCTCTGAACTTTTGAGATTAGTTGGGTTTTTTTTTCTTGCAGTGTTTCTAAAAATATCAGTTAAAGTGCAGCATTTTCTCTCCCCAATCCATTGTAGACAGATACATTTGTAAATTACAATAAAAATTAAGTACTAGAAAAATAAAATAAAAATATATGCAAAACACCCCCCCCCCCCAATTTTCACTATTGAATGCAATGTTCATGAGCATTGATCATATGGAATACTGCAGCAAAATCAAATGTGATCACAGTTTCTACACAGTTACTCTCAAATTCTGGGCTGTGCTCATCACTTCTAGACTGGCCTGGGTCTGCTGACACTGTGAGAAGCAGTGCTTTAGATTAGCAGTGTACCATCCATACATCATTGACCAACTTACATTGAATCTTATGTATGCTTGTCTCATGTTACCTACTGGATAATCATTGAAAATGATAAAGAGTGGGCCTCAGGCATATTTTTATATCCCATCCAACTCAGTATAGTGTCTTGCAACAGATATTTGTGAAATAATAATTAACTGAACAAATGAAAGACTGATACATATGCATACCTAAATAGTTCCCAGTATTTGATACAAGATGAACAAATGGCCTTGCATTCAATCCCCATGAGGCATTTTGCATCTAGATACTAACTGTGAACTACATTATAAATTTATCTTTTCTTCTGGCTCCTCCTTTTCTTCTCTTCTCTGTTGTCTAAATTAGGCTCTTGACCTTCCTTTATTACCACCACTCCCAGCCACTGCTAGTAATCATGTTTTTATTGAAAAAGCAAATTCTGATAAAGAAAATCAGATTTCTATTAAAACTGGCTAGTAGTTATTGATATCAAACAAGATATGGTCTCTGTTTGGCCTTGGACCTCTTGTATTTAGCTTTTATTATTTCTTCCTTGTAATTGTTAATGCAGTTCTATTGTAAATTTATTGAATGATGTTCTTGTGTATTCTACACAAATACTGATTTTTGATAAAACGTATCTTGTAGTGTAAAGAAAGCAATTGAAAATTAGATGAACTGCTTACAGCACCCCCTTTTCAATGTTGATGCTTTAAATTAGAGAGAAGTACAGTTAGGCAATTCTTAGCAGGACAGATAGTATTATATTGAGTTTTAAAATGTAAGGCAAGGCAGGAAAAATTGATGATCAATTTCCATCTTGGGAGACTTCAAAATGAAAAAAATTTAACCCACATATACCCTCTTCCCCAGGTACCCAAGGATCGATTATTCAAGACTAACAGAGCTTTCTGAGACTTTAGTTGACATCCAAAATAGAGAAGAAAAGATACCAGAAGTTCTAAAAAGCGTAACAATAGAAGGTCTTTGACCCCAAGGGCATGTATGTACTTGCTAACTGAGACAATAATGTTCTCTCTAAAAGGGTTTACACTGGAGTGTGTCTGGGAAAAACAAAAAACAAAAAACAAAAAAAAAACAGCAAACAATCATGTTTGTCCTTGAATGATACTTCTTCCTTAGAGATTTTGTGCTAAAGAGACTCTTAGGCTCAGTTGGCATTGGTAGGGATACTGAAAAGAAAATAGGTCCAGGAGGAAAAAGAAAGGACTTTCCTAATAATTTTTCCTGTTAAATAGATGGTTTTTTAGGACAGTTTTAGGTTCATAACAAGGCTGAGAAGAAAGTACAGAAGTTCTCATAGACCCCCCTGCCCTTATACAGGCAAGGCTCTCCCACTATCAACAGCCCACACCAGAGTGGTACGTTTGTTACAGTTGATAAACTTACACTGATACAACATTATCACCCCAAGTCCATAATTTACCTTAGGGTTAATTCTTGGTGTTGTACATTCTATGGGTTTGGCAAATGTGTAATGACATGTATCCATTATTACGGTGTCACATTGAATGTTTTCACTGCCCTAAACATCCTCTGTGCTCCACTAATCCATCCCACCCACCTCCCTAACCCCTGGCAACTATTGAAAATTTCATTATCTCTATAATTGTGCCTTTTTCAGAATGTCATACAGTTGGAGTCTTTTCCTTTTCAGGAAAAAGTATGTAGCTTTTTCCGATAGGCTTCTTCCCCTTAGTAATATCCATTTAAGGTTCCCCGTGACTTTTCATGGCTTGATAGATTACTTCTTCTAGTACTGAATAATATCTGGAATGAATAGATAGTTTATTTATCCATTCATCTACTGAAGGATATCTTGGTTGCTTCCAATTTTTAGCAATTATGAATAAAGTTGCTATAAACATCCACGTGCAGGTTTTTATGTGGACATGTTTTCAATGCCTTTGAAAAAATACCAAGAAACGTGATTGCTGGATTGTATGGTAAGAGCATGCTTTATTTTGTAAGAAACTTTCAAAATGTTATCCAAAGTGGCTGTACCATTTTGTATTCCCATCAGCAATGACTGAGAGTATCCATCTGTTGCTTCATATCCAGGATATACTATTATCATCCAAGATTTGGTCTTCTTAGTGTTCCTGATGTTGACCATTCTAATGGATGTATTGTGGTACCTCATTGTTTTAATTTGCATTTTCCTGCAGAACATCATTTCATTTGGGAAAGAGGGGTTTTCAGTATGAGATACTTGAAAGAGATTTTGACCCATGGTGGCCCCTACCCACCTCTGGGGATCATTCTTGTGTGCCCTCACTTTGTGAGACCCAAGAGAAAGTCCAAATCGCTTCAACTTTATATTTAGAAACTTGTGAATTGTTAACTCTTTATGAAATTGTTTGACCTAGTCAGTAAAGAGATTTTTCATATGCTCAAATAGGCTTGTGGAGCCTAAAAGTGCAGAATGGTAAAAAAGAGGGTTGTTTGCTCTGTCCGTCCCCAAGCTTCACCACGTACACTGCAATAATGATTAAAAAGGTGGACAGGAGTCAAGGTGTTGAAGAGATGCCCAGGAATGTAACAATCAGCAACTGACAAACAACACACAGAAAGGTGGAAGTGTGACCAAAAAACCTCAAATGAAAGACAAGGAAATGACAACAGTAAATACAAACCAGTAAAGTTTTACAGAATATAATGAAACATTGTGAAGGTTTTTTTTTAAACAAGGTAGAACTTTTAAAGATAAAACTATTTTCAACCAGAAATCCTTGCTATAAAGAGAGTAAGAAAAAAATCTAAGAGTTTAAGGAATGATGTTAAAATGAAAATAATGATGCCATTTCCTAATCACACAGTAAAAAATGACAAGTGACAAAATTGCTTAGTTTTTTCTGAGGTAGAGTGGAAAGTGTATGTCTTTTATGTTCCGACAGATCTGGACTCAAAATCAGTTTCTGCTCCTACTGCTTATGGGAACTTGGTCTCTTTATTTCAGTTTCCTCAACTGAAAAATAAATTTAATAAGAGCTATTTCCTCTGCAGGGAAGATGAGGCTTCATGTAATCAATATACCTAGTTGCCTGACACACAGTGAATGTTGATATTAAAATTAGAGTCCGTGTGGGTATTAAATTTGGTACTAGAGTTGGTGTTAGTACTCATATAATAGGCATTCACTTTTCTCAGTCGCTTCTCTCAAAATTTTCAGGAGAGTGGAGATACATATTAATCTGTATTGCCTCAGAGGATTAGAGGCCCAGAGTGAAGCCTGATATCCTGAATCATGCTAGATGGGGAGTCAACAATAATCCCCATTGATTGATATTGATAAATAAATATCAAGTTATTTATTTATTTTATATATTTATTTTGAAAGAGAGAGAGCACATATGGGGAGGCATAGAGAGAAGGAGAGACAGAATCCAAGCAGGCTCCATGCCATCAGCACAGAACCCAATATGGGACTTGAACTCATGAACCCCAAGGTCATGACCTGAGCCAAAACCAAGATTCAGATGCTTAACCAACTGTGCCATCCAGGTGCCTCAAAATACAGTGTCCTTTCTTTTTTTTTAAATATTTTTTTAAATGTTTACTTATTTTTGAGAGAGAGAGACAGGGACGGAGTGTGAGTAGGAGAGGGACAGAGAGAGAGAGACAATAGAATCCGAAGCAGGCTCCAGGCTCTGAGCTGTCAGCACAGAGTCCGATGAGGGGCTTGAACTCACGAACTGGATGATCATGACCTGAGCCAAAATCAGACGCTTAACTGACTGAGCCACCCAGGTGCTCCCCCGAAACCAGTATAAAACATTATTCTACCTAGGTGAAGTCAAGTTGCATAAAATTCTGATAGAGATATATCCCCAATATAGAGACCTAAAAACACAAAAGGAAAGCATTGTTTAGTTGTTATGTTTTCATGAATATTGGTACAATTAGCAAAAAAGACTGGATGATTTTACTGTTTCAAATAAAGTAAAGCACCCAATTGAGACATGAGCATATGTTTAATTCATCGACTATGTCTTTCTTGATTAACCTGGCAAATGAAAATAATTCTTAATTCATCAAATTTTATTTTGTCTATCATTTAATAGATATTTTCCAGATAAATATTTGCCAACTGCTAAACATTATTTTATCTATCATTGCCAAAGTTCAACGTTTAAATGATCAACGTGGTTTTCAAAATATGCTCTTCTTTTCATGTTTTACAGAGAGCTATTTAAAAATCCACCAGATATAATTATAAAAATCAGACATAAATCTACAACTGCAAGTGGGCTCATGTTATGTCATGGTGTGTGTGTGTGTGTGTGTGTGTGTGTGTGTGTGTGTTGAGCTATACTTATCCTTCTGGAAGTTAAATGGAGGTTCTTTGGGTCATGAAATCTGACATATGGGAATTAAATCATGCACAATGTATTCCATAAAGCCTATTATTTTTTGGAAGCAGATAATCCTGCATTTTGGACAGAAAATCAAAGTTGGCAGGTGCATGAACCAAGGCCTCAAGGCAGGTAATACTGAGTTAACACCAGAAGGTGTTTTGTTGCCAGTCATTGGTGGTTTTTGAAACCAGGCCTATGGAGATAGTGCATGGCTTCGACTGAAGAGAGGTCAGGAACAGTTTATGTGCATGGTTTACAAATCCTGTGGCTTTTCTCATGTTCCTGAAAGATCCCCCTCCTTGTTAAAAGAACGTAGGGTCATCAGGCCTCAGGCCTCTCCCTGAAATTCTCCGAAGTTTCTGAGATCTCTGGAGAGTTTATCTTCATTCACTTTCTTTTTGCTTCCCTTTTGCACCCCAGAATCATTTACCTTGAGTATGTAAGGTATATTTATTTTTTGGCCTTGAAAAATTTGAGTTACAAATACCCTTCTGAAATGAAACAACTGTATAATTTGGGAAATATTTATGCAGTTCTCAGTCAAATAGGGAACATTAGCCATAATACACATACTTTACACTGTGACAAAAACGTGGGGGAAGAGAAATTCACAGGACATCGACAAGGCACCCAGGATATCCTGCATAGGAACAACTACCTAAAATGGCAGATATCTATTCAGCTCTTGGGCGAAAGTTGGACATTAGCAATGATACACATGCTTTTGACTGTGGTAAAATTTTTATGAGAAGATAAAATTACTGTACATTGACAAAATAGGGTTCTTTCTTTGGGAAATTAATTCAATTCTGACCGAGATTCTCATCCCATTTCTAGAAGTTATTTTTGGTGCCGGCCTCTAACAAGGACGAACCACGGTCAATTATTTAGCAGTTTCAGAATTAGACCATTGTTCAACTCTTTTATCAACTTTTGTGTGGCTCATCTTCACCCTTCAGATCTCATTTCCATTGCTGACAGTGGAAGCTGATTTATCTTCTTTCTTGAAAAGATGCTCATTTAAGAGAAAACATGCAAATTCTTTGTAAGCTTACGGTAGCCTTGGGCCTCTAAAATAGTGTCTCAGGAGAGAATAAAGTAGAAATTCAACAATGTGTTGCATTTTCATTTCCCCTGTGTTTAAGAACAATGTAGGAGGCTCTTAACTATACAGAACAAACTGGGGGTTGCTGGAGGAGAGATGGGTGAGAGCGTGGGCTAAATGGGTCATGGGTGACGGGTGATAGAACACTTGTGTGTGATGGGCACTAGCTATTGTATATAAGTGATGAATCACTAAATTGTACTCCTGAATCCAATACTACATTATATGTTAACTAAATTGAATTTAAATAAAATCTTGGAAAAAAAAAAGAATAATGCAAGAGATACATTTTTTTTTAATGGGAACTAGAACAATAAGCCTACTGTAAATGAGAATTACTATTATTTTGTTGTCTGTGCAAGTCAGTCGCTTGTGCCCCACCCCATCCCCCCACCAATAAACTAAAAAGTGCTATAGCTGCATGGAGAAGATATGGGAATTCTTTAAATTGATTATCTTAACCTTTTCTGATACATTTTATAGACTTTTAAATACAAGACACAGAATATTAAATATAGGGCATGGGGAAGAAGATTTTACTATGTACCAAAATTATTAAAAGGGTATTCTCAGTCTTCACCCTGTGTTTGACAAAACTGTGTACCTTACGTGACATTCCATATTAAACCATAATATGCATTTCTCCATTTGCAGTGGCGAAAATGGAATCACTTAATATATCTCTGCTTCATTTTCCTTAATGGTGAAGCAGCAACAATTATCTTCTCTATCGTAGGAAGGAATTCATGCTGATTTAAGGACATAACTGAGAAATAAATGATGATTTCTGAAGCACATAATACTTGATTAATGATAGCATAAGAACAGACAGAATAAGAAATATTTTCAAGATGATTACACATTTCTCTTATGCTCCAGTGAAATTGAAGTATGGTAGAGAAAATTTTAGAATAGGGCCAAACTGAAAATCAACAAACATTCCCGAATGCAAGACTCAAGAAGCCAATAATTTGTCGGCAAATCCACCACAATGAACTATACCAATCTGAACTTGAGGGCAAATGAAAGAGAAGGAAAGAACAAGCTTTCTAAGATTCAGAAATGACAGCAAACCACAACCAGATTTTGACCCAACATAGCTTTATAATTAAAATGACTTTATGCTTAAATTAACTCCTATAACTCAATGGCAATGTTTTGAAAGTCAGAGTCATTCAGTGTATTTTACATTTTTATTATGACACCTTTTAATTTAGATAAACCAAAATTTGTACTGAACACTTTATTATTTTAAAATACTTTAGGATGGGTCGCCAAATATTACATATACACTTTAGTTTTATCATTAGTGTTGTTACTTCCCTAATGAGAAATTCTACTACAGGGAGGGTGCTAATATCAGGAAGTTCACTTAGGAGTTCTGTTCTCTTTATTTCTGATCGATAGCCACAAGCCTTGTTTGCTAACATATGGGTTTCCACTGGTGAAATTACTGGCTTACTCATTGGCATAATGGATGTTGTAAGTAAGCTTTTGTTGGTGAAATTGATCCTACTCATGGTAAATGGATTGGATTGAATTGGACATTTAACAGAGTCTCTATATGGTGTGAATAGGGCATAGAAATCTAGAGACATGATCTTCATCTATTTATTTTATTTTTCCTCCCTCCCTCTTTTCCTATCTCCTTTCTCCCTCTCTTTTCTTTCTTTCTGTTCTCTTCTCTCTCTTAATCTCACTAAATTTCTAGTCAGTTTAAGAATGTCTTAGAATGTGGTGGGGGCTCCCGGGTGGCTCAGTTAGTTGAATACCTGACTCTTGATTTCGGCTTAGGTCATGGATCTCACGGCTCGTAAGTTCCAGCCCACTGTGCTGTCAGGGCATGGAGCCTACTTGGGATTCTCTCTCTTTGCTCCTCCCCTGCTCTGGCAAGCTAGCTCTCTCTTTCTCTCAAAGTAAATAAAGAAAGAAAAAAAAGAATGACAGGATATTAAAAGTCTTTAAAAAATATAAAACAAGTGTCTGGAATACATTTTTCTGTGTTTAATTTGTTCTTTTTTTCTCCCCTGGTTTTATTGAGGTTTAATTGAGAAACTAAAAATTATATATATTTAAAGTGTATGATGTGATGTTTTGGTATATGTATACACTGTGAAATGATTTCCACAATCAAGCTAATTAACATATCTATTGCCTTACATAGGTGTAATATTTTTTTCCTCTGGTGAAAACACTTAAGGTCTAGTTTCTTAGCAAATTTCAAGGTTGAAATACAGTATTATTAACTATAGTTACCATGATGTGCATTATATTTGCATTACTTATCTTATAGTTGACACTTTGTACCCTTGACCAAAATCTCATTTCCTCCCCCTTCAGCTCCTACTAAGACTGAGTCTTAAAGAAATAGAAAATCTGAACAGATCAATAAAGATAAGAAGAATAAGAATATAGAGTCAGGAATCAAACATCTCCCAGCAAAGAAAAGGCCAGGACCAGATGGCTTCCCTGGTGAATTCTACCACATATTTAAAGAAGTTAAATTAAAGAAGTTAATTTTGCCAACACTTCTCAAACTATTCCAAAAACTTGCAGAAGAAATGCTTCCCAATGCATATTTTGAGGCCAGCATTACCCTTATGCCAAGGCCAGATAAGAGCACTACAAGAAAAGAACATTGCAGACTAATAACCTCAATGAGCATAGATCGAAGTCTTTTATTTGGATTATGTGTATACTCCCAGCAATTTTCCCTGGTACTTGTCATGAGAATAGAGAGCTAATCTGGCTCTAGGTTCTATGTTAATATTCACTGTGTGTGGGGTCACTTGGAATCTCAGGGCTTTGAAGATAAATAGACCTGACTTCAAGTCTAAATCCAAAGTCTGATCTCATACTAACTCTATGATCTTTGGAGCTGATATTTGAGATTCATTTTCTGTAAGTAGGGATGATAGTGTCTCATGTGCTGCTGTGCTAACTGGGATAGCTTGGATAAAGTCTGTAACCTGGTGCTTTGCCCTTAGTAGGACTTTAATAAATACTAGCTTATTACTTCCTCTGCAATATTGCTGTCCTTGAGAATATAAATTGGATATTTATGAAGGTCTATCTGCACCCTGTCCAGTTTTATTGATTTTATAACTGAGGTACAATAAATGGCACATACAAAAAGTACAACTTTTTGTTGTACAATTAAGTACATTAAGTACAAAACTTAATGCGTTTTGACATGTGTACGTTTTGGAAACCACCTGCTTTGATAAACCAGTTTTCCCACCTGTAATGTTTTCTACAAACTGTTGTTACCCAAATATTTCTACCCCATTTCTCATCATATCTACTTAAATGGCATCCAGTGTGGATAGGGTCCTATCTGAACCTTGGAATCAGGTTTCCTTTGTTCCAACATTTTGCTCTTATGTTCCTCTCCATCTTTATCTGACTTTGGGTTCTTTGTTAGAGCAACAGGTCTAGTCTTCACTTTTCTGGTGTGCCTTGTGCCAGGGTTTTCTTTTTCTCTCTAGAATAGTACCCTGCCCCGTACCTACCTTATTTATTAAAATAACACCCTTCTTTTAAAGATCAGCTGAAATCTCACATCATTTATGAAGGCGTCTCATCCATGTTAACTTTGTTTCCTCTGATTTCCTTGACTTGGTACCAATGCCATCGTGTTCACTGCATGAATGAGAGGGTGCATAAGAAGCTTCCAGATCAGTGCCTGCAACTGTAGGAATTTGATAAATATTATTTTAACATAATTAATAGTGGAAAGCTTGACTCCCTAAAGTTTGTAAACACTTATTAACGTTTTAACAGGAATATACTATGTCAGTCAGGATGGGAGGGGTACGGCTGTAAAAGAAACAGTATCACCCCACAGTCCAGTGGGAAAGATAAATGAGCAAAGGGATAAACACAGCTCAGTGTGATTTGTGTGATAAAGATGAGTATGCGGGGATCATGAGAGTGAACTTGAATTCAGCTCCGGCTGGTCATTGCCAGAGTTGGTATTCCTAGAATACACAGAAGGTACTCCCAGAATTGTCAGATCTGCTCATTTTTCAAGCAAAACTAGAAATCCATGCTTTTGAATGCATTCTTGTTTTGCGACATAGGCTCAAGTTTCTTAAACACGACTTTGGCCAAACTAAATGATTTGGGCGAGTGTAGACTGCAATATGAATTTCACTCCAGTGTCTTATGCAAGGCAATGCCATACTCATTTGTGAGATCGCAAAGTCTGCTGTGTACAAGAAAACACACCAGCACTGGGAAGGATGTCGCACCATGTGTGACATAGTCCGTGATACTATTTCCAGTCAATTTGCCCTCTTTCTTTTCTGCTGCCCTTATCCTCTACTGTCACAGCATCTCGTCTCGTAGTTCCATTGTGAGTTTTCCACAGTCCACACCATACCCCACACATGCCCCACGCTGAGGCCAATTGTTAGGTGCCAAGGAGCACCATGTTGGCATAATGTTCTTTATCCTTGTAGTACAGAGACGGTTCTGCAATATGTTACCTCTACAGAAAGAAAAGCATGAGGTCCTAGTCACTTCTTGATGGCTCCTTCCCTGGACCTGTATATGAACTGTTGCTCAGTTGAAGACAACAGAAACTCCAGCACTTTGAGAAAGGAGTGATTGAGTACAGTGGGTTGAGGGGTGCCTGGGTGGCTCAGTCAGTTAGGCATCCAACTTCGGCTCAGGTCATGATCTCACGGTCCGTGAGTTCGAGCCCAGGATCGGGCTCTATGCTGACAGCTCAGAGCCTGGAGCTGCTTCGGATTCTGTGTCTCCTCCTCTCTCTGCCCCTCCCCCACTCATGTTCTTTCTCTCTCTCTCTCTCTCTCTCTCTGTCAAAAATAAACATTAAAAAATTTTTTTTAAGTGCAGTAAGTTGAATGTTGACAAAATCATTGTCAGTCTGAAAGACAAGGTCATCAGGATTGACTTTCAGCCAACATCACAGAACTGAATCCCCAGGGAGCCAGCTGTAGCTTCGCTATACTCAGAAGGCACCTGAGGGGTCGTCACTGGGTGTGGGGATAGGAAGCCCTTGCCAGTCTGCTGCAGCTCCACACTGTTTGAGCTGAAATCCAGAGGAAAGGTAGCTGCTACCAGTTCAGAGCCAAACGATGCCTATTAGATCCTCATCAGCACAAGAGATACCTTGCGTGTCTCCTGTCCACTTCAGACATTTTTGAAGGTCTTCATGAAGTTCATGGGGCCATCTTATCAGTGAAACATGAAAAACATTTAGAAACTTCAACCTCAAGAGATTCTGGGAAATACAGGGTTTTTTTTTTAATGCAATTTTGTTTTGTATTATAGAGTTTTCAGAACATTATTTTTATTGTAAAATTTATGTCTTTTTAAATATAATTTAACATCACATAGTATTTTTTAGTTAAAAAATGACCACATGGTTCCTGTGTTTCAGAAGAAAAAAAATACTGAGCTCTTTCACTCTCTGTATTGGTCACTTCAACATCTGTATATGCCTTTCTTTCCATATGTTAACTTGAAAACAGCAACAAAAACAACAATTGCTTATTGAGATTTAAAAAACTGCGTTCACAGATGGCAGGAATACTGCTGATTTTCTTCATTAGGTTTACTGTACTTGAAACAGCAGAGATAACTGGAGTCTTTACCTAATGAAGCTATAAATCATTTTCATAGACACCTCTTTTTAAAAAAAAATTTTTTTTTTTGTTTTAGAATAGTTTTAAAGGTACCGAGAACTGTGTAAATAGCATATATAAAAAGCTCCTATTTACTCAACAAACATCCCCCCATTATTAGCATCTTCCATTATTATGGTAATTTGTGACAATTAATGAACCAATATTTGTATGTTATTATGAACTAAAGTCCACATGTATTCATATTTCCCTACTTTATTACCCAATTCCCTTCTTCTGTTCCGGCATCTCACCCAAGATACCACATTACATTTAGTCATCATGTCTCCTTAGGCTCCTCTTTTCTGTGACAGTTTCTCAGATGTCCCTTGTTTTTCATGACATTGATGATTTTGAGGCATATTGGTCAGGTATTTTTAGAATCCATCAGTTTGGATGTGTCACTTTTTTCATGCCTAGGCTGGGGTTATGGGTTCGGAAGAGGAAAAGCACAGAAGAGAGGTGTCATTCTCATCGTATCATAGTAAAGGTCTATACTCGCAGCATGGCTTACCACTGCTGGTATCCACCTTGATGGCCTGGTTACGGTAGTACCAGATGCATTAAGTGGGGACATTGTAAGGGTTAATACTCTTGCATCTTTCAAATTTTTCATGGTGGCACTAATCTATATATGGTATTGCCCTTGGTTTTCCATGTTGGTGGAGAGGAGCATGGTACTTCCTATAAGGGCCCCAGTTCACAGGTCAGAAAACTAGTGTGAAGTCGGCCATTTCTGATGACATCTGTTCAACTCTGTATTCAAGGACTGAGAAATAATCACAAGGTGGATTTGTGGACCAACTGCAGTTTGTGGAGACAAACTTAGGGCAAAACTCCATCTATGACATGATCTCTATAAACTCCTACTCTCTTGACTGGTTGTCTATAGTGGAGTCCTTTTCTAGGTCCCCAGAAATTAACATTAGCTGAGAGGCAATGTTTAATAATCCCCTAAATCTGAGTGTTTCTAGGCATGTCCCTTTCTTCAACATACAACCATCCAAGTAGATGTTTTCAGTGTTTCATATCACATTGCCCTGTTCCACTGGAAATTTATTCAGGTCAATCCACTGTACTAATTTCATTCCTTTTCAGCTCATCAATATCTGTCAGCCCTCCCTTCTTACCAAAAGGGAGGAAAGTTTGCCACCAGCAGTCACAGCTCATGGGACTGCTTGCCTTATCTTTTTTTAAACTTGATGATGAAATCACCAGAAGTCAGTGAGAGTGCATATGGAAGTAATCCTTTCTTTCAGTGGGAAAATCCTTGTTCTTAATTATAATGAATTCAGTAACTAGGTGACTGATCTAGGGATCATGGATTTTACGTATGTCAGGAAAAATAAACAGATGGAAAAAATCAAATTATAACACTAATATTTCTGTCCCAGAGAAAAGCACTTTATAGTATCCACCTTTTATTGTTGCATAACTTAAAAAGTTTTTCGTTTTGTTCATAACCTGATTGTTTTTTCCTTTCACCTAACACTTTACATTCAATGCCTTATTACATCACTAGTGCAGCGTCTAGATTAAGACCCTGAAGCCCTTAGCAGTTGGGCATCACTTGGGGATTTGTTAGAGATTTAGAATTTCAGACCCCACCTGGACCTGCTGAATCACAATTAGCATTTTAGTAAAATCTTCGGGGGATTCGTGTGCACATTAATATTTGACAAGAACTCTTTTAAACTACTCACCAGAAGATCTGCTTGAGTATACTGGTCTTCATTTCTGTGACATTTGGTAAAGTTAGTGCACACTGTAAAACTGGGGTTTTACATCTATAAAATGATATTAACAGCATTTCTCTATAGTGCCCTCGACAGAATTAAATAATATAATATGAGCAAAGTGCTTAGCTTGGAGGATAGTATTACTATTACCTTGTGTTATAAATCCAACACCGTAACACTCACAGCTGCCATCGACTGAAGAATTGCTCTGTGCCAATGTATTGAATGCATTATTTCTCTGCAAAGTAAATATGAATGAGTCCCATTTTACTGGTAAGGACTATGAGGTCAGAAGGATTAAGTGACTTACTAAGGCCATAAAACTGGTAAGCATGGGAACCGGGATTCCAAATGAAGTTTATATGGCTCAAATTTTTACCTTCTTCTCTATTTTAGGCTGAAAATTATTCCTTCTCTTCATTATGGATGGCCTTTCTTTTATGTCCTGTATGTTTATTTATGCCAACTACACAGATTTTTTTAACCTATATATAATGTCATTGGAGATTTTGAAGTTAAAGGAAAACTATATCCTCAGAATGACATTTCTTCCTTAGTCCCCCACTGTTTGTCATATGAATAACTAAAACTGGTCTCCTTTGTTGTCATTTTCGTTAATTCCTTCAGAGTCATTGGAAGTTGGTGTCTTAGTCAACTCACTTGTGAATACCCTTAACAAACATATTTTTTAAATGTTTATTTATTTTTGAGACAGAGAGATTGAGAGAGCACAAGTGGGGAAGAGGCAGAGAGAGAAGGGGACAGAGGATCTGAAGCGGGCTCTGCGCTGACAGCCCCCGATGCAGGGCTCAAACCCACGAACCGTGAGATCATGACCTGAGCCCAAGTTGGAGGCTTAACCGACTGAGCCACCCAGGCGCCCCCCCTCCGAACAAATATTTCCAAGTGAGCTGCTGTTACCTCACAATGCAAGGAGGAGAAGTGAGGAGTGTGGCCAGCACCTTATGAGAAAAAGGCAGGAAATAGCAATGTCAGGTGACAAGGCAGACTTTGCTCATCCTGACAGGTGACAAGAGACAAGTCTCGCTATCAGAATACCCACAACAAATATCTAACGGGTGCCCTGGTGTACAAAGAGTTATGTGAATACACAAGTTGTCTCCAAAGCTGCATTTAGTTTCTAGGTTGGGTCCCCTCCTTATGGAGACTATTACCCAAAGATAGAGAGATCTTTGCATGAGCGGTGAAAGAGAGGTCTTCTCGTATGGGACAGGCAGATAACACAACTTCAAATGAGAAACAGTGAAATTAAGGTCTTTGGTTTGTTGTCTGTGAGCTGAAAGGACAGGCATGAGTAAAGAAATAAAAAAGATAAGAGAAAGGACAAAGAGGTAAGAAAGGCTGACAAGACCAGTGGTTCCTTTATAGAAAACCACTCTTCACAACATGTATCTCTCAAAATGTTGACTGGAATTATTTTATTTAACCAATATAAAGGCACTTTGGAAAACTGTCACAATACCAATAAGCATAGGGTAATTCTGCCCTTGGGGCAGAGGCAGTAGAAGTGAGCATTGGAAATTAACATGGGGAAACGACATTCAATGACTAAAAAAAAGAGGTCTTACTCACAGGGATATCTTTGACTAAATATTCACTTCCTTCTTTTGGGGGAAGAGTGTCTTCTTCAAACTGCGTGTAACATTTCTTAATGGAGATACGTAGAGTGCAAAAGAGAAGAGGAAAAATAAAGTACTTTTGTATAATTACTTGCATCTTTAAATGAAATAGTAGAGCTATTTCTATTTCTTTAAATAGAAATAGTAGACTAGGCATAGTATGAGGCAGAAAGGACATGGTGATGGTCTGAGATTCTTGAGGGCTTTCGGGATGTGGAAAGTAGAATAGCAAAATTTCCTGAGGATCTTGGAGCATGCACAGAAGGAAGTATTGGAAGGAAAGAGCCTTTCAAATGAAGGGAATATCGTGCAGATTCTTACCTCCATTTCGGGCTTCCTTTTAACCTACAAGTGCTGCGCATTTACAGTTTTGCATATCATGTTTCAAGACTAGTCAAAGGCACAGTCTGTCTTGACAGCAACTTTTTTTGCATTCCCTCATCCTGTAAATGCCCACAGCCCTCCAGTTCCCATAGACATCTTCTACAAGGGTTCTAGGATGCACCATCAATTTAACAACTTTCTTGAGGGGTGGGTGGATGAGTGGGTAAGGAACCCTAAAAGAAATGTTTGTATTACTTTTAATACCTGTCCCAATTTAGGAAATATCAGATAAATTACAAAGAAAAAGAAACACACATATTGGAATGTAATTGTATTACTTAGGATAGGTTAGATTATGCTCGCAAAACAATCTCACCCAAATCTAATGGACTTAAAGCAAGCAAACAACAACGGGTTAAATTTGTGTGCAGGCCATATTCACTTTGAGCGTTAGTGGGGGCTTTGCCTTACATCGCCTGACTCAGAGATCCGATCTATGGAGACTTCATTACCCAGAACTTCATGGTCATGACAGTACTGGCAATTAAAGGCCAGAGTTGACACATGTCACTTCCATTCATATTTCACTGACCAAGTGAGTCAGTCAAATGGGCCATGTTGCTTAACTTTAAGGGTGGTAAGGAATACAACCCACCAGTTGGCCCCAAAGTATAATAGCCTACTGGTGCCTCTATTGGTGAATAGAAGTTATGACTACCATATTAGTATAAAAATCAGATCACTTAACTCCAACATGTTCCTTAAAATCATACCAGTTACAGATTTATTATGTTTAATGCGGCCATCTTTAAAATGCAGGTTCCCTGGAGAATAAAACAGACCATCAGCAATTAAGGCTTTAGTATGAATGGGTTACATCATTTTACTTTCTTTGATAATAACTGGTTTGGATTAGCCTCTGAAGGCAATGGGTATTTTGAAGCAGAATGACAGAGTTAATTTGAGAGCAGTGGCAGGGAGGGACAGGGCAGTGGAAGGCTGCAGGACCTGGAGGGCTGTGGGCATTTACAGGATGAGGGGATGCAAAAAAAAAGGGGGGGGGGCTGTCAAAACAGACTGTGCCTTTGACTAGTCCTGAAACATGATATGCAAAACTGTAACCCACAGCACTTGTAAGTTAAAAGGTTCCAAAAATATTTTCAATGCTGCTTTAAAATGCTAGCTAAGTGCTTTTACATTGTTTCTATTTATGAATAACTTTATTGAAAAATTAGCTTCTTATTATGCTATCCATCCTTACTGGGGTTGCATGAAAAGTTCTATTTGGGAAAGATTTAGGAAGGATTCAATTTTGTGTTGAAAGAACCATTTGAGAATCTGGATTAAAAAAAAAACAACCTGGACTCCAATCTTAGTTTCTGTTTTCCTAGTTATGTTACTATTAGCAGATTACTTAAACTCTTTAAAATTCAGTCATATCATTTGTGAAATAAGGATGGTAAGAATAAAGATGCCTACCTCACAGAATTGTTGTGAGGACCAAAATGAGGATCTTTCTGTAAAAATGTTATAAATCTATCATAAAAAGCTCATTATAAATATTCTTAATTATTATTATTTAAAATTACACTTATGTCTCTTCTTTTTCTTTGTCAATTAAAGTTAGTGAGGTGTAAATTACACACATAATCACCAATTTACAGGGTACAATTTGATGGGTTTTGACAAATGTATATAATTGTGTAACTACCACCAGAATCAAGACTTAGAACATTTCCATCACATCATAAAGTCCCCTTACACCCTTAGATATCATCTCCTAACCCCAACCCCTGGTCCAAGTAATCACTGATTTTTCTCTCAGTCAATGTAGATTGTTTTTGCCTGTCCAGAATATCATGTAAAAAAGAATAACAACGTGAACTTATTGGAGTCTTACTTCATTTTCTCAGTATGATGTTTTTGAAATTCCCTCATGTTACCGCCTATATCCCAGGATCGTTCCATAATTATATTTATGACTTAACAAGTAAAAAATAGAGTACAGAAATTATCTTGTCAATTTTAAAAGTAGCGGGTTAATAAAATAACCCCCCCCCAAACTAAAAGTTAATCAGGACCAAGAACGACAGAAATTGTATGCCAAGCTCTTAATGAACATTGGATTAGGGCAGGCATCCAGGAGTTCATCACGCAGCACCTTCAAGAGCCCAATGTATGTGGTGCAGACATCGCCACGGAGCTGTACGGAACACAGTAGATCGTTCCATGTGCCCTGGGAACTCAGATTTCATAAGTCGTATAATTAGCACAGACACTCTGAGGGTGGTTTTCTTGCAGTAGCTACTATCATATACAACATCGAATGGATACATATATATAATACACTAAAATTTTATATTAAAAGCTAGACTAAAATATAATGAAAAAAGAATAATTTGAAATTAAAAGATTGGGTTTGAGTCTGCTAATGAGTAGCTGGTGAGGTCACATAACCTCTCTCAGGTTCTACTTTCTTGTAGGGCGAATAAAGATAAAATGTGAACCTTTACTCATTGGTTGTGTGGGGCAGCTGCTAAACTAGAAAGGGCAATAGACCTGTAAGGTATCAATAAACACAGCATTATATACCTACTTGATTTAAGGCACTCAACTATAGCCTTGGTTTTGGACTATTTGGAGATATTGATTTCCTTTTGGCAAAGGAGAGAGAATAACTTCCTGTGCTTTATTCACGCTTTGGAAAGAAGGGTCTAGAGCATCAGTGGTTTGGAGAGACAGATTTTCTCTCAAGCATCTGTTACGGCTTTTTTTTTTTTTTCTTTTTGCCTTTTAGTTGTTAACAGCCGTTTGGTTCTCTCTCGTCTCTCTTATCTGTTGCTCTGTGATATGAACGAATTATACCCTTAGGGTGAGTGCTAATTTCAGTGGACTGGATGACCGCATGTGTATAAATATATGTCGATTCAATCATCCCGTTTCTTCCTCTGTATGGGGAATGAAATCACAGGATACACAGTAACAGATGTGAGCACAATGAATGAATGCACACATTCTCCTAGTGACTCAGGTGTTACTCCCTCCAGCCCAATATTGACAAACTGAGTGTTTATTGTATCTTATACTATAAAGTACTCTGTCACTCTTCCAAAGATTAGTAGATTGTACTGTAATGGCAACATTTTCAGTAGCCTGACCTTGTTCAGGTCTCTGCCAACTCTTATTCCTCCCCCTCCTTGAAATGCAAGAAACTTCTAGGTCATCTCTAGCTCAAACAAGTCAGTTGGGATCATACAAGGACATTTCTCCAGTTGTCACTCCTAACTGTGTTATTATTTGATGAGGGTCTTGGATACTAAAGTGTAGATAGGTAATATGGCTATAGAAAGCTCTAAAATCAAATTTATATCAGTCTTGGTGACCCAAAGCAGGAACATAAGAGGCCTAAGATGGATAAAGCACTCACTTTGATCCAGTGTCTTTTCTAACTTGGTCTTTTAGAATTTTTTTTTAATGTTTATTTATTTTTGAGAGAGAGAGAGAGAGATTCAGAGTACAAGCAGGGAGGGGCAGAGAGAGAGGGAGACACAGAATCCAAAGCAGGCTCCAGGCTCTGAGCTCTTAGCTCAGAGCCTGACGTGGGGCTTGAACTCAAGAGCTGTGAGATAATGACCTGAGCCACAGTCCAATACTTAACCAACTGAGCCACCCAGGCACCCCTACCTTGGTCTTTTAGAAGACTACTATACCTCCCCAGGTACATGAAGTAGACTGTGAATCCCCTTGTGCTCAAGGGAATGGCCTGGGAGTCCCAGCTCTCCTTCTATATTACCAATTTTCTCTCATTTAAACTCCATCCTTCTCTAACTCTTTCTTTATGGCTCTCTGACTCTTACCTTGGTTCTTCTGTCTGGACCCTGGCTCAAGCAAGTAGACTCCATATTTTGGCTTCTACCTCTTGAATCCCCCCAATTGTTTAGCCATCCCTCTGGATTTCTATACTTTCAACTATGTTCAGTAGGACACCTCTTAATTCCAACCACTTTCCTAGGATCTTAGATAGAACTTCCCTTAAATATAACAAATATGGAAAATACTCCTTGAGTATTGATTCTTACAGACACTGAAACTTGGGTGTGATTACAAAAAGAGAGATCAAGGGGCTTCCCAGAGCGCCAATATTCTGGGAAAGATTCTGCAGCTGGCTCCAGAGAGTAATGCTGGTTGCACATTAACTGAGACCGATGTCTGCAGCACATATCATAGAGAACAGCCCTATGGCAAGATTGATTCCCGATCTGTATGTGTGAATCAGACTTGGCCAGTGAGTGGAATGGAAAGTGAGGCCCAAATTCCATATGCAAATCTCATAGGTTGGCTGTGTTGGTCAAGTGGGTTCCATATACTTCCAAAAACACTGATACAGATCTACTGAGTGTGATCCCCATGGGGTCAGCGGCCACATCTTTCACGTTTATGCTGCCACCCCAGTGCTTGGGACTATGCCTGACACCATAGTAGGCACTCAACAAACATTTGTTCTATCAATTCCCTCCTCAATATAACAACAGCTGGAGAGGTGTTACAGCAAACCTCCCCGTGACTGGAGAAGCCCCTTTCCAAGTCTGGGTTCAGATGTCAAACTGATGCCATCAATCTTTTGGGAGGATCAGATAAATATTTGATGGAGAGTCTGAGACAGGGTGCAGGAAGACAGTCTTCTGGGAAGGAGAGTTCTGGAAATCTGCAGAGCAGCAAATACACAGGTATTTATAAAGGGACACCTTTAAAAGAAGGAATCGCCTGCCCCAAGTGAAATTTAAGAGGCAAGAAGCAGGAGCCTGCATGCATGTATGGGTAGGGGCAGGTGGAGGGATGTCCTATAATTCTTGTAGAAAGAAGGCTCATTTCTGGATTGGCATCCAGAATTGGCAAATTCTCCCTGTTTGATGATTCTCCAGCATTCCTGGTTAACACTTTTAAACTTCTCTACCCCCCTTCCAGTAGCTCATATGCTATTAAACACCACAGTTCTCAGTCTTTTTTCATTCAATATTAGTTGACATTTAAAATTAAATCACCGATTCCTTTTTTGCCTACATCTCATGGCATGTAAAACGTAAAGCACATTCCTATAGATAAAAGTGAGTCAATAAGGCAGTGATTCTCATCCTACCAGGGGGCCACATAGGAATTTGGGGATGGATAATCCTGTGTAGCTACTAAGAGGCCACCAAGTGATTCTGCCCCCATAGCCTCTATCAGAGGGGCACCGAGGCTTGCAGCCTTTCCTCTCACTGTTAAGTTTGAGTTTCATGGTCTGGAGGCTGCCTGTTTAAAAATGCATGAGGGTAACTTTCCCAAGTTTTCTGCACGACATTTGGAACCAGTAAGTTATCCGTCTCTGTGATGTATGCTTTATGAATAGAACTGCTAAGATCATCATTTATTTATTCAGCAGCTGCTAAGTTTTGACCCATACTAAATCCTGGAAGGAGATTCAAGGATCGCTGGGACCCAGTCTAGGACTATTCTCCGGACACCAGGACTGAGTCCTTGCCCTGTCACTCCCTGTTGGAGTTGATACTGTGGTAACTTTTAGGTGGCCTCCTCTGACTGAGAAAGATCACATGGAAGGGAGTTTTACGCCAGGGCAGGAGATTAAGCTTTTACAGATTCACGAAGGCCTTTGGACATTTTATTCCCTTCTCTGACAGATGCAAGGAAGAAATAAAAGTATTTCCTACATAGAAAACAACCTTCCAAACTCCATCCAAGTTCCTTGTGCAAAGCTCCATGTTTTAAGTTCCTTAGAGATATGATGTTAAAGTTAGATTCTGGGTAGAAGTTTGGTTTGCAAAGAAAGTCCATTCACTCAGAAAAACTCCAGACATCTAGTGATAGAACTAAATTTTCTAACGTGATCTGAATTACTCCCCACCCTGTGTACTGTGGCAATGTCTACCTCAAAACTTCTCCTTTCTATCTCAATTCATTTTGTTGGATATAAAGTGACAGAATCTGTTACTTGAGGTAAACTCCGTATATGTGATGAATATATAATGAAAGAAGTACAGATTTCTGATTAGGCGATATTATTTCTCTTCTTGCCCAAATATCAGTCATGGTACAGAATATGTAAAGAATTCCAGAATATGTAAACAGAGGTATTTGCCCTTACAGTAGAGTTGTATTTTACACATTTTAGTGTTTGTTTCATAACACAGAAAGTCTTCTTTATCCTACTTAACATTTGACAATGTACAGTTCAAAAGTTTCTGCAGATTAAAAAAAAAAAAAGCAAACTCGGGGCACCTGGACGGCTCAGTCGGTTGACAGTCTGACTTTGGCTCAGGTCATGATCTCAGGGTTCGTGGGTTCGAGCCCCATGTTAGGCTATGCGCTGTCAGTGCAGAGCCTGCTTCGGATTCTCTGTTTCCCTCTGTCTCTGCCCCTCCCCTGCTCACTCCCTCTCTCTCTCTTTAAATAAACATAAAGAAATAAAAAAATAAATTAAAAAAAAAACCTTAAAACATGTGTCTCCTAAAATGTGCCTGAAACTATAAGCACATTTTGACAAATAGATAAACAAAATGTGGCACATTTGTATAGTGGAATACTACTCAGTAATAAAAAGCTAGAAACGACTGACACTTGAAACAACATGATGAATCTCAAAAACATTATGCTAAGTGAAACAAGCCAGGCATAAAAGATCACATACTGTATGATACCATTTACATGAAACATTTAAAAAGACAAATTTGGTGTGATTGCATTAAACTGCCCACAAATGTATTGATACTCCTTTCCCCCACCAAGAAACAGAGCCTAATTCCTCTTACCTTGAGCGTGGGTTAGACTTAGGGACTCTCTTTTAACACATAGAATAAAGAAGAGTGACAGTGTGCAGATACGTAATTAGAGAAGAGAGAGAGGAGGAGGAGGAGGAAGAGGACGGGGAGGAGGAAAGGCAGGACAATCAGAAGAATCAGAAAGAACATAGTACGGGAGACCCTGACTTTGGTTCAGGACTGGATATATAATTCCCTGCTCTTCTGGCCATTTCCCAGACCTCTTTCTGACCACCCCCACCTCCCAGCTCTGCCACAAATTTTGGCCTGTTTTGAGGCTCTGTGAATAATCTGATCCAGATTCCAGGCAGAGTTATGAAAGTTTCTTGACATTCTATGCCCCCTCTTTCTTTCACACAGACAGTGCAGTTGGCTGGGTAGCACCAGGAAAAGGAGTGCATGGGGCAGTCACTATCCCACCTGTGAGAATTTCTAAATGGCCAATAATTATAAAGCCTTATGATTGCATTTAACTATATATATACACACACACACACACACACACATATTTACCTATCTATCTATCTATCATCTATCATCTATATATCTTGTTCCTTTGACTTTAAATTGCAGGAATAGAAATTTATCCACTGATATACATTAATATCTTATTAGTAGAGGAACCTATCACCAATCCCAATCAGAGTGGGAACAAATGTAGGGCTGGTTTTTCAGGCTGTAAGGGGATAAATACATACAGTGACACTGATTTTGGCTCTCAATGCACGTGCTCTCTGTTTTCCAGAATGACACTGACTGTTGTATTTTGGCCTTCATTCTTTTGCATAAGCCATTCCTTCTCCTTGGAGTGAGTGCCCTTTCCATCATCATCTCTCTATATGGAGCTCTTATTCATCCTTCACGACCCAAATCAAAGTCATTTTTGTCCTTGAAGTCATAGCTTTAGGTCATTATCTTTACAACCAGATGTCTGCTCTCTTCTATCTGGCCCACAGAACTTTCCTTTCATTTTTCTGGAAGTCTTTATAAAGTCTCCTATGGGGTACAGTTATTTACTAACATGCCTTCTCTTTTCCATCAGGATTAAGTTCCTTGAGAGTAGATTTTATGTCTTATATATCCATGTAACTCTTACTGAACCTATAGAAAGTTTATTAGTATTTGTAACCTGGTATTCATTATGGTTTTGTTTCTTCACAGGATATGTTATTGTACAGGTACAATCTTTGAAAGATGTGGCTGATATCTGAAACATGGAGCATAAATAAAGAAAAGAGGATGTTTATAGTTTGCAACATTATCAACTAATCAAAAAGAGTAGCGGGCTGATTTCAGGAAAGTAGTAATACCCAATGCTTATATAACCATTGCCGTGTGGTAGGCTCTGTTCTAAGTGCTTTACTGGTATTTTCAACCTTCACAGTTTAAAAAGAAATTGAGGCACAGGAAAGATACATAACTGGTTGGAAATCACAAAGCTGGTAGGTTGCAGAGATGTGCTCTGGGTCCATGTGGCTCTGGAATCCTTGCCTTTTTTTTTTTTTAATTTACTTTTTTAAATTTGAGATTGAGAGAGAGAGAGAGAGAGAGAGAGAGAGAGAGATAGAGAGAGAGAGAGAATCTTAAGCAGGCTCCAAGCTCAGAGCAGAGCCTGATGTGGGGCTCGAACCCATGACCTTGGGATCATGACCTGAACTGAAATCAAGAGTTGGACGCTCTTGCTAAGCCACTAAGCAACCCTGCTAAGCCACTAAGCCACCCAGGCAACCCTGGAATCCTTGCTCTTAAACTTCACATTGTATGCCAAAATGAGGATAGCCCTGTCTCCCATGTCTCCTGTCATCATCATGCTTTCCTTTTTGGAAACTTGCCAAGCAAAGAAGGTTTAATGTAACAATCAATAGTCCATTTCAAGTTCTTGTAGTCATCCCTTTTTTGGAAGAAAACTCATGAAAAAGAGGAGTCTGTGGGCACCTGTGTGTCTCAGTCAGTTGAGCTTCAGACTTCTGATTTTGGCTCAAGTCGTGGTGGGAACCAGTGCCACATGGGGCTCTGTGCTGACAGCCTGCGGAGCCTGCTTGGGATTCTCTCTCTCCCTCTCTATCACTGCCCCTAAATGACTTGGGCACATGTCCTTGCTCTCTCTCTAATAAATAAATAAACTTAAAAAAAAGAGAGAGAGAGAGAGAGAGAAATCTGTTACTGAAGTAGAGAGGTATCATTAAGGTGTAGGTAATGTGTAGGTTTACTAGGAGGTGTCTTTTACTGGTGAGATCAATAACTGCAGGTAAGATTTCATATGCTAGAGCACAGACTCTCAAAGTCTGTTCCCTGAACCATCAGTGTCAGTGTCACCCGTGAGCTTGTTAGAAGTGCCGATTCTTGAGACTCGCCCAAGACATACTGAGTTAGTCTTCTGTGATTTTTTTTAATTTTAACTTGTTATAGTTTTTATTTTTTTAAGTTTACATCCAAATTAGTTAGCATATAGTGCAGCAATGATTTCAGGAGTAGATTCCTTAGTGCCCCTTACCCATTTAGCCCATCCCCCCTCCCACAAACCCTCCCATAAGCCTCAGTTTGTTCTCCATATTTATGAGTCTCTTCTGTTCTTAAATTATTTTTGTTTCCCTTCCCTTATGTTCATCTGTTTTGTCTATTAAAGTCCTCATATGAGTGAAGTCATATGATGTTTGTCTTTCTCTGACTAATTTCACTTAGCATAATACCCTCCAGTTCCATCCACATAGTTGCAAATAGCAAGATTTCATTCTTTTTGATTGCCCAGTAATACTCCATTTTGTGTGTGCGTGTGTGTGTGTGTGTGTGTGTGTGTGTGTGTGTGTGTGTGTATCACATCTTCTTTATCCATTCATCCATCGATGGATATTTGGGCTCTTTCCATACTTTGGCTATTGTTGATAGTGCTGCTATAAACATGGGGGTGCATGTGTCCCTTCGAAACAGCACACCTGTATCCCTTGGATAAATGCCTAGTAGTGCAATTGCTGGGTCGTAGGGTAGTTCTATTTTTAGTTTTTTGAGGAACCTCCATACTATTTTCCAGAGTGGCTGCACCAGCTTGCATTCCCACCAACAATGCAAAAGAGATCCTCTTTCCCTGCATCCTCGCCAACATCGTTTGTTGCCTGAGTTGTTAATGTTAGCCATTCTGACAGGTGTCAGGTTATATCTCATTGTGGTTTTGATTTGTATTTCCCTGATGATGAGTGATGTTGAGCATTTTTTCATGTGTCGGTTGGACATCGGTTGGGATGTCTTCTTTAGAGAAGTGTCTATTCATGTCTTTTGCCCATTTCTTCACTGGATTTTGTTTTTTGGGAGTTTGATAAGTTCTACATACATTTTGGATACTAACCCTTTATCTGATATGTCATTTGCAAATGTCTTCTCCCATTCTGTCAGTTGCCTTTTAGTTTTGCTGATTGTTTCCTTCGCTGTGCAGAAGCTTTTTATTTTGATGAGGTCCCAGTAGTTCATTTTTGCTTTTGTTTCCCTTGCCTCCGGATATGTGTTGAGTAAGAAGTTGCTGCGGCCAAGATCAAAGAGGTTTTTGCCTGCTTTCTCTTAGAGGATTTTGATGGCTTCCTGTCTTACATTGAGGTCTTTCATCCATTTTGAGTTTTTTTTGTGTATGGTGTAAGAAAGTGGTCCAGGTTCATTCTTCTGCATGTCGCTGTCCAGTTTTCCCAGCACCACTTGCTGAAGAGACTGTCTTTATTCCATGGATATTCTTTCCTGCCTTGTCAAAGATTAGTTGGCCATACGTTTGTAGGTCCATTTCTGGGTACTGTATTCTGTTCCATTGATCTGAGTGTCTGTTCTTGTGCCAGTACCATACTGTCTTGATGATTACAGCTTTGTAGTATAGCTTGAAGTCTGGAATTGTGATGCCTCTGCTTTGGTTTTCTTTTTCAAGATCGTTTTGGCGATCCGGGGTCTTTTCTGGTTCCATCTAAATTGTAGGATTATTTGTTTTAGCTCTGTGAAGAATGCTGGTGTTATTTTGATAGGGATTGCACTGAATATGCAGATTGCTTTGGGTAGCACTGACATTTTAACTTTGTTCTTCCTATCCAGGTGCATGGAATACTGTTTCCATTTATTCGTGTGTCTTCTTCAATTTTCTTCATAAGCTTTCTATAGGTTTCAGTGTATAGATTTTTCACCTCTTTGGATAGATTTATTCCTAGGTTTTGGTGCAATTGTAAAGGGATCGATTCCTTGATTTCTCTTTCTGTTGCTACATTGTTGGTGTATAGGAATGCAGCCAAGTTCTGTGCATTGATTTTATATCTGCAACTTTGCTGAATTCATGAATCAATTCTAGCAGTTTTTTGGTGGAATCTTTTGGGTTTTTCTTATAGAGTATCATGTCATCTACGAAGAGTGAAAGTTTGACCTCCTCCTGGCCGATTTGGAGGCCTTTTATTTCTTTGTGATGTCTGCAGAGGCTAAGACTTCCAATACTGTGTTGAATAACAGTGGTGAGAGTGGACATCCCTGTCTTGTTCCTGACCTTAGGGGGAAAGCTCTCAGTTTGTTCCCATTGAGGATGATATTAGCATTGGGTCGTTCGTATATGGCTTTTATGATCTTGAGGTATGCTCCTTCTATCCCTTCTTTTTTGAGGTTTTTTTAAATCAAGAAAGGATGCTCTATTTTGTCAAATGCTTTCTCTGCATCTATTGAGAGGATCATATGGTTCTTGTCCTTTCTTTTATTGATGTGATGAATCACGTTAATTGTTTTGCAGATATTGAACCAGCCCTGCATCCCAGGTATAAATCCCACTTGGTCGTGGTGAGTAATTTTTTTAATGTATTGTTGGAGCCAGTTGGCTAATATCTTGCGGAGGATTTTGCCATCCATGTTCATCAGGGAAATTGGTCTATAGTTCTCCTTTTTAGTGGGGTCTCTGTCTGGTTTTGGAATCAAGGTAATGCTGGCTTCATAGAAAGAGTTTGGAAGTTTTCCTTCCATTTCTATTTTTTGGAACACCTTCAAGAGAATAGGTGTTAACTCTTCCTTAAATGTTTGGTAGAATTGCCCTGGAAAGCCATCTGGCCCTGGACTATTGTTTTTGGCAGATTTTTGATTACTAATTCGATTTCTTTACTGCTTATGGGTCTGTTCAAATTTTCTATTTCTTCCTGTTTCAGTTTTGGTAGTGTATATGTTTCTAGGAATTTGTCCATTTCTTCCAGATTGCTCATAATATTCTCTTATTATTGTTTTTATTTCTGCTCTGGTGGTTGTGATCTCTCCTCTTTCATTCTTGATTTTATTTACTCGGGTCCTTTCCTTTTTCTTTTTGATCAAACTGGCTAGTGGTTTATCAATTTTGTTAATTCTTTCAAAGAACTAGCTTCGGGTTTCATTGATCTGCTCTACTGTTTTTTTGGTTTTGATAGCATTAATTTCTGCTCTAAGCTTTATTATTTCTTGTCTTCTGCTTGTTTTGGGTTTTATTTGCTGTTCTTTTTCCAGCTCCTTAAGGCATAAGGGTAGGTTGTGTATCTGAGATCTTTCTTCTTTCTTTAGGAAGGCCTGGATTGCTATATACTTTACCCTTATGACTACCTGTGCTGTGTCCCAGAGTTTTGGGTTGTGGTGTTATCATTTTCATTGACTTCCATCTACTTTTTAATTTCCTCTTTAACTTCTTGGTTAGCCCATTCATTCTTTAGTAGGATATTCTTCAGTCTCCAAGTATTTGTTACCTTTCCAAATTTTTTCTTGTGGTTGATTTCGAGTTTCATAGCATTGTGGTCTGAAAATATGCATGGTATGATCTCGATCTCTTTGTACTTACTTAGGGCTGAATTGTGTCCCAGTATATGGTCTATTCTGGAGAATGTTCCATGTGCACTGGAGAAGAATGTACATTCTGCTGCTTTAGGATGAAATGTTCTGAATATATCTGTTAAGTCCATCTGGTCCAGTGTGTCATTCGAAACCATTGTTTCCTTGTGGATTTTTTGATTAGATGATCTGTCCATTGCTGAGTGGGGTGTTGAAGTTTCCTACTATTATGGTATTACTATCGACAAGTTTCTTTATGTTTGTGATCGATTTATATATTTGGGTAGTTCCACATTTGGTGCATAAATGTTTATAATTGTTAGGTCTTCTTGGTGGATAGACCCCTTAATTATGATATAATGCCCTTCTGCATCTCTTGATAAGTCTTTATTTTAAAGTCTAATTGTCTGATATAAGTATGGCCACTCCGGCTTTCTTTTGTTGACCATTAGCATGATAGATGGTTCTCCATCCCCTTATTTTCAGTCTGAAGGTATCTTTAGGTCTAAAGTAGGTCTCTTGTAAACAGCATATAGATGGATCTGGTTTTCTTATCCATTCTGTTACCCTCTGTCTTTTGATTGGAGCATTGAGTCCATTGACGTTTAGAGTGAGTACTGAACGATATGAATTTATTGCCATTATCATGCTTGTCGAGTTGGAGTTTCTGGTGGTGTTCTCTCGTCCTTTCTAATCTTTGTTGCTTTTGGTATTTATTTAATTAATTTATTTCTCTCTCTCTCTCTCTCTCTCTCTCTCTGTCTCTGTGGATAGGTCTGCTGCAAACCTGATCTGTTTTCCCATGTAGGTTAGGGACTTTTTCCCCTTTGCTGCTTTTATGATTCTCTCCTTGCCTGAGTATTTTGTGAATTTGACTATGATGTGCCTTCTTGATTGTTGGTTTTTGTTGAATCTAATGGGGGTCCTCTGTGCTTCCTGGATTTTGATGTCTGTGTCTTTCCCCAGGTTAGGAAGGTTTTCTGCTATGATTTGCTCACATAACTCTTCTGCCCCTATTTCTTTCTGTTCCTCTTCTGGGACGCTTATGATTCTGATGTTCCTTTTTAATGAGTCACTGATTTCTCTAATTCTTAAATCGTTCTCTTTTGCCTTAATCTCCCTCTTTTTTTTCTGCTTCATTATTCTCCATAAGTTTGTCCTCTATATCTCTGATTCTCTGTTCTGCCTCATCCATCCTTGCCGCCGCTGCATCCATCCATGATTGCAGCTTAGTTTTGACATTTTTAATTTCATTCTGGCTATTTTTTACTTCTTTTATCTCTGCAGACAGGGATTCTAACCTTTTTCAACTCTAGCTAGTATTCTTATTATTGTGATTCTAAATTCTGGTTCAGACATCTTGCTTGTATCTGTGTTGGTTAAATCCCTGGCTGTCGTTTCTTCATGGGGCAAATTCCTTTGTTTTGGGGTAAATTCCTTCGTTTTGTCATTTTGAAGGGAGAAAAGGAATTAATGAGATAGAAAAATTAAAATTAAAAAAATATTAAAGTTAAAAAATTAAAAGCACACACACACACATATCTATTAAATGATGCTAGATCCTAGGTGTGTTTTGGTCTGGGTGTTGAAAGTGGTTTGACAGATTAGAGAAAAAAAAGGGGGAAATGAAAAAAAGGAAATCGTTTGGGAATTTGAAAAAATGAATACGCTAAAGTAGACTAAAATGAGATGATGGGAGTAAAATAGAATTTGAAAAAATTTACACAAAAGTAAAGAATATAGTGGAAAAAAAGAAAAATATTTTTAATAAAATTAAAATAAAAATGATTTTTTTCTCTCTCTGTATTCAAGAAAAAGAAAAGAAACATTAAAGAGAAAAAAGAGAAAAAAATAAATTGTGTGAAAATTTGAAAAAGTGAATATACTGTAGGAGACTCTAATAAAATGATGGAAGTAAAATAGAATTTGAAAAAATTTACTTAAAACCAAAAATATAGTAAAAAATTAAATAAAAATATTTTTAATAGAAATTGAAAGTAAAAATGAAGTTTTTCTCTTTAAGCATTCAAGAAAAAGAAAATAAATGAAAAAGGGAAAAAAGTAAAAGAAATAAGATAAAAAGGAAATCATTTGAAAATTTGAAAAGGTGAATGCACTAAAGTAGACTAAAATAAAATGATGGAAGTAAGATAGAATTTGAAAACAATTTCACAAAAGTAAAAAATATAGTAAAAAATTAAATAAAAATATTTTTAATAAAAATTAAAAATAAAAATGAATTTTTTCTCTTTTTGTATTCAAGAAAAAGAAAAGAATTGTAAAAGTGGAAAACAAAAAAGAAAAAAAAAGAAGGAAAATTGAATAGATGAACCTGCTAACAGATTGAAGTAGGACTGAAATTGCTTCATTTTCTCCTAGAAGTCAGACTATGAAGCGCTTTATAGTCCGTGAACTAAGCAGGCAGTGAGACATGTCTTCTTGAAGAGCGAGGTTGGCCCAGTTGGGCGGGGCTCAGTGTAATGGCTCCGCGCTCCACTAGATGGCGCTGCTGGCCTACTGGGGCGGAGTGTTGCGGCACTAGTAGGTGCGTATGCGCATGCGCAGGAGCGGTTAAAATGGTGTCACCCAGCCACCCAGGCTGTTCTCCTGGGTCAGCAATTGTGCACCCGTCCTCTGTCTTCAGCTTTCGTTCACTCCCCGCTGTTTCACTCTCCGTGACCACGTCCCAGGCAGCACCTCTCTTCCGAGTTTTGTCTCAGATGTGGCTGTTTTCCCCGGCCCCTTACTTCCGAAGGACCTTGGCTTTGACCCGTTCCGCCCCTCTGCGGGAGGGTCTCACCGAGCAGTGGCCGAATGAGCAAGGGCTGAATGTCGACCGCACCCAGGAACGCTTGCTGGACCCTGCTGCTGCCGGTGCCCTGAGACTGCGGCCAGGTGCCACCCACCCCAGAAAAAGTTCGCGAGACAGTGTAGCAGCAGGGATTATAGAAAATGACAGCATACATCTGGCCCCAGTCTTCACCCTTAAGGACCTTGTTCCAGCACCAGTGAATGTGGCCACCTTCTGGGTTCTGCTGGGACCAGGTGGCTTCAACAGTCTCTACCAAATGTCCTTCCAGCAGTGGAGCTGCTTTTCCCTGTGTGGCCTGAGAACCTCCCGGACCCCAGTCTGCTCCTGGGGATTTGCCCTTCCACCAGAGCACCGCCAGGTATGGAGCTGCAGAGTTGCAGCCTTTTCGCTCCCCTGGTTTACAGTCTTAATAGAATTAAACCCTCTCCTTTCTCCCTTTTTAGTTTAGTCCCTGCGGCTGTTTCCAATTTTCCACTTTCTCTCCAGCTGCTTTTGGAGAGAGGTGCTTTTCCCGTATTCACCCCCCCATCTCTCCCCACCTGCAAAAGCACCTCCCTTCCCGCAGCTTCTCGCTCCCCAAGTTCACCTCTCCGTGCCGCCTACCTGCTGAATTCTGTGGTTCAGGTTGTGCAGATTGTTGTGTTAATCCTCCAACCAGTTTTCTAGGTGTGTAGGATGGTTTAGTGTTGGTCTGGCTGTATTCCATGGACGCGAGACACACAAAAAACTTCCATGCTCTTCCACCATCTTGGCTCCTCCCCCCTAGTCTTCTGTATTTAATGCACACTTAACTCTGACAACTACTGCTGTAGTCTACTGGTTCTTTTACTTGGCCACACTGGGATTGCCTGGGGTTTTCAAGACACTGGTGCCTGTGTTTCTCCTCCAGAAATTTGTATTTAATTCGTAGGGTGTGGTCTTGGCATTGACAATTTTAAAAGCTCCCCAGGTGACCCAAATGTTCCATCCCAATGAGAACCAAGACTCTGTCCTAATATTTAGGGTTTCTGGTTGATAGGAGGCACTCAGTACAAATTTTATTACTAAGGTGGGAGGCTCTTATTGGTGACCATAACCTTACAGGGTCTAGGAGAGTGCCTGGTATTTAGAAGGACCTCAATAAATATCTATGAATGAGTGAATGTTACCTAGGTATGTCATGCTTCATAAAGTATATAAAATAAAACATTATAGTATTAAAGCATTTTACCTTCTCCAAAGAGTATTAAAAAACTGTGTTCCAGATGAACCCAGACTGCCCCAGATATGCTCTTCCTTTTTGAGCCTTTGCAAATCAATTGCTTCTGCCTATAATGACTTCTACTTCTCCCCTTCCAAACATTTCCTGGCTACCTTTTACTCTTTATTCAAGTCTCAACTTCTCAGCCTCCTCCTCTGGGAAATGGGTCTTGACTGAGAAAAGCCACTTAGGACATGTCCTCTCTGATCTCTCATTGTTCACCTCCAGTGCATTTTTTCATTACATGAATTGAAATTGCCCACTTACTAGGCTGTTTATCCTTGTTTCTTCATGGAAAGCACTGCCTTGTCATCACCTGGTACCTCCAGCCACAGAGTCAGTGCTTGGTGCCTGAGAGTTGCTCAATAAATGTTGTTCAAAGGAATGAATCATTTCTTCCTGTAGGATTATCCCACATTAGACAGGCTCCTGGTTACCAAATCAGGCCTCCTTTGATTGCATAAATAAAATAATCTCTGTCACATCAATGGTGCATTGGAGAGAAGTGTTGTACGATTTTTAGCTGTTGGTCATTCTCATGACCAATATCTAAGCCCCAGAAAATGGGTTGGCTGGTGTTTTGGTTCTCTTTGATTCTGCTCTTGTACAGATGAGCTATTTGGAAGCTTCAATCTCAATACCAACTTGTTAAACCTGACCATCTGTTGGGGAGGATTTTATTTTAGATGAGAGCATCTGGGTCCCAATTTACATTTGCTGAGGTTAATAGACCTGACAACCTTCCTCTGTTCTCAGCAGGGAGCACCGCCTGGAACTGCTGGGGAGGAGGCAACTGAGCTCTTCACTGGCTGTTCTCAAATACGCTCTCCCCACCCGCAGGCATTTCTATATTCCAACTTAAGACTCTGATCTCTTAAAGTCATAGCTTTCTAGTCCATAGATGGCACACAGCTGAGAAGCTATCTTCACTGGTATCAGGTCGTCATGGGTGGCTAGGTGGCAGGATGATGGGAAGTCACAGAGACCTCAGGCTCAATCCCATCACCGCCACTTAACTGAGACACAATTGTGACCTCTCTGGGTTTCAGTCTTCTCACCTGAAAATCAAGGAGAAAATATCTATCTTGTAACTTTTGTGAAAATTAGATAATATTTATTAAAGTGCACAACACGGTGCTCAGTGGCCATCATCATGTTTACCTTTCAGTAGGCCGCCACGTCAAAGATTCTACAGGAATTTCACATCCACTTCATGTGGATTCTCATCACAATCCTACTGCAGGTTGTATTTCTTGGGAAGCAGACTTGGAGATGGTTTAGTGGCTAGGATGTTATGAAGTATTCTTGGGATCAACACTGAGGGGAGAGTGGGGAGGATGCACGATGGGGCAGAGGAAGAAGGTGAGCTATGATGCTGGCCCAGGGATAGCCTTGGTTGATTCCATGGGAGCTCTGGAGCTGGAAAATATACTGAAGAATTTTCCTGAGTTGGGCCAAGAGGCCCAGATCTTTATACTCCCACATCTGCCAGTCACTGAGTAAGGGTACCCGGTATCTGCTGGACAAGGGCTCTCTGCAGTGAGGCATCACTGAAGGAGACGCAGCTGAGGCCTTCCAACAACAGCACCTAAATAGTCTCCCTCAACTTCCCAGGGAGATGAGTAAGTCAACTGAGAGTCTTCTTTCGCCTTGTTAAAAAACCATTAGGGAATCGGATGAACCCAAGGAAGAGCAGGGAGGTGTCTAAGTAAGAATTTGTTGGAAAAAGTTAAACAGGAGACTTTATGCAAGACTATTGCACTAGGGGAGAGGCCATAACTTCTACAGGAGAGGGGAGCATTGCAGGTGTCAAAAATGAGTTCATAGACATTTCTCACTGGAAGGTTTTTTGAGAACTGGGATGGGGGAAATTGTTGCCACCTCTGTTTGCTAATTGGTTTTACCCAAAGGGAAAGTAAATTTTCTCCTGTCTTCATGACAACGGTTTTACAACTGGAAGCAAGGTATCCTGTGAGGGTAGGCTCCTTCCCGCCCACTAAGACTGGAAGATAGTGAGCTATCTCCTGCTATCCATTATCTCCATTTTGAGGAGAGATGATTTCTATGTCCTTGAGAAAGATACTGTTTGGGTCCTAACACCAGTGAGAGACTTCTTAGGAAACTTATACATATGTTTCAAAGGGAGCAGAGAAAGAATTTGCAAATACTAATTCTCTAAGTTGTCTAAGAAAAAGGAAGTAAGGGGCAAATAATCAGCAACAATCTTCCCTAAAGTTTAGTCACGCTGAGAAGAATGTTAGAGCCATCTTGGTAGGAGAGTTTCAAAAGAGCTCAAGAATCAGGGCATGACTAACTGGTTTTGACAAGGCAGACCAATTCAATCGGCTCACAGAAAGAGGTACTCTGGAACATGGGTCCTTGCTGCACTGCTTGGAGATGGGTAATCAGATGCTGGCTATTCAGAAAAGGTCTTTGTGAGTCAGAGTCCAACCAGGAAAACAGAAAACAGCAAGTAAGCTGAATAGAATGGATTATAGTACCTTATTTTTAAAAACCTTCTTAAATAATACAAGTAACGTATACTCATTGCAGAAATTTCAGAAAGTATGATATGATAATCACTGCTGACACGCTAATGCATATGTTTTTAGTTGTCTTATATACGTGAGTAATCTGAATTTTCTGAAGTATCATCAGTCTAGAAGAAATGCAAGGTCCTATTTATGGTAATAACTGAAGTTTCACTGACTTCACCTCCTTGCGTACTGGGGCACTTTTGGCACCCCCTTTTCCCGACTCCTGCCTAATCTCATCCAGAGATTTCTGGAATCTCCCCTGGGAGGGAGGTGTTGCAGGTGTCGAAGAGGAGTTCACAAACAATTCTCACATATATTGCCACTTCGGGCCTATAACTGCTTCTCATCCTGGAGTGGGATTCCCCCGGGCTTGTGAGGTAGTGTGACACTGAAATTTGCATTTGTGAAGCTCAAGTCTGGTAGGTGAGGTGTGAGGTACGTTATGATGAAACAGTTCTCCTTTTGAGGCCTTTTGCTGATTTGGACTTGTTTGCCCTTAACTCCATCACTTGCCCTTCTTATGTTCAAGCCCTACCATGTTTCCTAGAGACTGAAGGATGGGAAGGGTGGGGGGGAAAGTCAGGGTAATTCTCTAACTTTCTTTCTGCTTCAGGTTTAGCTCCTCCATGGCTCCAACTCAGGCTGGAGTGGCTTGTCTTGGCCCCAGTTTTCCTTGGATGACCTAGTCCTTGTGTTGGTGGTGTTCCTACCATCTCCAGGAAGCATATGGCTTCCTGATTTTCTTAATCTATGGTTTCCTCATCATTTCCTATTTTCACCCAGCGGTTCCATCACCAATTCCATGAATTAAGTTCTCTCTATGTAAAACATCTAGCCATTTCTATTTTTCCTTATTGGACCCTACTGTGCCTTTCTGGATAGACAAAATGAAATGTAATATAACCTTCATCCTTCAGGCTAGCTCTTATTTTCTCTGGAGAATCCCACAGGGGAAAAATTCTTTAGTTTCAGGATCCCTTAGCTGGGAATAATAAAGGAAATAATGCTGTGTTAGCTAAATTCATATTCTCCCCTGGTTATGTTTGCAGTGGAGACTAGAAGAAAAATCATGAAGTTGTCTGTAAGACCTCAGACCTTTCCTTTTCTTTGCCGAGTGGAAAAAGGAAGACAGAAATTTGGTGGGTTATAGTAAGGTCTTTAAGAATCACAGCCAGCACCATACTGCTAAAGGAATATAGGAAGAAACACTTCTCATTACTTATAATATCAAAACATTCATTGTTTCATCTGTCACAAATACTTAAGGCACCTGGAAGATATGTTAAGTGAATAAATAGCTTAAATTTTGGGTTTGTGAGCATACTCTTTTTAGTTGCTTCTTTTTGATTAATTCTTCAAGGCAATCCTATGCTCACTTTACCTCCATAACATAATGAATACCTTAAATAGAGTTTAGTTATTAGAAACTGTAAGTAATTATTAATGCAAAAGGGTTCTCATTATTTATGGTGAACTGAGAGAAAATTGTATCACAAAATTTATAGAAAGTGTTTAGCGTAATAGGCTCTTGGTAAACACCAATTTCCTCACCACTTCAACTAAAAATACATTTTCCTTATTTTTGTCTTGCTGAAACCAATTTTAACATCATGCATGTGTGTTCCCAACACCCATCTCTTTTTTGCATATCCCCTTAGCCTTTCTCAAGCCATCATCTTGGTGAAGAGCATAGATGACCTGATCAGTGATTACCTCTCTGACTCTCGTTTTCCTAAGCTTTCCTAGAGCATTCTGACCTGCTCTCCAGGGTTCTGTTTTTCATATTCATCACTTTGCAATATGCTTTTCTCCATTTGGTTATCAGAGAAACCTACAGCCCTTAAGTATAAAACAGGCTAATGCAAATTAGTTACAATGCAATAACTAAGGTTTAGACAAATGATATTTGAAATATAAGGGTGTGACTCTTCTAGGAAGGCATTTTAGAATTAATGCATGCTCTGTACCTGGATACTTGAGTCCTGTAATACCTGACCATTCACCATAAGAGAGAGGAGTAGTAAGTTGAATGTCTAATGACCATCTCTCTGGGGATTTCTGATGTTACTGGGACCAGGAAGAGACTTTCAGGCAGAATTACTCCTCTTTTTTGATACGTTTCTTAAGAACACATGACACATTTTACAGTTACTTTGTGTCAGATCCCTTAGAGATGGGTCTTGTGCTGTTTGTACAGTGGAAATTTAATGAATGGGTATTGCCTTTGTGAGCTTGTTGACATGGGCACTGGAGTTTGTTCCAGGTAAAGACAAGAGACATCATCTCTGGCACAAACCATGTTTGCTAGTGCTCTCCTGGACATATCATCAAACTAGGCAAAACCTCAAATTGTTTCCTAGATTCAGAGCTTTTACCGACTGTAATCTTGGACAGATCATTTCACCTTTTTGAGTTTTAGTGCCATTATTAATAAAATGGGAATAATAATATAATTAATATTTTACTAAATGTTTTAAGGATCAAATTCAGTATTTGAAAGTCATGTAAATTCTAGAGTACAAAATAAGTATAGCTGGTATAATTAATTTGCAGAGAAGTATTTCTGAGAGTTGGAGAAAGAATATCTTGGCCAATATGTACTTAAATATTTACAAATTCTTCAGATTCACTACCTTGTATTTTAAAGTAGTCTGTATCTTGTTTTTACCCTGAGTTGAATTCATTGCCATTAAGCACCTCAATATGTATCTATTTCCACTCTGTTTTATGGCCCCAAACTACAATTTACATATAAACAAGAGGGAGCTCAAAGAAAGGAGAAAGTAAAACACAAAGTTCCATCTCTATTCATGGAAAATGTTAATGTCAATGACCACCTATTCAAAGTCTATAGACCTAATTATTTCTCTCTTGAGCTCCAAAGATAAGTACACTTTAAACTAAGATGAAAAATGATCATGAAGAAAATGTTTTAAAAACCACAAAGAAAGGAAAAAATTAATACAAATAAAATAACACATCGTGAAGAAAAAGTAAATGAAAAAAATCTCATTATTTTGTTACATAAAAGCATCTAACATATTCATATTTTCCTTCTATAATTGAGAAGCTTTGAACTACCTTGGGGTTCATATATTGGAGAAAATGGCCCAAATTTTTATGGTAAAAAAATGTGCACACAACCTAGGAATCATGACTATTGTATACGTGGGAGAACTTCTTATGATTTATCACACAAATCCAGACATGTAGATGTGTTTGTAGATGTATTATCTATTTGTTATTCATAATAATTATATATTCTCTGATGTATATCAGGCATTACTCGTGTATATAATACCACAATAACAGATTGCATAAAGAAACAATCTGTCAGTTATTGCATGCCTCTACACCTTGCCAATTCACTGGACAAATTGTTTGGGAAACAATACATGAATAGAATGAATTTTGACTGAATTTTTCTTAGAGCACAGGCATAACTAGACAAGTTCGTGAAAATATTGAAGTATAACCTCATACGAATCACTCACCCTTTTAGAATTTTCATTTAATCTGATAAATGAGAGTTAATAATAGTCAATTTGCATATTGATACATTTAGTTCATTGGATACTCAGGCATTCATGGTACAGGATCATGATGAGAGTTGTCAAGAATTAAGTGAATCGCTTCTCGGCCTTTTGGCTAAGATCAAGTGAAGAATTAAGTGAGATTCTATTTCAAATGTATTAGCACCATGGCACCATATAATGGCTGTATGTTATATGTTAATTCTATTTTCTGCCATGAAACTCACCCAGCTGACTATTCCTTTCCCTTCAAAATAACCATTAACAGTCACTGGGCTTCAATTAGGTGGAACCATGTTGCTTTGATGAGAAATGGGCCAGGCCTCTAACAATATAGATAAACTATATTCTGGGTAAATACACAGCTAGCTCTCTGACTTCAAATGCTGGACCAGGACCTATGGAGGTAACCACTACCTCCAATTAGGGAGCACATGCAAAAAAGAATACTCTAGGAATGCCTGGGTGACTCACTTGGTTGAGCGTCTGACTTCAGCTCAGGTCATGATCTTACGGTTCGTAGGTTCAAGCCCCACATCGAGCTCTGTGCTGACAGCTCAGAGACTGGAGTCTGCTTCAGATTCTGTTTCCCTCTGTATCTGCCTCTCCCCACGGCTCCTGCTCGCTCTCTCTCTCTCTCTCTCTCTCAAAAATAAATAAACATTTTAAAAATTAAAAAAAAAATACTCTAGGAAAATTTTATTTATAGCTTCAGCCCTAAATCTTCATCTAATCATATCTGAGCTTGACTATGGTAAAACTCAAAAGTGTCTGTTTGGTACTAGAAGTTCTGTGTTCCTTTTGTGAAACATTCTTGTTCTTAAGTTAAGTTAAGTTAAGTTAAGTTAAGTTAAAGTTTGGCCTATGGGGATCAGGAGGTGTGCAGGCACATCTACCACTGGTGGCTTCCCTCCAACCAGCTTCATAGGAGAGGTGGAAAGAGGTAGAAATCAAAAAGTTCCATGAAAGGGGATTGTGGTTCCATCCTGTTCTATTTAGAGTCTCTTTCTTGCATACATACGAAACAAATGACACCAACATTTTCCAACAGCATATTCTTCTTTATGATGATCCCATTTGTGACCTTGAGCCTACATTTTGCCCTTATCTCAGAATTCCCTCTCCTTGGGGTAAAGTATGTCCATGCTAGGGAAGAGATAAAGAGTAGAGGGCTTTAATGCCTAATGGAGGACACAGACTTTTTATTCGGAAAATGGAGCCCCAAATATGTGGCAATATGATTGAAATGAACAAAATAGAACTGAAATTTCGTTTTGGTTTTGACATCGTTTATGCAGATTTTGTGGTTACCAATGTTCTAGGGAATGAGTGGGAAAGTATACAAATAATTATGCTTACAAAAATGAGAGTCCAAGCTGTGGGCAGGTGGGTAAATGAAATTCTCTGTGCCTGGAAGCATATGACACATTGTGTATGGCAGGAGGGAAGGGGGCTGGTGGGAGGGGGCCCACTCGCAGGCCAAGCTGCGTGGGCAGACACATTTTGAGGAAACTCCCATAACATTTACCAGCTGCAGAACATTCTGTGTATTCATGAAGGGCCAAATGTACACTCTGTTAAAATAAACTTAACAGAATCAACATGAGATGGTTTTCCCATGAAGCCCCCTCCCATATCTACAATTCATAAATCAAAACCAATCTAAGCGCAGAGAAAGGGGGAAAATGTGGTAGTTGGTAATGACCAGATAAATCAGGCCTGGAAATCATAGTAGCCAGTGCATTAAACAAGAAAGATTTATAAGTGACCAGAAAACACACTTAGTTTTGGTTCCCACTCTTCTTTTAAATTTTTTTCAGTGGGAAAGATCCTTCTCTTGCTCGTGTATGGAAGTGTAAGCTAAACCTAGGAAAAACAAACTCTAGGATTTTTTCAGTCACTCATAGATAATAAAAGTCTCATGGTTTCTGTAAATTGCAATTGTCATCTCATGTTAGCAATTGAATATGGTCTTGTTCGAATAATAATGACAGCACAGAACTTGTTAGGTGATCTCCCTTCCTCCTAGTGATTTCTCCTTTATCAGTTATCTTGGTACCTTGTTTCCTCTTGTTCACCACCTGAGTTTGGGATGGTGGCCATTGGGGTTTATACAGCTCTTGTTGGAAGGCTTTGGATGAGACCTAGCCTTTTAAAAAATTATCTTGAGAATTAAGAGTTAAATGCTAAGTAGGAAGATAGGAAAGTAGACACCAGAAGGAAACACAGAGTTCCCAAGATCAGGATCCTTTTTACTACAGCTACAACTGTATGCTCTTTTTCTTTTTTTAAACCACTTTGTTTTAATGTTTATTCACTTTCTGAGAGAGAGAGAGAGACAGAGCATGAACAGGGGAGGGGCAGAGAGAGACAGAAGACACAGAATATGAAGCAGGCTCCAGGCTCTGAGCTGTCAACACAGACCCCAACACGGGGCTTGAACCCACGAGCTGTGAGATCATGACCTGAGCCGAAGTCAGACGTTCAACTGACTGAGCCACCCAGGTGCCCCATAACAACTGTATATTCTTTCATGGAGTACCATATCTGATCTCCGGGTATCAGGAACACTTCATCTGTGGACAGATGGATCTACGGTTAGTTGTCAGATACAGTCCTCAAATCAGCTGATATCCTCACCTCTTCAGGTTTAGTTCCCTCTGTTCCCCAACTGCAAGGACACGTACTAAACTCTCCCAGTATCACACTAATGCCCTCTCACTAGGCATAGGGTTTAGAGACTCCATACCTTCTTTTATTAGGATGTGGGTATAAGATTCAGACCAACTTTGTCTTTAAATAACAATAAATACTCCTTATAAATCTCTCTCCTTGTATATCTTCCTTGAGGGTCAGTTACCTAGCTGGTCTTCACTCAAGGCAAGTATCACCCATTAATTGCCCTCATGCCTTCCCTGATCTGAGTTACATTATCTAAGTGCTAATATAATATTTCCCAGTCCCTATATGTGCCTTGGCTGTGATAAACCTCCTTAGTGTGAGTGGAGGGCAAGTTGGATTTAATTCAGTCTGTCTCACCCCCCTAAAATACACAGCAAAGCAAAACTTTCTCAGATCCAATAATTCCTTATAGTCTATGTCTGGTTGAAATGACTTTCTCAGATCCAATAATTCCTTGTAGTCTATGTCTGGTTGAAATGACTTATGTTTCCTTTTCTTAATGGCAGAGTGAATCAATGACCCTCCTTTTCCAAGACAAATGCTGCCACTGACTAGGTGATTTGGGCTTCAGATCTGTTTCTAGACACCAAAGAGCCTAATTTTGTTGTTTTTTCTAGTTTTCCTCACAGAGAAATATACTCAGTACTCATTATAACAGAGGCAGCAACGGAGGCCCCAGAAATTGCTCAGAACCTTTACCTCCCTGCCAGCACTGAATTTACCTTTGGAAGGACTTTTTAGCAATTGTATGACTGTTGAGGGAGTTCTTTGTTGACAAATTTTCTGAAAGATCTCATCTGAGGCCCTCTAGACATTTTCCAGTACTTATTAATGCTTTGCCAGGTAAGAGTGTCTGAATTTTCTCTAACTAGATTAGTATCATACTTTTGAAGCTACTATCTGTGATGTTGCTAAAGGAAGGGAAGGGACCAGAAGGAAATGGGGTATTGATGTCATGTGATTGGACATCTGCCACTCTGCTGAAATATTCTCAGATGTGTTCATTGCACACCTGTGTGTTATGATAGACTATGAAAACGCAACTCATAGCCTCTATGTGGGTCCATTTGGTCTATGCTTAATATCTGTTTCTTATTATTTCAGCACTCTCTTGAGCAATTACTCTTTAAGTTTTTAGTTTTCTTTTTTGAGAGGTGTCTCATGGAACAGAGGAAACCTTCGCTTAAAATAAGCCATCGTTGGCTTCCTCTTCCTCTGGCAATGTCAATGTGACTTTAATACCTCTGAGCCCCAATTTCCTCATCTGTGAAATGTGAATAATTGTAACTGCCCCACATGATTGGAAGTGTTAAATCACAAAAATATCTGAAGTCCCTGGCTGGAAGGGTACTCAGTACATATTTATTCCGTGTATGGTAGGTAAACTCACGGGCCATTCTGGAAAGCGTCTGCCAGGTTAGGCAGTCTGGGACCCGGGGACTCTTCATCACTACAGTCTCCAGGCTTGTGGAAATGCTCACGGAACTGGCCGGGCTTCCAGGTCACACAGTGAAATCGGGAGAGATGAAAACTCTAACCCATTCCTTGTTCTTGCTCAGGCACTCACTATTCCTTCCATCGCATCTTGATATCATTTGCTAAACATCATAGTTTTAAACCTAAGTACTTTTCACTTCATCCTACTAATTAATAGGGGATCCTATGGGAGATGTTCCAAATAATTTAATACCCTTAAAACCCATTGTGAAATAAATGTCATGCATAAATTGCTAAAGGGAAAAAAATCCTATCCTTTCAAAGTTCCATAATTGCCACTAATGCAAATAATACTCGCATATACCTATATTCATTTTGGGGGCTAATCAATTAGATGAGTTTTTAGAAAGCTAATCTATTTTTCTCCTTAATAAGGCACCAAAGCTTCCAGTTAGAAATGGTGTCATTCTTTTTACCATGAACGCCTGATCGTCCCAAGTGATTATTAGACAATATGTTTCTCAGAGAAGTCATGCTGGAGATCTGAGCATTCTCCTGACATAAAATAATTATCTCCCACCCTTTGGGAGCCCTCACAGGCAGAGTCTGAAAGAGGAATGAAATGCTTGTAAGATGATTAGTAAAATGATAATGTTGTTTTTAATACTTCTCAGGCCAAGAGACTTGTACACATCATGGAAAAGGGGGAAAATGATATAAACTTAAAACAATAATGTCAAAATGGAATATTTCTTTGGGAATTTGTTTTGAAATATTCTACCTGGAATTTTTTCCTGGGCTATGGTAAACATATTCTGTCTTAATGTAGCAAGAGTAACATTTGTGTATCACTTGACTAACGTGGCCAGAAATGTTTTCTATACATGACTTCATTTTTTTTTTTTTTTTAATGCTTAACTAGGTTAAGCTAAGCTGAGTAAGTTTACTTATACTCTTTTTAAAGATAATGCAGGTGAAGCTTAAGGCAATAAAGTAACTTTTACATGGGTGGGGTGCCTGGGTGGTTCAGTTGGTTAAGCGTCTGACTTCAGCTCAGGTCATGATCTCACGGTTGGTGAGTTCGAGCCCCATATTGGGCTCTTCACTGACAGTGCAGAGCCTGCTTGGGATTCATTCTCTCTCTCTCTCTCTCTCTCTCTCTCTCTCTCTCTCTCAAAATGAATAAATAAACTTTAAAAAATTAAAAAATAAAGTAAGTTTGGGATTCATTGAAGAGTTGAATAGAAAGGGCTTGGGAAGGAAAGAGGTCACATGTTCCCTAGAGATTGGGGAGAAAGGGTTTCTCGATGGTCACTATGCGAGTTGGATCAGGAAGCCAATGACGTTTGCATCTGACGTAATCTGTGACATGAGACGCAAAGCCATCTTTGGAGAAAGAAGGGAACAAAATAGGTTGTGGAGAATAGTGAATGGTGTGGCACAGGGCAGAGTCACCACAAGCTAATTCAGAGCATTCAAGATAAGGACAGGGCTGCAGTCTCAGACAGGAATAAAATAATCTCTGTCCATGGTACTTCTAAAGTCAATTATTGCTTCAAAATAGCATTCTCAGTTTCTCCTTCTCTTCCCTGAAATCTTAGACCTAGAATTTCAGTGTGGTTAATGTTATACTTTTCAATACAACATTTTGGACTATAGGAATTATGACTGAACACAGACAATGCAGGAGGATTGAAAGAAGTAGCTACCTCCTCACCAAATGGAGTATAAACTCTTGAGAACCTCACCAGTAACTTCTGTGCTGTTACCCTTGGGCCAGCAGCCATGGTGGTGTGGCATGTCTTGTTATTCCCCACCTTGCAAAGAATCCACTGAACATCTCAGTCTTGATACTCAGAATGGCCTGTCCTTGCCTTCAAAGTCTGGATGCCCATTTCTCTGTATCTTAATTCAACTGGTTCAAAGGTCATAGAGGGAGGAAATTCAAAATTTCTAGAGTTGTGGGTGGAACAAGGTGAAGAGATAAGGTAAAGTAGAATGAGAAGAATTGTTCAAGGTGCTGTAGAGTCAGAACATTGCACCCGAAAGTCTGTAAAGGGTAACATGTACTCCACATACACATGTTTTGTGGAGTCCAATGGAATGAATAGTAGTATAAGATGGACACTTCCTTCTACTTACAATAGTCCTCAAGGCAGGATTTTATTGTAAGAGTTACATGGGCATTGGAACAAGACAGCTGTGGCTGTGTCTTACAAGATCCAAAAGGGATTGTTGTACCAGTTAGTACTGACAGAAGAGTCAACTTTAGACTGTTAAATACAGTAAAGGAGATTGAGTATTTTAGATGGAAGTCCAGGACCTGGTTGTGTTTTATGGTTGTTGGGGCTTGATTCAGTAGCTCAACAATGATATGAGGACCCAATTTCCATCCCACCTCTCAACCAAAGACACCGGATGACTGGCTATCATCCCCACATTACATGCTTCATTAGCCCTGTCCAGGTGGTGGACTTGAGCCACTCAGCACATTCCATTGGTCTGGACACCATCATTGTTTCAGAAAAATATAAATTCTGTGCTGGTTAACTAGGGTAAGTTTTATTTTTATTTTTATTTTTAATTATTTTATTTTATTTATTTTATTTTATGTTATTTTAATTTTATTTTAGAGACTGAGAGTGTGAGCAGGGGAGAGTGGCAAAGGGAGAGAGAGAATCACAAGCAGACCCCATGCTCAGTGCAGGGGCTTGATCCCATAACCCTGCGATCATGACCTGAGATGAAATTAACAGTCAAATGTTCAGCCACTGGAGCCACCCAGGTGCCCCAACTAGGGTAAGTCTTAGATTTAGATTCTGGGACTGGATCCTTCTACTGAATGAACCACTTAATTGGACTGCCTCTGTGAAGTCACCTTAGAAGAATTCATTGAGGATGGCAAGCATTGCAAGGCTTGGTAGATAGGTTACATGGAAGTCTGCAAGCTTTGAGTTCTTCATCTGCATTATGGAAAATGCCAGGGCTGATACAAATGTTGGATTTCATAAACATCAGAAAATTTACCAGTGTAGTGCCTGGCATGCAATATGTTAGTTTCTTTTTCTCCCTCTTATAATGCAACAACGTCCTGAATAATGAAGCACAGATACAGAGTTTGGTGAAACAGTTTGCAAAGTACTTTCCAGCTCTCATATTTTATACTTCCATGAAAATTTGTGTCACTTTATTTGCATTTTATTAACTTAAAAACTCCGAGGACTTTAGAGCAATTTTCAACCACTGATAGAGCTTCTTTTTTTTCCCGCCCCTTTTTCTTTTACTTTAGACATTTTTATTATAAGATATAGCATGCGTTATGCAATCTTTGCCCCATTTTTAAATGTTAAGCCTTAACATTTATCTGTGGGGGTAGTAGAAACAATTTCTCTTAAAGTCAAATTTTCTACTTGTGAGTAAAGTGAATTTGATGCAATGTTTGTACCCGTTTACTTTGTTGGTTATGAGAGCCATTTGTCATTTGTCACAAAGCTGGATACAACTGTGTGAAACAGAAAAAAAGAGGCAATGAAGCTGAACGGCATCCCATGAGAACCTTGGAGGAATTCGTAATCTCCTAGTTCCTTTACTTTCTGGTCTGCAAATGGAAGGAAGGAAGGAAGGAAGGAAGGAAGGAAGGAAGGAAGGAAGGAAGGAAGGAAGGAAGGAAGGAAGACAAACATGAATTATGAAGATTAAATAAGGAACATGAATGGCTAAATCAATTTCTGCCAAGATGGTACGAAAATAAATGATCCTTATAATCATTACCTCTAAAATTAACTAATTTGCTGTTTTTTTCCTAACTTTTAAAAAATATTTATTTAATTTTTAGAGAGAGAGTCCAAGCGGGGAAGGGGCAGAGAAAGAGGGAGACAGAGGATCCTAAGTGGACTTTGTGCTGACAGCCTGATGAGGGGCTAGAACTCACTAACTGCAAGATCATGGCCTGAGCCAAAGTCAGATGCTTAACTGACTGAGCAACCCAGGTGCCCCAACAAATTTGCTTTTAAAGCTGCTTTTAAGTGTGTGTTGATGAATAAAATAAAATGAATTGATGCTGTTAGAAGTAAGAAAAGAGATTACTCTTAGAAAAGCAGTGACTGTATATCAGTTAAGCTCTCCAGAGATACAGAACTAGTAGGATATCTCTATATGTATGTGTATGTCTGTCTATATATATGTGTATGTGTATATATGTATGTGTATATGTGTATGTATATGCAGATGAATGTGTATGTGTATATGAACGTGTATATGTATATATATGTATGTGTATATGTATGTGTATGTGTATATGTAGGTGTATATTTATATGTACGTGTATCTGTATATGTAGGTGTATAT